>NC_134268.1:54123024-54455837 GCF_031893055.1 Leptodactylus fuscus
CACTACCTTGACACCTGACTTTATCATATTTATACATTTACAATTTACATTGCAGCTTAAAATTACTGCAGATATCTGGTTTGTTGAAATAGTCAGAATGGAATCAGAAACCAGAACACTGCCTTGTATTGCAGGACTTGGTGATCTTACGTTATTGTAAGATCACCAAGTCTTACAATAACGTAAGATCACCAATGCAATATTAGCCCAAAGTAGTAATAAAATATTTGCACAATCCCCTGAACATGTTTTACTGCCCAACCCAATGAAGGGAACCAGAGCATGGGACTAGTAGTATCTGTGATATCACTGGTAGGCCAAAGATACCCAACTGGCTCCTCTAGCTCATCTCTTAGGTATGACAGTGTTGAGGAGGCCTGCGGTGTACCTGATGGTGGTTATGGTTCCCCCATGGGGCACTTCCAGTTGGAGAGGGGTCCTCGGTGATGGAGTTTGGAAGATAGCGATGGTATGCGGATAGGTTGCTCTGAAAAGAGCCCGATTCCCTTCTATCAGGGGTTGCACAATCTCAGCAAGGTTTGTTTTGCACTATAGCAAGGACTCAACTGACTTCTGGAAATAGCCAGCGTCCAGCCCTTTGCCTTGGCCAATATTTTAACTTTAGACCTCCTCTATATTCTTTATTCTGTTAAAAAAAAAAAAAAAAAATGTTAAAAGGGAAAGGGATATACTCTATTGTTTAACTACTGTTTTTATATTAAACATATATTTTAAGAATCTTTGATTGTTATTCGTAATTTTACATATTATCTATTTTTTAAAAATCCTAAAACTCTTGAATTTACAATTCTTACCACTAGTCCAAAAAATAGTTTGTGACTTCCTGTCTCCTGTCAATGGACCATGAACCATAGACACAATGGTCTGAACAATCCCTTTTGACTTCTATGGGGCAGTTTTCTGTGATCTCTAAAGAGGGCATTGCACAGAGGGGGGGAGTAGATAAGTTGTGAAATAACTAGGGTTGAGCGATCGGGATCTGAAAAGATCGGATCACGATTCATGATCGCGATCGGGTTCCGATCCAGCCTGAAAAAGATCAGGAACGGAATTTTGATCCCAATTGGTCAACTGTGCACGTAACTTACCTGCACAGAACCGCTGCCGCTCACCAGAGCTCTGGGCCGTTGTTCTCTGTCCTCTTCTCACTTATTCAGATGCCGGCAGAGTGCCGCGCGTGTCCCCAGCTCCCTAGGCTAGTGTTACTGATGCTGGGAGTAGGCAGAGCTTAAGAGAGTGTGCCCTGTACCCGCCCACACTCTCCTAAGCCACAACAAGCCCCACTTTCTCTCAGCCTCAGTAACAATAGCCTAGGGAGGCGGGGGCGAGCGTGGCGCTATGCCGGCATCTGAATGAGAGAGAAGAGGACAGAGAACGACAGCCCTAAGCTCTGGTGAGGGGCAGTGGTTCTGTGCAGGGGGGACTAAGTAGCTAGTGGATTTTTTAATCACCACACAGCATGGACTCCATGCTGTGTAGTCAATAGGATCTTTTTTAAAATCCGATTTTCGATCATTAAAAAATCCCATTGACTTGCATTAGGATCAGAAGTGGGATCAGGTTCGGATGGAAAATTATCGGAAATCAGATTTTAAAAATGATCCTGAAATCTCAAGGTCAGCTCAGCCCTAGAAATAACCTATTGTGACTGGTGGGGTCTATGTCTTATCTACATAAAAACAGGAATTTTCAGCATATTATTTAGTGGCTAGAGTCAGAAGTGCAGAATTTTTAGGATTTTATTTTAAATATAGATAACATGGAAAATTTTCAAAACCTTCTCCAAAAGTTCTTTCAAAATGTATTTAATATAAAACTTGATTTAAAAAATAGGTAATTTCCTGCTTGCACATTCCCTTTAAGGTCTTTTGGGGAGGAGCTGGGGTTCTAGTGGGGCTTATGCCCTATTAATGTTTTGCTGATATTCATAGGATTCATTTTCCCTTCCACACATCCTGAGTTACCGCAGACATTATAGTATCTGAAGCATACAATGTTGTTAAACTAGCAGTACTCACCTTTAAATGATCCCTGGTTCCAGCGCTGCCAGTCCGCTCCCCACTGTTTCCAGCCCTGGGCTAATAGTAGAACAGGGGAATTTTAAAAGGTATGTAATAAATGTATTTTTCTTTGTTTCACGCCTGTACCTGTCAACCCCTTTAAAATTCTTCTTTTCATGGTTAGAAGAGAAGTTCATATCATATAACAATACAAGTAAAGTTGAAAGTCTCTTTATTAGTAGGACTGTCAAAGTAGAGCTTGGCCCCAATTGTTTGAAGGTTTAGTTTACATAAATTCTTTGTTTTTTATTTTTTTAAACTCAAGTTTATTGAAGTGTAAAAAACAGCACACATCCATGGACTCAGTGCCGCGAAATACAGGTGTCTACACCATACAAGTATGCATTAACCAATCATACATTTATATGATTAGAACTATTGAAAATGTGAGGAATGTAACTTAATACAAGGGAGGGGAATATCCATTCAGTATGTATCTACGTTCTCTAAGATGCTAAAACACAACAGAGTTAGTAAGCATATGTCTGAAGAAGAAGCATGGGGGATAAGACCTCTGCATCGACATCAGGCTACGTTCAATATGTACTGCATGGATCGAGAACATTGGTTCAGTAATAGTAGATAAATGTGCGCAGTATAACATACTCTCATTAGTCTTAATGTTTGGCAAGGGGCACAGGGGGAAATCCACTTTTGGGAAGAGTAGGGATCAGTTATTGGGTACCTGGGGAGATGAAGGGTGTTCAGACAAGATTGTGAGATCAGAGAACTGCCATGAGTCCCATATTTTGCTAATAGCTTCTTGAATAGGATTAGTATTTATCAGCCTCTTCCAGGTATTGTATTTCAGAGGTCGGCAGTCCGTCCAAACACAAAGCAATGTTTTTTTTGGTCCATGAATAGTGTATCTCATAAACGAATCCTGGTGTGATGTGTCCAGGGCTCCTCATCCAGAAGACCCAGCAGATGCATCTCCGATGGAGCGTGTTGGCGACTCCTTCCATATGTCCTGAACCTGTGAGCATGACCAGACCATGACCTTATGGTTAAGTGAAAGACATATTTATGGGATTCCGACAAGTCCAAAACAGAGTCTTTATCTAGAGTAGGGAGTAGAGTCTTCTGTTTCTCTAGCACCAACACCAGGATTTGGGTGGCTTTTTTGCAAATCAGATAAGAATTCAAGGAGATTAGTAGAAGTTCTTAAAATATTTTGTTGTATAATTGCTCTGCTATATCTTCATGGCAGTATAAATGTAATTTTTCCATTCCTGACTAATGCTCATTATCAATGCAGCAATACTGAATCTCAAATTAGCTAATCTTAATGTTCAGTAATGATGTGAACAAGACGAGTGAATGTACTATGAGGTTTCCTGGTAAATGACTTTAGAAATACTGTAATCCAGCAGTTCAGCTTTAGGGATCATTCAGCTGGGACTCTACTAATTTGGCCTCCGACATGTAAAACCAAATTGGATACCAATCATGCACTTCTGCCAAGTAGGCTTTCTGCGTGACTGTACTGTGGGCAGAAAGCAGAAAGCCTAATATTTCTCTACAATAAAATGATCTTAAAGAAGACATATTCTAGACTATCAAACATTTCAGAATATCAGTATAAGGAGAGATGGAACATAGCTAAAGAGACAAGGTTAAAAGGGAATCTATCAGCACAATACAGTAGCCTCTAGAATGGCTATTCCATACCTTTTGTAACACGATCACCAGGTAGTTTTGTAAAAAAAAAAATCACCTTTCATCTTTATGTTAATTCGCTCCACGGACCAAGCATACTGCGCATGATCAGTACGCCCTTTTGATTGGAATCGCGAATAAAGTCTTGATGTCTTAGCTTCAGATCCCCCTCCCTCTCTCACACCCCTCCTTGTTTCCCTAGCTAGCTCATGGACTACTAGCCCTACATACCTAACTCAGCCCCCTCACCCAAATCATACTTACCTGTCTACTCTGTCCTGGAGATCAGTTTCTTCTGTCTTCTTTTGTAGACCTCTTGCGTATGTGTGATAGTCAGGATCTTTTAGCTCTTCACTTTTGCCGGTGACTGTACAATAGACCTACAATCACTGTCTCTGCTGCGCAGGTGTTGGCAGTAACAAAGGAAGTGATGCTTTGTGTCCAGAAGACTGAAGACAGGTACGTATGATGGGGTCGCGGTGGGGAGGGGGAGTATTGGTGACATTCAGTTTCCGGAATCGGGGAAACAGAATGTCACCGGATTATCAGAAGATGTGCCTGAGGCGGTCACATAAACTAAGTAAATTAGAAGCAAGTTTAGTTTTTATTTTATCCTGGACAACCCCTTTAATAGCTTACTTTTTGTCTATTGACAAAACTAATGTATCTCCAAAATTACCCATTTTTTTAAACCAAGTCTTTATGTTAAACATATCTTTTAAGACAGTATTTGTTGCTATGAGGCAGGGACTCCTATCACCATAGATAACTATAATACTAGGAGTTCCCCTCCGTGCATATTATTCAGGCCAGGAAATACAGCACTGACATGGACCAAGTTTCATGGGTGAGATTTAGTTTTGTGAATCCAGGGTTACTCTTGGCTTTCTCTTAAAAGTTTTTGAATCTAAAACATACAAAATGAATGACCATTTTACCACATTTCGGTGCTTAGTAAATCCTGTCTATTCATAGGATGGCAATGAGAATATTTCTTTTGTTGGTGGTTGGGCCAACAAAATAAATGTAGACCAAAAAATGATCCCTTCATTCTTCTATGTAAAACAATACCAAACATACTTTTTTCCTTGTTCGACAACAAAGATGCAAATTGTGCATAAAATTGAAGGCAAGATTTATATGGCAAGTTATACCGAGTTCTCTCACAAAACTATATATCTTTCAGTGCAGCTTCTCCTGCTCTATAACATGCTGCCTGCAGATTGGACAGCATTATCAACATGATAGATTCTCTTTAGGATGAAGCCCCATGTAGAGTAAATGCAACAGTCTGGCCATGGTGAATACCATCCACACATTGCAGAAAAATACCCACAGCAAAAACGCTGCGATTTCCAAAACTGTTCCATTAGCATGTTAATTATACATATGGAAACGCTGGTGGTCTCTATATAAGTGTACTTGAAGCAGAAAGTCCCCACTGCTTTCCAACTGTGTTTTGTGATGGGGAAGTGGAAGAGACATCATGTCAAATGCAAAAGATTGTTGTGGCCAATCACTAGTCTCAATGTTGTATGGATTGACTGAAACTAGAAAACCCCTTTAATGCATTATTGCATGTGTACATGATGTGATAAAGGAACTTAGAGAGGATTCATACATTGACAAAGAGACAAGCATGTGATGTCATAAAGTTCCTTATTAATAGCAGAAGATGTGTAAGTTTGCATTTTCATCAAGGGGCCAGAATGTGAGCGCTCATGTGCCACACTCAGCTCTTATTACTGATCTGCACTGTGCCACCATGCCAGCTGTAAAGAAAGAGTTCTACCATTTCTAATTGACTACAGTGGTCACATGCCAGTCCATTGTAAATATCAAGGAAAGAGAGGAACAAAGAAATATCATCACGGGGCAACACGGTGGCTCAGTGGTTAGCACTGCAGCCTGGCAGCACTGGAGTCCTGGGTTTGAATCCTGCCAGGAACAACATCTGCAAGGAGTTTGTATGTTCTCCCCGTGTTTGCGTGGATTTCCTCTAATACTCCAAAGACATACTGATAGGAAAAAAAAAAATGTATGTTGTGATTCCTATATGAGGCTCACGATCCATATTATAAAGAAAAGAAATATCATCACTGGGGAAAAAGTTGGATAATCCATTTAAAGTGGATGGCCCAAGTTTTAAAGTTATCTCCAATCCTGTGGGCTTGCTCATTGGTGGGATTCATCTGCTAGATTCGCACTGATCACAAGAATGGAGGTCCGGTTCCCCACCTGAATGGAGTGGCAGGCCACACATGAGCACTAAGGGGCTACTGGAGATTCAGTAGCTAAGTACAGTGCTCGACTATTCCTGGCTGTCCCGTAGAGAATAAATGGCGTATTAGTTCGCATTTCACCTACCACTCCATTTACATAGGAGAACGGGACCCCTGTTCTCATGACCGGTGAGGGTTCTTCAGTTGGACCTCCAATGATTAATAATTTATCCTCCATCCACAGGGGATGCTTTAAAACTTGGGCCCACCCCATTAAAGGTTCGATTGACAATGTATTGCTGCTAAATATCAAAGAACACCTTCAGAGGTCTTGTTGGTCTTGGTCCATTCCTTCATGGATCAGAGTAGCTTTGGTTTGTTGGTGGCATAAGGGGGACCTATACAGTATAAGACAGGTGGCATTAATGAGATTGCCGATTGTTGTATACTTCACAAACATTATAATATACTGTATATGCATAATGCATATTGATCCATCTGTTTGCAGAACACTATATATGTAATTGTTATGAACAGCCGTCAGAAACATTAGCATATGAGCGTAGACATCTCTACACGTCTATACCTAGCCATAGTATGGTATACTATAGTCACTCTGGCGTGTCGGGGTTTCCAGCCTCCCAAGGGCAGTATTGTGAATTTATGTCTATTTACCATAATGCTATTAGAGCCACAAGTGCCATTGAAAGCCATATAAAACGCTGAGCTGTTTAATCACTATTCAAGGACAATATGCTGCTGATGTAATCCCAAGGGCTTGCGGGTTTAAAAGCTTCTGTGGGAAACATGTAAATAGTAAGGTTTAAGAATCTAAGCTCCTGGATGATAGAGATAGCAATCACGACACGGAATACATGAATAAAAATGTATGACGCTGCTATACATTTGTTTCTACATCTCGGCAAGTAGCTGCTCTCAGACTCTTACTTACATTACTCATATATACTTTATACACTTTATACCAGTAGAGTCTGGGAATACACAAAACTTTATAATAAGTCTTATTAGCAGAAAGTGCAATTTCCTCAGCTTCCAATATCCTGTAGTTTCCATTCCCGACCTACAGACTCTCTATTTGTAGCTCCCATAAGCCACAATAAAACTTAAGACCAATTCACACTGACTTGTTCAGATTGGGAAACACAGTGCATGTAACAGCCCAGCCTGTCCAAACCAAATGCACTGCTGAGTATAGGAGAAGTTGTGAGTGCAGTCGTTCTGAAACTCACAGTATTAAAATCACTACGGTGCAGGGAGTTCGGATAAGCTGAACCTTGGTTGGGCCAAAAAATCCTTCCATTAGGCCCTGTTCCCACGGAGTAACATGCCACTCATTTAGACACGTAAACACATGTCAGAGCGAGGCGCTTCAAAACAGATCCCATTGACTTCAATGGGTGCTGGCTTACGTGCGCTGCACATTGAAATCAATGGGAGGCTTTATAACCCATTGATTTCAATGTGTAGCGTGCATAAGCGGCACCCATTGAAGTCAATGGGATCGGTTTTGAAGCGCCTCGCTCTGACACGAGTTTACGTGTTTAAATGAGCGGCGCGTTACTCTGTGGGAACGGAGCCTTACACAGTTTCGGTTTCCCAGGCTTATCTCAACGATGTGAAAAGGCACATAAAGAGGCACGGCCATCAAGAACAGAAGGAGACCGCTTTTACAGGCTACCTTTCAATGTGAACAGTCTTAAAGACCTTGCATACTAGGAAAAAGATATACAGATAAGTTCTCCTTGATGGAAAAAAAGAAAAACTTGCTCTAGCACCACCTTTTGGAAAGTAGCTCTCTATAGATCAATGACTGGTGTTCAAGAATCCTAGTAACTCAATCTGGGATGACACCAGAATATCTTCTCCAAAAGCAAGAAAGACCCATCTACAGACAGCTGTTTTGGGGTTATTGCTCCTCCCTTGGCTGGTTGGGTAAGATACGGAGGAGAATGCCTCTGGTATATCTTTTGTATATCAACAAAATATTCTTTAAAGGGATTCTATCATTAGAATTCCATTTTCTACAAAGACCACGTTGGAATAGCCTTTATAAAGACTATTCTTCTTCTACCTTTATTATTCTGATCCGTGCCGCTGTTTTTGTGAGTTTTCTTTTTCCTTCCATATGCAAATGAGTCTTCAGAAAGCACAGGGGGTGTTCCCCATTTGCTCAAAAAGCAGAAGGGGTGTCCCCTGTGCTCTCCGAAGACTCTCCAGTGACGCCTTCTTCTTCCAACTGCCTCTTCACCGCATCATCAGCCATGTCATCAGCAAAGCCAACTGCACATGTCAGTTCGGCGGAACGGACGTTAGTGTAAGAGACCATAGGAAAATGGCCAAACGGACATGCGCAGTCGGCTCTGGCCAATAACATTATATCTAAGGCTGGGTTCACACTTGCGCTTGGTATCTGTTTGCTTGCAAACCGTTTAAAAAAAAAATAAAAATAAAAAAAGGTTTGGTCAAAACAGTCACCCCTTGATCAAATCTATGTTTGTATTCCGTTCAGGGGAATCCGCATGGGGACCCCCCGAACGGAATACCAAACGCAATTGCAAGTGCTGTGCAGTAAAAGCATACAGATCCCCATAGACTATAATGGGGTCCGTGTGCTTGCCGCCAGATCTCCACACAGAACTTGCAGACAGGAAAGTACTTCACAATCTACTTCTTTGGCCACATGATTTGTGCGGGTAGCGCGTGGCAAACACACAGATCCCATAATAGTCTATGGGGTCCGTGTGCTTTTACTGCACAGCGCTTGCAATTGCGTTCGTTATTCTGTTCGTGGTGTCCCCATGCGGACTGCCCGAACGGATTACCAAACGCAGATGTGAACGAGGGATCACACAGCAGATACCTGAATGGTATCAGTCAATGGGTGTGTCAAAAAAAACTGGGATATAGGGATCACAATGTACTTTTTTTTTTTCTTCTTCCTATCAGTATGTCTTTGTAGAATGGGAGAAAATCCACGCAAACACAGGGAGAACATACAAACTCCTTGCAGATGTTGTTTCTGGTAGGATCCAAACCCAGGACTCCAGTGCTAACCACTGAGCCACCATGTTGCCCCCTTTTTTATCCCCTTTTGCGAAGGTTTTTACAGTCCAATGATATCAATGGGATTTAAAATAAACCGTTCAAAATCAGTTATTGAAGATTTTGAGACGGTTTCAAACACGTAGGTGTGAACACAGCCTAACCTGTTCCATAAAGTGAACCTCACATTCTATTTCAGTTTTTGCATTCTCTGTGTATCACACTCAGTATACTACTACAGATATATTACTGTACTATACAAGGGTTAACACTCTATAGATTTATAATAAAACAATAGAGTGTATAATAAGTTGATCATAAAAATAATGGACTGTATGAAAGATCTGTCTGAGCCATAGAATGAACCCTGGCTGTGTAAGACATTGTTAGTGTGACATCTAGTGTTTGCAAACAGAAATACTGGATTATTAGGATAAATATAAAATGCAAACCAAAAACTAGAACCCAGCAGAATAGAACAAACTGGCCTCAAAACAAATACAGAATATAATTCAAACTACTTGAGACACAAAACATAAAAAATATATAATTTTATTAATAAATATCACATAAGACAATACAATACATAAACAAACAGGGGAGACACATGGGGAAAAAGGGTAAATTTCCCCATTAAATCGCAGAGGAGTACCATAACCCTCCCACCGGCAATCACACAGAGTATACCCCCAACTATAGAAGATAATAGAAGGATACTAAGAAAAAAGTCACAAGAATCACAAAAAGGGAATATATTCCCTAATATAGACTGAATACCTAATATTACACACCAAACCTAGGTAAGAGGACTAGATATCACATGTCCACTAACCATATAGTACAATCAATAAAAATAGAAGGTGGTAAATAGGTAAAAAAAGTGTACCCCAATAAGGTCACCCTTAATACATACCCGTAGGTACCGACATGTTTCCTATGATCCAAAGTAACAAATGAAGGTAGCAATAGGGGGAGCTCGGTCTGAGGCCAGTGGGACTGTAAGAAACGGTGGTTTACTTATGTTATTTGTGTGTTTTAGTTTTTCATTTCTTTCCCTACATCTTATACCCTTTCTCTCCTTCTTTATACTTTTTTGATTGTGAAATGTTTGACGGTCTTTGCAGTTTGTGACCCATAGGGTGATTTTAAAGCAAAGTAGTCATGAAATATAAGGCTGCATGCACATGAACTATATGTAACTAAGAGTCTGGGGTAAATTAACTCAGATGGCACATGGATAATATGTATGCCATCCGTGCCCTCCGCAGCTCCTTTCATTTCCTGCAGTGAGCCAAGACTGCAAAGTGGACAGGAATAGGACCTGGCCTGAGTTTTTCCCTGTGCTCACAGACCTGTGATTATACATGGGTGTTTGTATGGGACCATAGAAAATAATAGGTTAGTGTGCTCGCCATTAGGAATACGGCTAGCACACTGACAAAGCACAGGGTGTTAACTGATACATTATTCCATACATTGCTTTTTTTGTGAATAGAGCAGTATTACTTTACACTACAATCCTGGTGACATTATTCCAAAATCCTTATCCAATCCTAGACAGCCGTAATATACATCATACAGTATGCACCAAGAGAGCCATTTTTGTGAAAGTGATAAATCTTAGCAAGACTACTTTCACATGAGCCATCTGTTTTAGGTGTACTAAAAACAGATATTTACATACTATTGTATTTCCGGTTTTGATCCAGGTTCGATCTGTCTGCCATTGTTGAGTCTCAACTATTGCAAAAAAAAAAAAAAAAAATGATACTGTCTTCTTTATTTCCTAACATCACCTAGCAATGAATCTGTAAATATTGCATGAAACCTGGACAGTCCTTAGGAAGGAGAATACATACATACACAGGGGCGTAACTACCGTGGTAGCAGTCGAGGCAGCTGCCACAGGGCCCGGGATACTAGGGGGCCCAGTGACAGCTACTACCGCTGCAGATTTTTATTTTTTTTTTAAATAGGCCGTTACCTGCTGGAGTAACTCCAGCACATAATGGGCCCTATTTACTGCAGCGCTGGGGGCTGCCTGAAGATGGAGAGGAGCTGCCGCCACCACAGTCCATCTTCTAACAGTAGTAAAGTGAGCAATTGCTGCCATTACTACTGCACCCAAGCAGGGGCCGCCTACTGTCCGGGCCCCTGCCTCCCAAGCACTTGCATAGTGACAGCGGGCAGGAGAAACTTCTATCACCTACCCGCAGTCCTCAGGTCCTGTGCCGGCATCTATACTAGTAGATTGAAGGACGTCATCATGACGTTATCAGAGGTCCTTTAATCTACTAACATAGACTCAGTGCCTTTTGTGGGCGGAGCTACCCGGATTCTACAGGTCAGTGTACAATGGGGGGAATAGGTTATAAGCTGTGAGGAAGAGGAGTACATGGGTGTGCAGGCTGTGTGTGAGAAAGTCTGCACCCCCATTCTTTCCTTTCTCACACACAGCCTGCACACCTATGTACCCCTCCTACTCACAGTCTGCACCCCCCATTCTGCCCTATGTGAGCAAGAGGAGTGAGTGGGTGGTGCAGGCTTTGTGTGAGCAAGAGGGGTACATGGACATGCTAGCTGTGTGTGAGCAAAGAGGGTGACCTGGGGGCGCAGGCTGTGTGTGAGAAAGAAGGGGGAATGGGGGTGCAGGCTGTGGGTGAGCAAAAGTGTGGTGGAATGGGGGGTTCCCCCCTCTAGATTACCCTCTTGCTCGCACACAGCTTGCACCCCCATTTCCCCTCTTGCTTATAAACACAATCTGCACCCCACGTCACCCTCTTATTCACAAACAGCCTGCACGCTCATGTACCCCTCTTGGAGGGGGCCCCATAACAAAAGTTCGCCACGGGGCCCTGCCATTCCTAGTTACACCACTGTACATGCACATTTCTTATAAGCCGTAATAGTCGGCCTTATGCATTTTATATTTATAATTCAAACTACTTGAGACACAAAACATAAAAAATATATAATTTTATTAATAAATATCACATAAGACAATACAATACATAAACAAACAGGGGAGACACATGGGGAAAAAGGGTAAATTTCCCCATTAAATCGCAGAGGAGTACCATAACCCTCCCACCGGCAATCACACAGAGTATACCCCCAACTATAGAAGATAATAGAAGGATACTAAGAAAAAAGTCACAAGAATCACAAAAAGGGAATATATTCCCTAATATAGACTGAATACCTAATATTACACACCAAACCTAGGTAAGAGGACTAGATATCACATGTCCACTAACCATATAGTACAATCAATAAAAATAGAAGGTGGTAAATAGGTAAAAAAGTGTACCCCAATAAGGTCACCCTTAATACATACCCGTAGGTACCGACATGTTTCCTATGATCCAAAGTAACAAATGAAGGTAGCAATAGGGGGAGCTCGGTCTGAGGCCGGTGGGACTGTAAGAAACGCCTGACGCGCGTTTCGCCCGCACTCGGCTTCGTCAGGAGGCTAATAGCTATAACTCAAATTGCGGTATATATAACCAAAATCTTTGTAATAATGAATTTCACCTGCACATCAATAGTTCCATTGCGTCCCTCTCATGATCCGGCAGACTGTCCACTGCGCATGACCGCGAGTCACGCATGACGTCATCACGCACGCGTAACGTGACGACGTCATTGTGCTCATAAAATGTATCAATAAAGTTTGGCCGGTCGCGCACGCGTACACGCGCCGGCCCCATATAACATAGTATAAGCGGCCACAAGGACGGACTGCCATATAGATGAACGAATAAGGTACAAATAGACACCAAAAAACCAAACAAGACTGAATATGGAGCTCATAAATTATTATAACCCTACTCAATACATAATAATAATGGCTAATGAAAATGCATAATATATAAAGACATAAATAAAAAACAACAGACAAAAATAAATACATAATACATTAGTATTTAATAAAGTGAATATTTAATAAAGTGAACTGGTGTGAACGAATAAATGTCATAATTTCATAAAATATATATAAAGTGATAAATATGCAATAGATCTGTAAAGTACAATTATGATAGTGAATAAATAAGTGAAAAAAATGAAAAAAATGAAAAAAGGTGAAAAAAGGTGAAATAAAGTACTCAAAAAGTACTAAAAAAAGTGTGCAAAATACTGTGTAAAATAATGATTTATATAGTGAAAAAAACTAGATAGTGACTAATAGTAATAATAAATCAATAAATATATAGAGTCTATAAAAGACAAAAAATAGTGCAAAAAGTGCAATAAACATAAATATTAAATAAAATAAACAAAAATAATCTATATAAAAAGTATATATGTATAAATAGCAAATAAATAAATAATAAAGAAACAATAAATATAAGACATATAAATCAAATAAATATATATATATTAATCCATATATAAATATATACATATACATATATATACATATATACATACACATATACATAAACACATATAAAAAACATACACAATTCATTTATACACAATGTAGAGCCCAATACAAGCGACGCCACCAGAATCCAAATCACCTGTGACAATAAAATTTATGTCGCCAGCCCTCAGACTAGAACAAGACGTAATAAGTAAAGTCTTTAATGTGCTTGAATATGCATATCTTTTGAAAAAGACAACTTTAATTTGTTCATTCTCAATACAGGGCCCAACTGGAACAGCGCCATCAACGTCCAAACCGCAGCACAACGAGAACAGCAGCGACAACCACCGGACCAGAACAGAAGGTAATCAATGGAACCTTTCATATACGTAAATCTGCAAAGACAATTACAATCAAAATACAATAGATAAACAGAACATACATACAGTGAAACATAAAAAATAAAAAATAAAAAAACCGCAATAGAAATTACAAAAAGGACTTAAAACTAACCATTTCATTAAGGCCTGCTGGAGTGGATGTATTTAATTCAACTATCCAGCGTGTTTCCTTGCGCAAAAGCGCCTTCCGTAAATCCCCACCTCTACTCCCCAGATGAACTCTATCGATCCCTCGAACCTTAAATCCTCGAGGATCACTCTGATGGAAATCCCGAAAGTGTCTGGGTACGGGCTGCAATTTTTCAAATTCCCTTGCACGTGCTGAAGCCACAATTTTGCCAACATGTTCAAGTATCCTGATCTTAAGTGCCCTAGTTGTCATTCCAATATAAATAAGTCCACAAGGACATGTTGCATAATAAATAACTCCCTCAGTATTGCAAGAGACATGTTGTACAATTTTAAATTCCCTATCTCCCCTGGAATTCAGAAAGGTAGTAGTACGCAGCATGTACTTGCATGCGGCACAATCTCCGCAACAAAAAGAGCCCCATGAAGGACCCCGACTCCCAAAAATATACTTTGTTGTATTAGGGACATAGTGACTATTAGTCAAAATGTCCCTTAAATTTCTGGAGCGTTTCCACGTAATACAGGGGTAGGATGGCAAGATTTGTGATAATTGCTGGTCTGTATGTAGGATGTTCCAATATTTACCAACAATATCACGTACCACTTTCCACTGGCAATTAAACTTCGTAACCAAACGTACATCCTGGGAAAAAGCCCCAATGGTTTTTTTCGGTTTGCTTACCAATAATGAGTCTCTGGGAGTATTCTTTGCTCTCTGATATCCATCAACTACAGACTTATAATGGTATCCCCGATTGAGAAATCTCTTAGATAGGTCTTCAGCTTGATGTTCAAATGTTGCATCATCGGAACAGACACGTTTCATTCTCAAGAATTGGCCAATGGGTATAGCCTTTTTTACTTTGGGATAATGAGAAGAGGTGGCATGAAGTAAGGCATTGGTAGATGTACCTTTTCTAAAAACATCTGTAGCAATAGATCCATCCCCTTTACGTTTAATGGATATATCCAAAAAATCAACCTGATCATAACTAATAGTGGAAGTAAGATGAATATTGCGGTCATTACGGTTGAGTGCAGACAAAAAAGAATCTAGTTGCGACGTGGAGCCCTGCCAGATGAATAACACATCATCAATATATCTCGACCACAGCAGGACCCTCTCATACCCTACAGTAGCCGAGTGCGGGCGAAAACGCGCGTCAGGCGTTTCTTACAGTCCCACCGGCCTCAGACCGAGCTCCCCCTATTGCTACCTTCATTTGTTACTTTGGATCATAGGAAACATGTCGGTACCTACGGGTATGTATTAAGGGTGACCTTATTGGGGTACACTTTTTTACCTATTTACCACCTTCTATTTTTATTGATTGTACTATATGGTTAGTGGACATGTGATATCTAGTCCTCTTACCTAGGTTTGGTGTGTAATATTAGGTATTCAGTCTATATTAGGGAATATATTCCCTTTTTGTGATTCTTGTGACTTTTTTCTTAGTATCCTTCTATTATCTTCTATAGTTGGGGGTATACTCTGTGTGATTGCCGGTGGGAGGGTTATGGTACTCCTCTGCGATTTAATGGGGAAATTTACCCTTTTTCCCCATGTGTCTCCCCTGTTTGTTTATGTATTGTATTGTCTTATGTGATATTTATTAATAAAATTATATATTTTTTATGTTTTGTGTCTCAAGTAGTTTGAATTATATTCTGTATTTGTTTTGAGGCCAGTTTGTTCTATTCTGCTGGGTTCTAGTTTTTGGTTTTCATTATATAATTGTTGTATCTGTATTTTCAGAATTACCCTCAACATTCATGGATTATAGAAAACGGGATAAGGATTGGATTACCCGTATTGGTACTGTTTTTGGGGAAACTGCAGGGGTTGTTACCGAACCCAGTAACATTAAGGAGCTTAAATTGAAAATTAGGGACCTGCTGAGAAAACGGATTAAGATCTGGTGGAATAAGGCGGCCCTAGAGAATTATTTGTCTAAAAACATTATTCCTAGGGGTTTGCGTGTACAAATTTTTCCCACCTTTGATACAGAGGATTTGACATTTTCTAGTAAGTGGGAGGATACACTTACTAAGTGCTCTCGTACATTAATTGAGTTGCTCATTGGAGCAGACCGTAAACAACTTGAAACTCTTGAAAAGGAGATTGATACTGTAAAGGATAAAATACATTCGGTTCTGACATCAGAGGAGGTGGTGGTGTTTGATAAGGCATTGGATGAGGACTTATCTAAGTGGGAGAAAAATATTCAGGATTTAAAATCACGGAAATTTCAAAGAGATCACAAGGATTTTCAATCAGGAAGAGTTTATCGGTGGCATCATAAACAGGAGAAGGGTAATTCCCGTTCTAGGTCATCTTCTTTTGCATCTTCCACATCTTTGGACGAATCATGTTCCGGTTTTTTAGACAGACCTGGGGCCTCAGGAAGAAGAGATCCCCCATTCACCCCTATATCAACAAAAAGAAAGACCAGGGGAATGGCTTTGAGAGAGAAACGTCCCAGAAGGATTTGAAGGTAATTAATCTGTCTTCACATGAATTAACTTGTGATCAGATTGAGGTTCTTAGTAGAGGGCTGTCTTTCTCTCCCACAGCTAAGTTTGATTATTTTGAGGCAGTTAAAGATCTTGCCCTTTTTTTACGTAGGGTGATGTTTAAAAAACATTTCTCTAAGGGTGATTTGAATCCCTTTATGGGTGATTCTAGTGAGAAACAAGCTCTACAGGATCTAATGGATTTATTAGAGGAGCAGGAACGGCCAGAATTTTCTGGTTTACCTCATCACTTGTGCCGCCGATCACAACATTTCCCCCCTTTTTCATTGTGTCCACCTGTTGATATTTTTTTCAGATTAGTTAGTAGAGATTTTGCATCTCTCTCTACTAAAATTGAGAACTCTAATTTAACCTTTAAACAAAGAGTAGCTTTGCGTGAATTGAGAACTTTGAGGGATGTGGTTATAAAGCCAGCGGATAAGGGGGGGAATGTTGTGGTTTGGCCGGCGGAAATGTATGAGCGGGAAGCCTTCCGACAGTTGAATAATTCTAATTGCTATCGGAGATTGATGGATAACCCAATGCCTTTATTTAAAAGACAGTTGGATACTATTGTAACTCGGGCAGTGGAAAATAACATCATTACTACTAAAATTAAGGAGGGACTTATGGTTGATTCACCTGTGATACCTACCTTTTATCTTTTGCCTAAGGTCCACAAGAGTGCCTCCAATCCTCCGGGACGTCCTATAGTCTCGGGGATTGGGGGCCTCTGTGAGAATCTTGGGAGATTTGTGGACTACTATTTACAACAATGTGTGGAATTATTGCCATCTTTCACAAGAGACTCGACTGATATACTCAGTCGATTGAACGGACTGCAGTTGGACAGTGACATGTGTCTGGTGACATGCGACGTGGAGTCCCTGTATACATCCATCGACCACAGTCAGGGCCTTCGAGCATCCGATTATTTTTTACGTTCTTTGAATTTTGATCCTGATTTAACAGTATTTATTATGGAACTTTTGGATTTTGTTTTGAAACATAATTTTTTCATTTTTAAGGACCGCCTCTTCCTACAGCTCCAGGGAACAGCCATGGGGGCGGTTTGTGCCCCCTCATATGCCAACTTGTTCCTGGGGCTGTGGGAGAGGGAGGTGGTTCAACATACTGAAGGGTATGAGAGGGTCCTGCTGTGGTCGAGATATATTGATGATGTGTTATTCATCTGGCAGGGCTCCACGTCGCAACTAGATTCTTTTTTGTCTGCACTCAACGCACTCAAAAGGCACTGAGTCTATGTTAGTAGATTAAAGGACCTCTGATAACGTCATGATGACGTCCTTCAATCTACTAGTATAGATGCCGGCACAGGACCTGAGGACTGCGGGTAGGTGATAGAAGTTTCTCCTGCCCGCTGTCACTATGCAAGTGCTTGGGAGGCAGGGGCCCGGACAGTAGGCGGCCCCTGCTTGGGTGCAGTAGTAATGGCAGCAATTGCTCACTTTACTACTGTTAGAAGATGGACTGTGGTGGCGGCAGCTCCTCTCCATCTTCAGGCAGCCCCCAGCGCTGCAGTAAATAGGGCCCATTATGTGCTGGAGTTACTCCAGCAGGTAACGGCCTATTTAAAAAAAAAATAAAAATCTGCAGCGGTAGTAGCTGTCACTGGGCCCCCTAGTATCCCGGGCCCTGTGGCAGCTGCCTCGACTGCTACCACGGTAGTTACGCCCCTGTGTATGTATGTATTCTCCTTCCTAAGGACTGTCCAGGTTTCATGCAATATTTACAGATTCATTGCTAGGTGATGTTAGGAAATAAAGAAGACAGTATCATTTTTTTTTTTTTTTTTTTGCAATAGTTGAGACTCAACAATGGCAGACAGATCGAACCTGGATCAAAACCGGAAATACAATAGTATGTAAATATCTGTTTTTAGTACACCTAAAACAGATGGCTCATGTGAAAGTAGTCTTGCTAAGATTTATCACTTTCACAAAAATGGCTCTCTTGGTGCATACTGTATGATGTATATTACGGCTGTCTAGGATTGGATAAGGATTTTGGAATAATGTCACCAGGATTGTAGTGTAAAGTAATACTGCTCTATTCACAAAAAAAGCAATGTATGGAATAATGTATCAGTTAACACCCTGTGCTTTGTCAGTGTGCTAGCCGTATTCCTAATGGAGAGCACACTAACCTATTATTTTCTATGGTCCCATACAAACACCCATGTATAATCACAGGTCTGTGAGCACAGGGAAAAACTCAGGCCAGGTCCTATTCCTGTCCACTTTGCAGTCTTGGCTCACTGCAGGAAATGAAAGGAGCTGCGGAGGGCACGGATGGCATACATATTATCCATGTGCCATCTGAGTTAATTTACCCCAGACTCTTAGTTACATATAGTTCATGTGCATGCAGCCTTATATTTCATGACTACTTTGCTTTAAAATCACCCTATGGGTCACAAACTGCAAAGACCGTCAAACATTTCACAATCAAAAAAGTATAAAGAAGGAGAGAAAGGGTATAAGATGTAGGGAAAGAAATGAAAAACTAAAACACACAAATAACATAAGTAAACCAATGACTCTATATGTATGTAAGGTACTGCGTACTCAGGACAAGGTGATACCATTCTAAATTTGGCATGACAAGCAACGCACAGAGGAATAAGCAAACACTTGCGACTATTAGGGTAATAATGAACCAACGTGCGAGGCACTTCTGGGAGTTGTGTCAGGAGGAGGACGTGGGGCCTGGGCTAGGGCACCCTTCCTGTTCTCCATAAAGGAGGACCAATGAGCCCATCTGGAGCGAAAGCTAGAGAAGGTATGATTTTTGGAGGCCAGCATCCGCTCCAGGGTAAAGGCCAAGTCTACGTGGTGAATTAGTTCGCCTACCATCAAGCAAGGCGCAAATTTCCATTGCCTCACTATCATGGATCTGACTGCTAAAATTATTTGGCCCAGTACCACCTGCACACCTGTTGGAAAAGACCCAGTGTCCAAAAAGCAGAGTTCCAGGCTCGGGGAGGAGGTATAGTGAGACCAGTCATAGAGGAAATAAATGGGAAGGCCGCTACCCAAAAGGCTTGGACGGAAGGGCATTCCCACCACATATGTAGGAGGGTGCCAACCTGACCGCAGCCTTGCTAACAGAATTTCGGGAGGGAGGTATCAATATGGGCCAGTTGGCTAAAGGTTCTGTACCAGCACAGTAGGATTTTTGGGCTGTCTCCCAATGGGCCGCTCCTTTTGAAATACGTTTCACAAACCCACAGGCTTCGTACCACTCAGGCAGGGAGATAGGTTTAGCAAGGTCCGCTTTCCAACTTGAAAAGCAAAAAGGTTTAACCCATTCAGAGGGGGTAGAGAGAAAAACATAAAATGCTGAAATGCCGCCCTTGACAGGGACAGACTGTCTCCACAACCTCAAGGCAAGCCTGGGGAAAACGAGTCTTGTCGCTCCATCAGTTTGTAAAAGGTGCCTGATTTGTAAATATTTAAAGAAATCCCTATGGGGGACGTCAAACTCCTCCCATAACATGGAAAAGGATTTAAAGCAGTCATCCACATAGAGGTGGGAAATTTTGCTTAGACCATTCGCTATCCAACCACGGATCCTCAGCTGGCTCAGCTGGGAGAGGAATACGGTTAAGAAGAGCATTGGCAACTTTACAAGGGGGACAAGATCTTCCAAGGAGGTATGCGACATATAGTACCTCCAAGCCCATATAGAAGCTTTAGCGCTTAATAGGGGAACCTAAACACAGTGGTGGCCACAATCTTTAGGACGTAAAAGACTCATGAGAGGAGCGCCCAGCATCACCTCTTCCATCTCCACCCATCTCCAGTTAGCAGTATCATCCCATCCGACTCTAAGCTGCTCCAAAACCGCTGATGCAAAATATTTTTTGACATCTGGGACTCCCGCTCCCCCTTGAGACCAGGGCTTAGACATGACCTGAAATCAGACTCTGGACCTTTTGCCCTCCCATATAAAATGGGACAGGATACATTGAAGCTTAGCTAGGTAGGGATCTGGTACAGGGATGACCACCGTGCGGAATAAGTATAAAATCAGAGGCAGTGCCATCATCTTAACAATGGCGATCCGACTCGCCCAAGACAGCATAGGCTTAGCAAATTGGCTAAGAGGGAGGACACCTTCGACAACAGTGGAGAGTAGTTTACAGAGAACAAATTGGAGCTAGGGGATGTCAGGGTGATGCCTAGATATGTAATACAGTCGCCCTTCCACTGGTAAGGGAATTTAAGTTGGAGGTCATCTCGTAGGGAGGGTGATATTGATTTTTTTTGTTGCAGATTTAGCTGTTTTTTTGTTTTTTGATTTTTTTTACCAAAGACAGGAGAGGATTAAGCAAAAGGAGACATATAAGAGCTTCCTTTATACTTCCCATTACTTTTGTAGCCACTCTTGGCTTTGGCTCAAGAAACTGCAGCAAAATCTGCAACAACAAAAGTTGCTTTTCCCCCAAAATGAGGCCTTTAGTCTTAACCTTAATCTGCATATGTGCATTTGACAAGTTACTGCAAAATTTGATCCTTTTTTCATTTTTTACCATATTCTCCAAATCCTCTGAGGGACAGTATTTTACAATGCTCCTTTTCCCTACCATACATCAGTTATGTAAAAAACATAGAGAAATAAATTCAAGGATCAGGATAATAACATCTACCTCCAATTATCTTAGCTAAATTGACCTTTGCATATCCTATCCCTTTTATTGATACACAGAAATCTTACTTCCTAAATCCCTTTCCATTCATCCATAGGTCCGTCTTATCCTATATTTTCCTCTAATTGCCTGAAGCTTCTATATCTGTCATTTACTGATATCTTCTCTTTTCAATAAATTGCTCATATCCTTTATAACGTACAGTTCTCCTTACTCATCTCCTAACAAATCTATTAAGCCAAGTTACACTGAGTGAATGCACACATATGCTTGTTCTGTATACTGAATCTAACCTAGGCTTCTTCAATATAAGATGTAGACCTGTATGGTGATGGAAGCCACCCTTTAAGTTCTTACCACAAGTGGCCTTTATAGCTGTTAGACATGTTTTCCTGGGGTAGCAGCTGCCACAGGGCCCGGGACATTAGGGGCCCGGCGACAGCCACTACCGCTGCGCTTCTTTTCGTAATAGGCTGTTACGTAACGGGCCCTATTTGCTTACCAATCCTGGAAGGGGCCGGGATCGGTAAGTGACGCCTCTGGCCCCACAAACACAATCATTATACTTGGGGGGTCTTTTCAGACCCCTGAGTATAATGATCGGAGGCCCGGGAGAACATAAAAAAAAGTTACCTCTCCGCACTCCATACAGGCATCGGGCCTAGTTGTGTAACGTCCCTGACGTCACTTGACCGGGACCTGCGTCCCGGGTCATGTGACGTTCGGACGTCATTAAAGATGGCCGACATCACTGAGGACTGCAGTGGAGTCGGAGATAGGTAAGTGACAGTGTTTTTTATGTTTGTATCCCCCCCTTGGTCTCCGATTATTATACTCTGGGGTCTGAAAAGACCCCAGAGTATAATAATTGTTCATGGGTGTTCATTATGAGGCATAATAGTATATGCAGGGGCAACAATGGGGCATAATACTGTGTGCAGGGGCAACAATGGAGCATAATAATGTGTGCAGGGGCCACAATGGGGCATAATAGTATGTGCAGGGGCCACCATGGGGCATAATAGAGCGCACAGGAATGCGGGGTCGGTCGGTTGAGGTCTTCGGTGTCGGTCAGGAAGGGGGGGGTCATGTCAAAAGGTCGCTACGGGACACTGACATTCCTAGTTACGCCACTGCTTCATAGATCTTATTGTGCATTATGTGACATAGAATACCCTGCCCATTACTGCTTATGTGTCAATGAGTTATTGCACAGTTCCTTTAACTGTGCTGTTGCTGAGCGATTGCACCTACTTTGGTCTAGCTTTTTCTAGATGGCTCTTCCATTTGGAGAAATCTGCGTGGTACGTTTATCAGAAAAGAGCCTGGCTGTTTCTAAAAGGCATACATATGTAGCAGTTTGTGTTAAAGGGGTTTTCCACTTTATATTTTTACAGCCTAGAGGCTTAAAATGACAAATACTTTATACTTACCTACCCATTCTGCTGGGGATCCAGTGGAGAGTCTCCATTTGGGCCCCCGGACTTCCTGACCTTTGGCCTGCACAGGAGCGCGTCAACTAATCAGTGGCTGAACAGTGATTGGCCGAAACACTTGTGTACAGGCAGACAGTAAACAAAGACCAGGTTGCTAAAGTGAGACTCTCTGCTGGATCCTGAATTGTATCTTTACCGCCAAATGGTTATACACTGTCTACCAATAAGTATTTGGACACCCAGTAAAGTTCTGCACAGGTGGAGTTATGGTCTGGGGGTGTTTCTCCTGGTATGGACTGGGACCCTTGGTCCCAGTGCATGGTAAAGTCAATGCTGACGTCTATTACGCTATTTTAGATAACAGTGTGATTCCTACATTATGGCGCTTCTATGGGTCGGACCAATGTTACTTCGAGGATGACAACGCCAGCTGTCATGTAGCGAGGTCTACCATGGCTTGGTACAGTGACAATCAGGTTAACCGACTGGACTGGCCTACCCAGAGCCCAGACTTGAATCCTATCGAGCACCTCTGGGACGAGTTGGATTGCCAAACTAAGGGGTGCAGCACCGTCCAAAATCGGTGAACGAATTTACCTGTCTTCTCCAAGTCGAATGGAATAAAATACCACTATCCATCATACAAGCACTTGTGGAAAGCATACCCCGTAGGGTTGAGGCTGTATTTGGCGCTCATGCCGCTCGGACCAAGGGAGTCTAAATACTTATTGGTAGACAGTGTATAAGGGTATGTTCACACAGAGTTTTTATACAGGTGGATTTTGACGTTGAATCTGCCTCAAAATCCATCTGCAAAAATGCCTCCCATTCATTTCAATAGGAGTCACTTACATTTTTTTTCAGCTAGTGTAAAACATATGGGACATGCCCTATTTTCACGCAGATTCCGCGGCTGAGTCCGCCGCGGCTCGAAACACCCTCTTGCTTAGTTCCATTCATTTGGGCCTAACCAGGAGCAGGATGTCACGTGAAAAAGCCAGATGGCAGAAAAGGTTTCCATCGTGTGAACTTACCCTAACTCAGCCCTCATATGACTGCATCAATGGTAAGATAAACACATGGTTTTGAAATTGAGACATGAGATTTGCTTTTACATTACTAAAGATGTTCAACAACAAAAAATCCCTAGATATTTATTGTCCATCTCAACTGTATTGACCTATGTAATAAAATGAACATGTTAGTTGCTGTATAATGCAAGGCGATTGGTGCAAAATGTAAAATGCTAAATCGATGGAGGAATTTCTGCCTTTTCATATTCACCTCCCTAGAAAAACTTACTCAGTAACTGCCCAAAGTTCATCAGTAAGTAATATGTGCCCCATCCTGCAATACACAAGCCTCATACTGCAATGTCTATGGGAAAGATAAGGCTAAACCAGTCTTGGCACTTAAGCGGTTAAGTCACCATGATAACTGCAGCCACTTACAACCAATAGGATTGCTGGATCTTGGTTTGAAGACAATCAGTTGGCTGCAGTCAGTTAGTGGTCAGTGATGGAGGAGACGGACGTCTGTGGGGTCGGCTCTCGGGGAAGACTTGGACAAGAAACATCTCTCATTTCAATGAGATTTCCTCCTCTGGCCAATGGCTTCAGTTGTCCTCAGGTTTGGGCTGTTATGGCAGCAGAATAGCACAGTCATCTCCGTCTTACTTATAACTGTATATACTGTATATATGTCATCCATCATAATGGACGTCACTGGATGGAGAAACCCCCTGGCTAATACCTAAATGCATCAATGTAGATTGTTATTGGGCTGAAGCTCTAATATTGTGCAAATATTACTATGTATGTTACAAATAATTGGTGGCCTCCAGCCCTTCAGACCCCCGACCCTGATATAACGGCCATATTATATCTTATTACAAGAATTGTTTTATTTCTATAACATATAATAAAGTACAGTGTTATATTGTGACTGCTCCATATAGACCTATGTATGTCCTCTATTACTTCTATAACAAACCTTTACTAGTATATAACTTACACAGGACATGTACATGAAAGTGACGGAGGTAACAAGGTACTCTGTGTAATATGTCCGTGCGTCATGTATTTATATGTGTGTAATGTATTGTATATATATATATATATATATGTTGTATAGAAATGACATCTAAAGACTGTACATACTGCTATATAGTCAATGTGTACAGTGTGTGTATATATACTGTATATAAATATAGTCATGTATCCCCATTAGACATATAACCCTTACATATACTGTATCTATATATACTTAGTCTTAGTATACTTATATTATATATATATAGTCCTGTCTATAGTTAGTGTCTAGTGTACATATACACAGGTCTAGTATAGTTGACATGAACTTCTGCAATTGGCTAAACTGCTGCAGTGTGAGATCCCAGACAACAAAAAACATAAGTAAAAATGTTTTGGCAATGACTTTTCTTTATGTTTTGTAGTCTTCTGTGATAAGATGTCATACTAGAAAAATCACACACAAAGTACACACCTTAAGGCTGATGCCACACATTGCAGAAACACATCTTTTTTTTTCGTTGCAGATTTTGCTGCGGATTTTTGAGCCAAAGCCAGAAGGAACTTCCTAGATATTTCCCATTCTTATTGTAGGCATTCTTGGCTTTGGTTTTAAAAAAAAAACACAGCAAAATCTGCAACAAAAAAGCTGTTTCCTCAACGTAGGGCTAAGGCCCCATGGGGCGTCCTGCAGCAAACAAGCGCTACGGGAAAAAACGTGGCAGCAACACATCGCGGTTCTTCCCACAGCGCTTTATACAGAAGGTTGGCAGAGATTTCCCCTGCGGACTTTCTGTTTCAATTATACCTATGGGGAAACCGCTGGCGTTTCTGTAGATATATTTGACATGCTGTGATTTACAAAACTGCGACAGTTTTAAAAATGGCAGCATGTCCACACCGTGGTTTTTGCCACAAAGTGGGCATGGGATTTCCAAGAATCCACTCCACTTTGCCCTGACTGTAAAATGCTGTGGTTTTTCACATTGCGTTTCCGCTGCAGGCAAATCGCGGCATTTACATTACGTGTGGCCCTGGCCTAAAGAGGTTTTCCAACTAGGCCGGGGGAGGCAAAAGAGAAACCCCACTCACCTGTCCCTGTCATACTCTGGTGTCCTTTGTGTCCTCGCCGGCTGGGATGTCCAGGGTCTCTTCCCTTGAGGCTGCTGATCGGCTTCAGTGGTCACATGCGGCAAGGCCTTCTGCTGGAACAAAACAATGGCGCTACAGGACCAGACCACACTGGGAGGCATCAGGGACAGATGAGGTTTTTTTTATTTTATTTTTATCATCTCCCTTTCAGCTTGGACAAGCCCTTTAAGGTAAGTTCACATCATAACAGTGACATGGACAATATAAACAAGATAAAATCCTTTGGTTGTACACTATTTTCTCATTTATTTAACTTAGAGAAAAGGTCCAGTATATGGGAGCCATCTGTGAGACCTGGCACCCAACATTGCGGGACCTCTACCAATCAGCAGTTAGAAGAGACAGGGGCATTGATGATAAAGAACTAGGCTTCATATGTAGTGAAAAGGTACTGAAATGTTGCAGCCTCTAGCTCAGGGGTAGGGAACCTTCGTCTCTCCGGCTGCTAAGAAACTACAACTCCCAACATGCTCCATTCACTTCCATGGGAGTTCCAAGAACAGCAGAGCCAGTATGCATGCTGGGAGTTGTAGTTTTGTAACAGCTGGAGAGCCATACGTTCCCTACCCCTGCTCTAGCTGATCGGTGTGGGGTCCAGGGTATCAGATATAGCAGATTTAACTCAACCTTCTGTAATTCGTAATCTTATCAGGGAAGACAACTAAAACCAATGAAAAGTTATTGTAAAAATATTTTTCCATGACTTTTCAATGGCTTTTGTGATAAGATATTACATATGTTGCAGCAGTTTAACCAATTGCAGAAGGTTAAGGCTGTTACATCTGTATGTCCCTCTTCAACAAAGAAGTCTCCAATGCAGATGTAAATATAGCCTTACACTAGGTCCACATTAGTTCTGGTTGTTCATTGTTCTGCTCAGAGGGCCAGAACAACTGACATCACTAAAATAGCGGTGCCAGAGGGAGTCTGAGAAGCCCATTGACTATAAAGGGGTCCATGGGGTGTCCGTCTTTTAGCCATTTACAGTACTAAGGCCACCTGCCATGACAAGGAGACCTCATTCAGATGGGACCCTACACTAAATCAACATACCTATCTTGTATCCAGGAGAGGTCTACAATGTGAATACAGGGCAAGTGGGATCCAGAGCATACTCCATTGTATTCCGAATAAACAAACCTGTGTCATTGAAAGGGTGGCTCCCTCTATAGTTGGACTGGCACTAGTGTATGGCCCCCTCTGAATGCAGTCGCCTTGTCAGGGCAGGTGGGCTTTGTACTGTTTGATCAAATGTGTATAACATAGAACCTCTAATTTATATATGTAGTTTATAGATCATATTAGTTAATTTTAACAATAAGGGTAATGCTTTTTGGATTTCTATTCCATATACCCTGTTGCTGTGTGTAGAGGCTGCTGCAGTTTTTGTATTTGTATATTGTCATTGCAGTTAACACTGGGATGTGCTTTCCACATTTTCTTTTGTATATATATATATATATATATATATATATATATATATATATCTATATATCTTTACTTAGACATGTCACATGTTTGTAAATAATGATCACTTAAATAAGGTTTCTTGCTATATATGGGCAGCACTCTAAACAATATACCTCTGTAAATAATATCCACTTATGTAAGGTGTCTTAGGATATAATTGGAATCTACTGTATATATACACTATATGTAATGTGTGTGTATGGTATTTATAGCTAGATAGATATATTACTAAATATATAGATATATTAGTAACCACTTATGAAATAAATATCTCTATGTACAGTATGTATAAGGCCACAGCAGGGGTCTCCCCAGGCCCCTGAAGCAGAGTATGTAGTTGCTCATGCAGCCACTGCGATCCTCTCACCTCCGCTGAAGCTCTGAGCTGAGCCAGCATGTCCGCTTGTTTTGCAGGCTTTTTCTTATAAGCTCTGCGCTGCAACTTACCCAGGATGCCACCTACCACGGCATCCTTTAAACCCAGCCAATCGCTGCAGTCCGGCCTGAGGCACGTGATGGGAGTCCTCCCCCCTGGCTGCGCCTTCAGTCCAGCCTCCTCTTATTTTGCAATGTCCCACAGAAATCACTGGACAAAAAATTCCGGAAAGCCTGACACATTCTGACAGGGATTTCAGTAAAAACGTACACTCGATGAACCCCACCATAGTCTATTTATTTCCCCTTTTTCCAGGACCTATTGTTTCATTTTTGTATTTTACTGATCCTGTAATGGACTGCTGGGGTAAGATGTGCCTGAATTACTAATAGACTCCAGTCATAGGCCCCACCAGATTTATTAATATTTACACCAGAAATATGTCAGAAATTAGGCTAGAAATGTATGCCAGCTAGGAATTGGCATAGGTGTAGAAACTGCCAGGCAATTGGGTACATGAACAAGGTGTACAAATTGCCTTCTCCATTGGCCCAGCTTTGACTTATCACGCACTTTGACACCTTTGAGTATTATGGCCATTTGCCATTGTCGACCTGCTATAATACGGCCCTTTGAATTTAGGTACAAACCAGTTGCTTTGGAACTAAATTCAATTTGTCCAGTCACTGAATCACCAGTGCCGCCATTGCTTTGGTGCTCCATACAATGCCAGATAATAGCAGGGTTGCAACCAATATCAGTGGCAGCGGCCCTGCACTGATTTAGCCCTGTACTATGACACAGGGATAATACATTGAATACTCACATTGAAATTAATGACGGCCATTGGTGATTCAGTGATTCAACCATTTCAATTTAGCGCCAAAGCACCTTCTTTAAAACGAAATTGAAATAGTGGGGCTATGGTGGCTAATAACCGCTGCTCCACTATGGTTTTTTTCCTTTCTCTTTTACCATTGCCCCTTCTTATGGCTATACTGTCACATCATTGTGTCACAGTTCTGGGTTAAATTGTAGTAGGGTCACAGTCACTAATAGTGGCCGTGGCCCCCAGGGGTGAACCTGCTCTTTTCGCCGCCAGAGGCGAAGTACAGAAAGCCGCCACCCCCCCCCCGCCGGGGGAGGGGGTGGAGCGGGGCGTGGCTTAGCTGAGGGGGCGTGGTGACTCGAATGGGCGGGGCTTAGCGCCGTTCGCCGGCAGAGAGCAGGCCCGGAGACTGCCTGCGCTCTGCCTGAGCGTGAGGGGAGGCTGCTGGAGCAGTGGCCTCCCCAAACCACCGCTCCATGCTAAGCCAGTCCAGGACAGCTTGTCCTGGACTGGCTTAGGTAACCAGAAATGCCGCCCTCCCTGAGGCCCTGGCATAGCGCCGCCTGAAGCGCTCGCTTCAGGTCGCCTCATGGGAGGTGCGGCACTGGTGGCCCCACTAACACCCGGCATTTCGGATTTGGAGCCAAAGCACTTGACTTGATGGGTAGCTCCTGCTAAGACTGCTGGTGTTTGGCTGGTGTGAAATATCCAGACGTGATCTTAAAAACTGCCAAATATATATATATACACAGTATGTCTGCTTAGATATGCCTGCAAGTAGTGTCCCCTTTTGTATTAGTCCTATACATTGTACAGGTAATGTATGTGTTCTGTATATATAAATATATAATATCAATGTATATAATTTATGTATAGACATGTCTGTAAGTAGTATCCACTTATGTGTCACGAATATCTTTATACAGCATGTCTAAGGTATGTGTTCTACATATAGATAGATAGATAGATAGATAGATAGATAGATAGATAATGAGAGATAGATAGATAGATAGATAGATAGATAGATAGATAGATAGATAGATAATGAGATATAGATAGATATATAGACAGGTAGGTAGATAGATAATGATAGATAGATAGATAGATAGATAGATAGATAGATAGATAGATAGATAGATCTGCAAGAAGTGGCAGTAATGTAATGAGTATTTCTATATACAGGATGTTTAAGGTGTGTACTGTATGTATATATTTCTACAATTACATATATGTATATTTATTTAGGCAATTATGTAATAAAATTCTCTCTCTATAAGTATGTTAAGGTGTGTGTGCTGTATATATTCATAAATTTCGCATTTATATCACATTTGTGATCCCATTGACCACTTAGTGGCTTTATTACAATGGGTCCCTACACTAACACTTTATACATAGGCTAGGAGATAACTTTCTTATATACTCATTGTTACAGTGAAGTCTCTAAGAATTTCATCTCTGGGACAAGGCTTATAGGGGGTAGAGCATTTATTATATAAGTAAAGTCTTAGGGTAGGGACCCATCTGAATGAGGTCGCCGTGACGTGGCAGATGGGCTCGCACAATTTATCAAATTGTGCGCTAAGAACCTCAAATTTCTACCTGTAGTCAGTGATACATGAAAATGTAGACAAGGAGTTTTATCATTATCCCCTTCCCGCCTGTAAGGTACCGCGTACTCAGGACAAGGTGATACCATTCTAAATTTGGCATGACAAGCAACACACAGAGAAATAAGCAAACACTTGCGACTATTAGGGTAATAATGAACCAACGTGCGAGGCACTTCTGGGAGTTGTGTCAGGAGAAGGACGTGGAGCCTGGGCTAGGGCACCCTTCCTGTTCTCCATAAAGGAGGACCAAAGAGCCCATCTGGAGCGAAAGCTAGAGAAGGTATGATTTTTGGAGGCCAGCATCCGCTCCAGGGTAAAGGCCAAGTCTACGTGGTGAATTAGTTCGCCTACCGTCAAGCAAGGTGCAAATTTCCATTGCCTCACTATCATGGATCTGGCTGCATACCTGTGGGAAAAGACCCAGTGTCCAAAAAGCAGAGTGCCAGGCTTGGGGAGGGAGGTATAGTGAGACCAGCTGTAGAGGAAATTGGGCTCGCACAATTTATCAAACTGTTCGCTAAGAACCTCACATTTATACCTGTAGTCAGTGATACATGAAAATGTAGTCAAGGAGTTTTATCATTAACCCCTTCCCGCTTGTGACACTTTTCAATTTTGACTCCCCGCCTTCCAAACCCCATAACTTTTTTACTTTTCTGTTCTGAGTCATATGAGGGTTTAATTGTCGAAGGACAAATTGTTCTTCATGATATGCCACAATTTATTATTCTGTACAATGTACTGGGAAGCTGGAAAATTCAGAATGGAGTGAATTTTAACAAAACAAATTTGTGCATAGGTCGTCATTTTTTTTTTTTTGGGCCAGTTGTACTTTTTACATATACCATTTTGGGGAATGTATATTGCTTTGATCACTTTTTATTAAAATTTTCATCACAGACAAATAGCAGTTTGGCACTTTTGTCCCCTATACTGTCTGAAAACTCTCCAATGACACCTCCGTCTCCTTCTCCGGACCGCCTCTTCTCTCATGCTCTCATCGCGTCTTCATCCAAAAGCGCTGACTGTGCATGTCCGTTGGCCATTTTCCTGTGGCATCTCCTGTTCGGCCACAGGAAAATGGCGGAATGTGAGAGAGAGAAGAGGTGGTCCAGAGAAGAAGACAGAGGCGTTGCTGGACAGTTTTTAGACAGTACAGGGGACGCCCCCAGTGCTGCAAGAAAACTCATTTACATATGGCAAAAAGAAGAAATTACTGAGAAACGGCAGCATGGATCAGAATAATAAACATAAGAGAAGAATAGTCTTTCTTAGCCATAGAATAAAGAAAACAAAAATTTAAATTGTTAATAAGCATTGCTAAAATCAATGTGTTTTTTTTTTTTTTTTAAATCCACCTGGAAAGAGTTAATAAAATTAAGTCAATGAGTTATAGGCATCCCACAATGGTGTTATAACCTAATGTATAGTTTGTACAACGTAGCAACAAAACCCCCCAAAATTTCCACATCTTTAGGACAAAATTGACTACAGAAGGAAGGGAAATGTGTAAACTGTGCGAGTATATATCCGGGTACTCCCCAGATTTAAGTATCACAACAGAAAAGACACCAGAGATGAATCCTCGTGCCTCGTTTACCTACTGATCACCACTCTTGCCCACGGCCGCCTCTACTTCCACCTCAGTCCTACAGGAAAACATGTGTATTCCATATCCTGTTCCTCTCAGCGACATCCTGACGCTACTCTGTGTCAGCAACGTGATATGAGATGCACAGGGCCCCCAGGAGGGCTGAGGATGAAGTGAAGGTGGCCGTGGGCATGCAATACTCAAAGATTAGAAATGCTTATTATGGCCTTTGATAAATTCTTTAAGGTGTGTAGTTTATAAAATGGGCGTAACTTCTTGGGGAATTTCACTTTACTGACAACTCTGCAGGACTCTGCAAAAGTGACATGGTGTTCAAACCCATTCCCTCTAAGGGCTTGTTCACGTGGGGCAAGAGGGGGCGGATTCTGACGCCGAATCCTCCTCAGAATCCACCCCCTCACAATAGAGGTCTATGTAGACCGCTAGATTCCTTTTTTCCGGCTCACGGAATAAAAGAAGCTGTCCCTTCTTCAGGTAGATTCCGTGGCTGTCTCAGCCCCAGCGTCCGCCTAGTGACAGCACCCTCCAGACTAGGCCCATTCATTTGAGCCTACTCCGGAGGAGGAAGCCACGACTGTTGAAGCTGCGACAGTTGTGGCAGACGCATTTTGGTCCAATTCTGATGCGGCTTCCCACATCAGAATCAGGACCAAAATACGTGGTCCTGTGCCCTGTGTGAATGAGGCCTACATCTACACCCTAAAACCCAAAAAAACATGATGCTCCTTCCCTTTCAACCCCTGCCGTGTCCTCAAACAGCAGTGTATGCCCAAATATACAACTTTTTTTGTACCCAGGATGACTTAAAAGATTTAGTAGTGGGTGATGATACAAATTAGCACAAGATATAGGGCACTGAAATGGTAGAATTTTTTTTAAAAAAAGTTTCAATTTTGACTATGCACATTAATTTTTTGGGAAGCAACTTTGGGCTCAATCTATGGTTATCCAAAAACTATTCCAGCAAAATCTGCCTTCCAAAAGCCAAATAGCGCTCACTATACCCCTTAATAAATTCATTGAGGGGTGTAGTTTACAAAATGGGGTCACTTTTCTGGGGGTTACCACTGAAGTGAAATTTTAGAAGCTCTCCCCATTATAGTTTATGGGGTCTGCGTGGTTTCTTTAGCTAACCACTTTTTAATGTGTTCGGTATTTCATTTGAGGGGTCCCCAAGCGGACTCCCCAATCAGAACACCGAATGCAGATGTGAACTGGACCTTAGACTAACATTGTCCATAATCAGAAGCTCCCACTGCATTCTCCAAAGTTGCATCAGTTCTCTGGAATGCTCTATCCGGTCAATCAGATTAACACCCAAATTCCACAGCGTCAAGTCATCTCTTTAGGACATGATGCCTTTACCTAAGTGTAACCCTCTATACACAGGCACTTTGAATCTGTACATAAAAGGACATTGGCTGGTCACTGGCTCATGAGCTTTATTTATTTGTGTTACTATCTAAAAAAAATGGCTGGACCTCTGTACAAGCACTTCTACCTATTGTTAGCAGGGCCCTCACTCCTATTTATTATTCTCTTTTTGTCTGTACATTAATGCTACGACTGGTATATTCTCATACATACAAGGAAAACAACCATATCCACTAATGAATATAAAAATATATTTTTATTACTATCCAAATTAAAAAAGTATTCACATGGACATACAATAACACATTACACAAATAACACAAGGTAAACGGGATAAACCGTGAGGTTTATAAGTGCCAGCAAGCCAGAGTGATGTCGGTGATACAAAAGCATAAATCTTAAAGTCAGTTTTTAGCCATGGGCAGGGCAACTGAGGGTTTAGTTGAATAGTATAAGTACACACACATATGCCATAACAAGAAAAGACAACTAATCCATTAATATGTAAGGTTACACATGGCATAATAATCAACAGTCAAATAACTCAACCTTATCCCAAAGTGCCCACATATGAACAAAAATATGCCTTAGCTCACCTTTACATCATATAAGCTGTCCAACGCGCGTTTCACCCCTGCTACAGGGCTTCGTCCAGGGACCAAAGACTGGTATATTCTGTAAAATATATGATGCTATATAAATAAAAATGTATTAGGAACCATGTTATAGCAATCATGTAAAGTGATTGACAGCCCTGCAGACTTAGAGGCATACAGAAGTTAATCCAAAATTGAGGAATGTCACAGTAGAATGGCTCAATGTCCCAAATTTGTCATTGTTAACAAAGAAGCTATAGGTGTGTTGAACAAACATAAGTTCAAATATTAACAAATACCATTCTACGTGTACACAGTTTAGTGCACAGTTTTCTTAAAGGGACACCAAATTTTCAGCTTTACCTCTTCTTGCCATGCAGACTAAAGGGGTATTCAGATAGCGTTGTTAAAGGGGCTCTATCAGCAAAATCATGCTGATAGAGCCCCACATATGCGTACATAGCCTTTAAAAAGGCTATTCAGGCACCGTAAATGTTATATTAAGCTACCCCCCCCCCCCCCCGTTTTAAAATAAAACCCTAAAAAAGAATGTTATCTACTTACGGATCGTGCACTGTGGGCAGGCATTCAGGGTGTGTCTTCTTCTTCATCCACACCTCTTCTTCCTCCAATGTCCTCCGATCCCGTCCTCCTCCGGCGCTCAGTACTAGCCATTCATACATTTGTTGATGGCGATGAAGTTTAATAACCTTAGTACTTCATACCACCCATTCCTTTGCTCAAGTAAAATGTAAAAAATCAGTGCAGAAGAATCTTATGTTTGTGGATGGCTGATCCTTCATATCTTCACTAGAGATGAGCGAGTAGTATTCGATGGAGTAGGTATTTGATCGAATACTACGGTATTGGAAATACTCGTACTCGATCGAATACTACTCGCTATTAGAATGGAAAAATTCAATGCAGAACCAGCGTTGATTGGCCGAATGCTATACAGTCGGCCAATCAACGCTGGTTCTTCTCCTACCTTTAGAAGTCTTCTCCGCGCAGCTTTGACTGTAAGCGGCCATTTTCTTGTAGTGCGGACATGCCTGGCAGAGTGAATTCAGAGCCGGAAGACGCCGTGGGGATGCTGCACGGAGAAGACTTCTCTGAGAATCCAACCCGACCCTCACTCGTGGACTTGGTAAGTTCTATTTGATCAAATGTTGCCTACCCTTGAAACGAGCATTTTCCCCCCATAGAGTATAATAGGGTTCGATATTCGATTCGAGTAGTCGAATATTGCGGGGCTACTCGAAACGAATATCGAACATTTTACTGTTCGCTCATCTCTAATCTTCACACAAGCACACTGGCACTTCATTCACAGGGAGAATTTTTGGGGGACTTTCAGTCCTCCATCCTCCTGATCACTGGGGCTATGTTCACATCTCTTGCGGGATCTACAACCTGCCAGAAATCAGTGGAAAGAAAAGTCTTGCACAGAGAACTTTTCTTTCTGCTGGTTTCAATATAAAACTCGCAGACACTTAAAGGGGTTTTCCAGACAGAAAATCTTTATTTATTTATTTTTTTTAGAAAGATCGATTTGTGGTAGTGATGGGTTAAAAAGGACCTTTCATGGGTTTGGGCACAGGCAGTTTTATATACCGCTGGAAAGCTGACTGTTTTCACCATCCTTGCCTTGGGTGAAGAGCTATCCGTACCGGTACAGTAGCTCTTCACAGTCAGAAGAAGGATGTTCCTGACACGCCCTTCTGACTGTGAAGAGCTACTGTACCGGTACAGATAGCTCTTCACCCAAGGCAAGGATGGTGAAAACAGTCAGCTTTCCAGCGGTATATAAAACTGCCTGTGCTGAAACCCATGAAAGGTCCTCTTTAAGAAGTACCCACATATACCTTTAGCAGTGTTTGTAGTGATTTCTGGGTGTCTCTGGCAGCTGCTGCATACTCTGCCTTTGTTTACAGGGTGTAATTTCCTGCTGTGCAGCTTCCTGTGTAGCTGCTGCACTAACTCCCTCTCATTCAGCCCTCCCATCTCAATCCGTTACAAAACCCTCCCTATCTCACTAGCCTAGCCCCTCCCAGTGTCACTAAGACTTATCGATCCCGCCTATTTCTAGTCCCACCCACCCTTACTAACCAGTAATCCACCCAGTGGCGTAACTACCGGGGAAGCAGTGGAGGCACCTGCCACAGTGCCAGGACATTAGGGGGCCCGGCGACAGCCAGTACCACTGCGGGGTTTTTTTAACAGCTGGAGTTACTGCGGCCAGTAATGGGCCCTACTTACTTAACAATCTTGGCAGGGGCCGGGATCGGTAAGTGACACTGGGGGCCCCGCAAACATTATTATTATACTTGGGGGTCTTTTCAGACCCGCAAGTATAATGATCGGAGGCCTAGGAGAGGTAAACGAACATAACAAACAGTGTTGCTTACGTCTCCAAGCTCCGCAAAGGCTTCGGGGCCTACTTGTGTAACATCTCAGACGTCACATGACCAAGGCCTGTGTCCTTATGCGTCGCGACACAGGCCCTCGGTCACATGACGTCCCTGACGTCAATGAAGATAGCCGACAGTAGGGAGCGCAGGGATAGGTAAGTAACAGTGTGCATGTTTGTATCCCCCTTTCGGTCTCCGATTATTATACTCTGGGGTCTGAAAAGACCCCAGAGTATAATAATTGTCAATGGGTGTCCACAATGGAGCATAATACTGGGTGATGGGGCCACTATGGGGCATAATACTGGGTGATGGGGCATAATACTGGGTGATGGGGCCACTATGGGGCATAATACTGTGTGAAAGGGCCACTATGGGGCATAATACTGAGTGAAGGGGCCACTATGGGGCATAATACTGGGTGATGGGGCCACTATGGGGCATAATACTGGGTGAAGGGGCCACTATGGAGCATAATACTGGGTGATGGGGCCACTATGGGGCATAATACTGGGTGATGGGGCCACTATGGGGCATAATACTGAGTGAAGGGGCCACTATGGAGCATAATACTGGGTGATGGGGCCACTATGGGGCATAATACTGGGTGATGGGGCCACTATGGGGCATAATACTGGGTGATGGGGCCACTATGGGGCATAATACTGAGTGAAGGGGCCACTATGGAGCATAATACTGGGTGATGGGGCCACTATGGGGCATAATACTGAGTGAAGGGGCCACTATGGAGCATAATACTGAGTGAAGGGGCCACTATGGGGTATAATGCTGTGTGCAGAGGCAACTATGGGGCATAATAGTGCGTGCAGGAATTCGGGGGTGTTGGTTGGGGGGGCCATGTCAAAGGTTCGCCATGGGTCCCCGCCATTCCTAGTTACGCGACTGAATCCGCCCTTTACTAGCCGCACCCGCCCTCCCTATCTCACTAGCCTAGCCCCTCTCTATGTCACTAAGACTATCGATCCAGCCCATTACTAGTCCCTCCCTCCACCCTCCATCTCCCTAGCTAACCTATTCCGCCCACTGCTAGACTAAAGGAAGAGGGGGAGGAGCTGTTCGCCGGACACAGGAAAGCTTGGTAAGTATTGATGGGGATAGAAGGGGAAGAGTAATGGTGACGTTCCTTTTGGAAGTGGTGAAAAAGAACATCACCAGATTATCAGAAAGTGTCCCTGGAGCGCTCACATAACTGCTCTAGGGATATGGGTAATGATTTTTTCTAAATTGATGTAAATTAGAAGTTAGGTGGGGGAGGGAGTTTAGGGGTTAATTTTCAGTTTCTCCTGGACAACCCCTTTAAGGCACACCTGGCGGACCCCATTATAGTTTATGGAGACAGTCGGTCTCTCCGAAAGACGAAGAGCGCGGTGCAGATGTTAGCTTGGCCTACTTGGCTAACAATATTTAGGTTTGTATCAAATTTGGTTGGAAAGTGTCCTGTCAGGTGTGACTTTAGTGTGGCCTCTCTATCCGGCGAGCCTGTTTCATATGACTGTCATCTGTGCACTGCCTGTGGAGTAATGATAATTCCAGCACACATTCCTGCACAGGGGGAGGGTCCGGGCCAGTCACGGGGATTCCCTAGCCCCTGCAGATTCCTACATCACTGCTCTTTGTTCTGTCGTCACATTCCTCGTATCCCCTAATAGTAGCGCGGGATAAATAACCTCCGTCTACACAGACACTGCGCTCCCCACCCAATACTCCAGACACATAAAGCGCCAGCACTGACTCCCTGAGATCTCGCGAGGTCTGCGCCGCTTCCATGTTGCCACGTTCAATGCTTTTGGAACGCAGCGGGAACGCACAAGTGGAATCTCAGCTCAGGTCAGGCCACGCCCCGTATTGTGCTTTATCGGGGTCAGGGCTTAGTGAAAGTGCGCTTCCTGAGGGCGTGGTCAGCGCGTAAACCACGCCCGGCCAGACTTGCTAATGGCTAAGAAGTCTTGTCATTCAGGGAAAGAGGCGTGTCCTGGGAAACTGAGAGAGACGGGGCAGGCGGGTGGTCACGTAACGAAGCGTGGCTCGTGCATTCTGTAAGCCAGGGCTAAGAAGCTGAGGCTGCTGTCACTGGAGACGCGCTTTTTGCTTTCTATACAGAGAAGCTCTCTTGTGCATCCATTTCCCTCTAATACCTGCACAAAACAATCATGGCTCCCAAGAAAGCCAAAACAGTGAAAAGAGGTCAGTATCTGCAGGGATTGGGGCTGCCCTGGCTGTGACCTGGCACCACACTATTCGGGGTTGGGCACTGTGTTTGCAATGGAGACAGAAGCCCCAGAATATTTGGGGGAGCAGGGCATTGTGGGATGTGTAGTTTTATTGTTTTTGTATGAATGAGTGCTGCTGTGGAGGTGAATGGTGCCTGGCCAGTCCTGTAATATATAGATAAATGGTGATGTATATAACTGATTGCTCTGTATACCTCATGGGGACGTAGTGACACTTCTTACGGAATGTCTTGCAACAAAATTGTCACAATGTATCGGTCGTCATGCAACTTTGTTGCAATTACTTAGATTTTTGTCCCATGTGTAGCAATTGCATCAGTATATTGTATAGTTGGTGACTTGTCCCGGCCTGTATACCAGGCAGCCTGCCCGCTCTACAATCTCTTATCATTGCACACCCAAATTGAGCCTCAGATTCTGCACGTTGGAAAGGAATAAGTCACGTTGCAAATGTAAAGTTGCATGATGATGCCAATCCAGCATAGGTGTGAAGCCATCACATCATCTAGGTAAAAGTAGCATGTGTGGTGATGGAAAGATCATAGGGAGCCTCAGATGTCATAGTGGTAGTAAAGTGTTTGTGACATCAGAGTTGTAGTGTGATGTCACAAGGAAGCTGTAGAAGTGGGCTATAAAAACCACAGGATAGGGGATGTGTCTTATCATTAGGACTCCCAATGACTGTAAGAAAGGGAGCCCTGGAGTCCTGTGTGTGAATAGATACCATGGTTGATGATGGCTCCATTTATTTCAGTGGGCTTGATAGATTGCTGCACTTTGCCGTCTTCATCAGTCCCTGTTACTAGAATGGAGCGGAGGTCACACGTGGACACTGCTTCTTTATTCACACAGGGTACCTGGGAATGCCCATTCTTGATTAGTGGAGTCTTATGGATTTCCCTATCTGGGCAATATTCCCTATTTATAGGATAGGGCATAATTTGCAGATCAGTGGGGATCCAGCTACTTGGACCCCTCACGATCCGTTTTATCCTCTGCTCTGAATGAAGCGGTGGTTGCCAGCACTCACATATCTCCATTCATTCCAATAGAACGGCCATAATAGCCAGAAACTACATTGAAATGAATGGAGTGGTTGCTGTGGGGCCTTCACTCTGTTCCCTTGACCGGTTGGGGTCTCAGTCATTGACCACTATCGATCAGCACATTATACTCTACATTCTGGAAAGGCCATAGCTTGCTGACATGAGAAGGTCCCTTTAAGAATTATTAGAGTACTAACTCCTTTAAGTTAGACTTCCAGCTGAACTGTCTTAGAAACCTGTCTTGTCAGTGAATGGACATCTGGAATTTGCTTGGCAGTGATCTCAAGCTTAATGATTAAATCAGAGCTGGACAACTCCCAGTAGACATAGTGAAGAGTGATTTGCTTTTGCCGCCTAAGTTTTCTGGCTACGTGTGGGCTTCTGAATTCTTCCCAATGGCTAGTTTACTTTCTCGTAGAGTAGCTCAATTGTCTCCAGATAAGCCAAACGTGTACAAGAGGGACACAATGTCCAGTGTTCATAAGAGGTGTAAGGAAATTGTGAATGAATGGGACTGCTGTGCCTTCAGGTGGAGAGGAAATCCTTCCCATGTGGCTCTCCAGTCTTGCTCACGTGTCACTCTGTTAGAGGGTCTCTGGGCATACCAGAGGAGGAGTTGTGAGGAAAGCAGATGTTTAGGATCTGCACCTCCCCGCTATGTAGTGGATCTGGTAGCATTAAGCTGTGATCCAGATGTTACACAAACATCTAAGGACATGGAGCGTTACGGTGGATGGGTGCAGAGTCATCATCCTCCTGACCCCACGGTCCTTCTAGTTACACTTTAACAGGGGAAGGTGATAGCAGTTTATCCGCTTTGTCTGACACTGATCAGGCCTTCACCTTTCTTCAACATGTTATCTGTTTATTTTCCTGAACTTTGATAAATGTTTTTCTGTCTTTTATAGTTTTTTGTTTATTGTGATTTCTTTACTTTTGTTTATTTTTACAACTTTACTTATTAAACGTATAATATACAAAATATCATTTTAGAAAACTGTGATTCCATTACTATAGCTCACTATACAGATAGATGGCTGACTGTGATCACGATTATGTTAATTGTTATAATTTGATCTGATCCTCCTGTGCAAATCTATATTGGTTGAACATGTATCAGAACTTTTAATAAAATTCTTTGCAACATGCTGCTAAGCATCTTCCATGTGGAGCCATCCAAGGTAATAGTTGCATCCATTATACATATGTGCCCTTTGGTATTGAAGTATTGCTGTGCTTGTCTGTTTTAGTGCACTTGTCTTTCTTCATATGGCAGGATCCCATGTAAGAGAATTCCAGATGGTTTCCTTCCAGTTAATATGAAAGCATTTACTGTCCAGATTAGATTTGTAATTGTCCCCTCGCCGCAGCTCCAGTAATGAAAGCTGGGCTCACTAAGGTGGCAGTAATATAGTGATGTGTGGTTCAGTGCATCACAAAACAACGCCATGTACAAGAGCTGAATCAGCTGAATCTTGGCTGGAAAAGAACATGGGACATTCCTTCTTTGAATAACATACAAAGGGACTTATTAACCCCCTCAGGGCCTAAGGAATGAAAAAATGTGGTCTCTGCTCAGTAGAAATCTGTGACCTATGACTATCCAGTTGTGCTGAAACTACAATTCCCAGCATGCTCCTGACTCTCATGTTAGATTTGCAGTTGCTCCACAGCCGGTGAGCTCCTAGCTGTGATTTCCTGTAACTGTCTCTATTTGCATTGTAGGCCTTGTTGAGACAGCTATGATGTGGCCATATTTTATCATCAATATTGCAGTCCAAAATTCCGTCCCAGCTGCGGGTGTAAAGCCTCAAACTTGCAGCATCACAAATCACTATGATGCTAGTTAGATCCATTGGCAGGACAGAACTTGTAGCTGTAATACAGACCATGTTGTGGTCATCTGAACAAGGCCCAAGGCAGAGTTTGCATCTGTAGTAGAGGTGCAAAATCTATTAAAATTGCCAGAGAGTACACTGCACTTTTTTGCCAGGTAAAATGGTAGACTCCATAATGAAACTCGACAGTTTCGATTATAACCAATGCCATCCTGTATGATGTGAACTCGGCTTTCATTTCGTACTATGGGGGGCTTCTATTATGTGCCATTCTTGTACAGTAATATGTTATTTTACCTGACGTAGAATCAAATAAAAATGGCACAATTCTTGTGTTTGCCTTGAATTCATGGATTTGTAATGCTTGTCAAGATGCCTGGCGCCCTCACATGTACTTGGTTGTAACAATTTTTACAATTTGTTTTGACCTAGAAAGTAAATCCTCAATGTGTAGTTACAATTATATGAGTAATGCTACAATTATAGAAGCCATTACATGAGAGATGGACTGAGATTCCTGAATGGTTACATTCGGAGAGAAGACTCATTATACTATCGGAAAAACAATTAACAAATAATTTTAGAATTGCTCTATCTGCTGGTTTAACCCTTATTTTCTTGACTATTAAAAGCAGAGTTTGATCTGATTAAAAAACAGTTCAGTTCTCGAAATTTGCAGCATTGACTGTATATGTGTATGGATGGGACATCTGACTTGTAATGAGGGGAGGTTAAGTGAACATCCAAAACTTTTTCTAGTGCTTTGCCCCATTGTGTTAGTATTCTTTCACTTCCCATGGCTGTCATGTACATGAACTTGCTGGAGCTGACAGCGGCGTGAGTCATTCTTATTCAAGGTGTGTCACTTCTAGATGAATTCCTCTGACAATGTCTTTATTGGTCTGTCAATGGGTTTCATTATACTGCTGGCGATCATAGACGGAGGGATCAGGCGCTAGACAGGATTTTGAGTCGGCGGCCCCTGAGAACTATGGAGTTGTAATATGGCGTCTACAGCAGTTTATGGAGCTTTACTGCACCTCCATATAAAATAGAAGGCTATACATAGTTCATCAGATACAGTATTATAGTGCCATTGATTCTAGAAGTGACTACCTATGCAACAGGATGCCGTATGGAAACCCAATACGGTGGCACGGGGGTGCATATGGAGCAGTGGAGGCTTCGGGCTTACAGCTTTTTTTTTGAGGCCCAAGTATCATCTTTCTGTAGTGTTCTAATGGCTGTAGATATATATATATCTCCTACTATTGGTGTGTATGTCCATCAGATTAAAGTTTCTATAAAGGGAGCCTTTCAGAGCCAAAATTATTTTCAAGATGATATTAATTTTTTGCAGGGGCCTTTAATAGGAGTAGCAATGTAGAAATAATAGTCTTTTTATGGAGCTTCAAATCAGCCTGCAAGTGGTCCTAATATACCTGATGTGCCTACAGACTGCTAGAAGTGCTCTGGATTACTGGAATTATCACCCCTATAGCTGTCAGTGACTTTTTCAGTTTCTACCTGCCTCATGGCGGTCTGTGGGGAATCGCTCAGGTAGATGCTTGTAGCGGTGCAGGAAACAGGGACACAGGCACTGGATTGCACACAAGTTCAGGCTTTATTCACTTGCAATGCATTAATTGCCTTTGCAAAGGCTCAAATAAACAAAACCCTTCTCGGCTGAGAACTAAACTAAACACAAACTTTTCCCTGTCTATACAGAAGACTGGCTACCAGACTCCCACCTTGACAACAACAATGGGTGGCACAGTACCTGCTTTGTATGTTCAGTCTGAACAGGTCAGCGCTGTCAGTGTGGTGCCACTGTCCTAGTCTTCACACACAGACTATTATCAGGCCTTGATTAGTCTGCTGACCTCCCTGGTGTGAGTCTTTACCAAACACCCTTTAGCTGTCTGGCTGGGACATACCTGTCTTCCCAGACCACACCCTTCACTCTCTCACAGTAAATTTGATATATCAGACCTGCCCCTTGTGCACTTGCAGATTACTTGTATAGTCATAAAAATATGATCTGTATTGCTTCACTTTTGTGTGGCCACAAAGGTATGGTTCTGCGCCTTTTTTTTTTTTTTTTGGTTTGAGGCATTTTGGACAGAATCTTTTAACCACTTAGGACGACACAACATGTGAACAAAGCTTAGCATTCTAATACCAAATGACGCCCTCTTAGTACTTGGCCCTGCAGTGCTTATAGAATCCTGTACTTTGACCAGACAATGCATCCAGTGCTAGTTTACAGCCCATCCCCCACATATTTATACATGTACACACTTCTCACTGCAGAGCAGCCATAGCTACTTATTAGAGATGAACGAACAGTGAAATGTTCGCGATTCGAGTAGCCGCTCAATACTTGACTGTTCGATCGAATATCGAACCCCATTATAATCTGTGGGGGAAAAATACTCTTTAAGGGGGAAACCAATATTCGACTCAGGAGGGTCACCAAGTCCACTATGACACCCCAGGAAATGATGCCAACACCCTGGAATGCAACTGGGACAGCAGGGGAAGCATTCCTGGGGGCATCTAACATGCCCAAGTCACTGAATTACGTCGGGATCCCTGTCAGCTTGTGATATGCGGGAGCTGACTTTTTCCCATAGGAGTGCATTGACCATCGTTGATTGGCCGAATGCAGCAGAGCTGAGTGTGCAGCAGGGTTGAGCACACACTCAGCTCTGCTACATCTCTGATGCAGCAAAGCTGAATGTGCAGCAAGGTTCACATATCCGGTGTAGCAGTGCTGGCCGTGTGCTCAGCTCAACTGCATCCCCAGTGTAGACGAGCTGAGCGCACAGCCAGCACTGCTACATCTCGGCATAGGAATGCATTGACCAGCGTTGAATGCCATACAGAGTACAGCATTCGGCCAATCAACGCTGGTTCTGCTAGAGGAGGCGGAGTCTAAGATCGTTCCACAGCAGTCTCCATTCTGGTCCGATCTTAGACTCCACCTCCTCACAGATGAGCCTCCGGCAGAACCAGGGTTGATTGGCGGAATGCTGTACTCCATATGGCATTCGGCCAATCAACGCTGGGCAATGCATTCTTATGGGAAAAAGTCAGCTCCCACATGTCGCAAGCTGACAGGGATCCCGACCATATAGAGCCCCAAAGAGCTGGGTGAGTAACATTCCCACCTAAATAAAGCTAATCCCTAGCTAACCCTGCCTGTACATCTATCCCTGTCTCACAGTCATAGTTCACAGTCTCATATGAGCCGGATATTAAATCCACTATTCGTATAAATTGGAGGTCACCTGATTTAGCCAGCCAATTACTTTTTCCGAATTTTTTTTTTTTTTTTTTTTTTTCCCCCCCGATGCCTCCGTTGTTGTAGTTCCTGCCCCACCTCCCCTGTGCAGTTATTGGTGCAAAAAAAGCGCCTGGGAAGGTGGGAGGGGAATCTAATTTTTAGTGAGTTTGCCACCTGGTGTTCGACTGGAATCGAACATCTCGAACAGCCTGATATCCGATCGAACATGTACTCGATCGAACGCTGTTCGCTCATCTCTACTACTTATCCCTGCTTGTCCCTTGGTTAAAAATGAGCTTTCCAGCCCTGTACAGGAGCTTATACTGCCCTCTGTCGGCTGCGCCCAGTAAAACTAGTATCATTGCCAGACAGAAGCTAAAGCCATCACCGCTTCCATCAAAAATGATGGATAAAATGGCATAGCAGGCTGCATGCTTATCTGGTAAAATTTTGGACACTGAGATGGAATGCAGCAGACCCCATTATGGTAAGTGCAGTTTTATGGGTTCCATTGGTGTCTGCCATGACTGACCCAGCACTATTTTTTTTTTTTTTTTTTTTTTTGTTGCGCCATCATTGTCATTGTTTTACTCCTCTGATGGAACAGGCCTAAATGGAGTGTAGCTTAGTACCTGGTCCGCCTCAAATTTAGCAGAGGAAAAAATCCTACATTGAGGACTTTCTCTTTTGGCTTCAGCTTTAAAACGATAGACTGCTGACTGACTCAATTATAGTCAATGGGGTGGGGCCTATCAGACTCTGTGTAACCGCAATTTTTAGCGGACCACCTTTGTTCTTCTGGTTCTCCTCCGGACCAGAGCAACAAAAAGGAATCCAGCCTAAACTTGCAAACTCTGCGCACTTTCATCTTTGGTATATTGTATACTCTTGCTGACCTCTATAAGGCTGTCTATGGCATGTTATATTACAATGTATAAAATATTTAGTATTTAATTTTGTTCTTGTTGGGTTGTCCCTTTAAATTCAGATGTTGTTCTGAAGTCAGAAGACTCTTTTCATGATGAAGAGACCAGACTGGTAACTGTGTGGCCTTGGTGTTTTGCCTCTTGGTCGATGCCCTAATTCTGCTCTATTTTTGTCATTTTTATTTGCATGTTTACTGCAAATCCTTTTAGGTCTTTGATCTGAATTTGTAGGGTAACAATGCATGGAGTGAATTCCCCCCCCTTTAAAGATTTATATCTCTTACACCTTCAGGTAGTTATGTTTGCCATGATTTATCTACGTTGTTTGGCACCAGAAATCGTGGAGATTTGACATACTTCCTACTATACGGGGAGCAATAAACACCTGTATTGGCATCAGATGGGATGTATTCTTAATGTATGAGAATTCGGGGTGTATATATCTATATTGTGGTCCATTGATTAGTTACATTTGATATACTTTGGCTCCGTTTTCACGGAGTAACGCGCCGCTCATTCAGACACATATACACGTGTCAGAGTGCGGCGCTTCAAAACAGATTCCATTGACTTCAATGGGTACCGGCTTCCGCGCGTAACACATTGAAATCAATGGATTACAAAGCCTCCCATTGATTTCAATGTGTTATGCATGTAAGGGCTCGTTCACATCTGCGTTCATCTGTCCTTATTGCAGGTTTCCGTTTCTTGCATAAAACAGATGCAGGAGACGGAAGCCTGCAGGAGACTTTCTCACCCATTCATTTGAATGGGTGAGAAAGCTGTCCGGCAGTGAGCGGCGGTGAGCGTTTTGCGCTCTCCGCCGCGAAACCGGGTTTTATAATCCGGACACAGAGTTGGACATGCACTACTCTGTGTCCGGATTAAAAAATCCGGTTTCGCGGCGGAGAGCCTAAAACGCTCACCGCCGCGCACGGCCGGACCCGGTCTGTGGTTTCCGTCTTCTGCCATGCAGAAGACGGAAACCATAGAATGGAGACATGAACGCAGGTGTGAACCTAGCGTCAGCTGGCTCCCATTGAAATCAGTGGGATCTGTTTTGAAACGCCGCACTCTGACACTTGTATATGTGTCTGAATGAGCGGCGCGTTACTCTGTGGGAACAGAGCCTTTATGAGCATGCAGTTACACAAGATAGAAGCATGTGCTCTGGATGTATTGACTGTGTTGAAGTGGTGTAGAACATGCTTGAATAATCTATATATTTTTAATTGTGTGCTTTTTATTTATTTATTTTTTGTATTATATTATATATTTGTGTACTATTAAGAAATTTGGACTTGAATTTCTAGGCCGGGCAATAAAGTGACTGTAATTGAAACATAAAGGGCTTATAGAAGATTATATAACACGTCTGCTTTCTTCTTCTCAAGGTGTGACATCACGTTCATTGGTCACATGTAGGGTTGAGCAATCGGGATCTGAAAAGATCAGATTCCGATGGGCGATCGAGTAAATTTCACGATTGCGATAGGAATTCCGATCCCGATCTTTTTAGGCAGGATCGAGGTCGGAGGTTATCTCCCACAATGCTTTGCTACTGGCCAAACATTGTGGGAAAAGCAAACAATGTTAGCTAGGTCCCATAGGAATGAATGGATGCAGCCAACACACAGCCTGTGCCGGCGTCCGGCTGCTTAACCCCCTGCGCGCCGGCTGCGTCCATTCATTCTAATGGGAGACTAGCTAACATCTCTAGTAGCTAACACTTATCTGCACAGATCGTTGGTCCGGTCCCCGCTGTTCTCACTCCTCTTCTCGCCTCGCTGCCCCCGTCTCCCAGGTTAGTGTTACAGACATAGGAAGAAGGCGGGGCTTGTGGCTTAGGAGAGTGTGGGCGGGTACTGGGAGGGGAGCACTCACATCTCCCCACCCAGTACCTGCCCACACTCTCCTAAGCCACAAGCCCCGCCTTCTTCCTAGGTCTGTAACACTAACCTGGGAGACGGGGGCAGCGAGGCGAGAAGAGGAGCGAGAACAGCCAGGACCGAACCAGCGGCAGCGCTTCTGCGCAGGTAAGTGGACACCAGGGGGGACTAAGTAGCCAGAGGATTTTTTTTAATCACTACACAGCATGGAGTCTAACAATTAAAGAGTTCAATTTTTAGACTCCATACTGTGTAGTGAATAGGATCGTTTTTAAAATCCGATCTTCAATTATTAAAAAAAAAAAAAAAATCCCATTGACTTGCATTGGGATTGGGTTCGAATGGAAAATGATCGGAAAAAGGATTTTAAAAACGATCTTGAAATCTCAAGATCGGCTCAACCCTAGTCACTTGACCATGCTGCAACTCACTAACCTTCATTTGAGATGAAGAAAAAAGTATTACTTTCTTATCATGGATAACCCCTTTAAAGCCCCCATAAAGCATTAGAGAAAAGTTGGGGATATAGGGTTGAATTTCAGTTCTCAGTCCTCTTGTTCTGCCTAAAAATAAGTTGCCAGACTCCATGTGTATGGACGAGCAGTCGCCCAAATGAGCTTTCGGCTAACATTCATTGAAGGTGTATAGGCACCTATGGGAAGTATGTTTTAACAAGAAGACCAGGGATTTGGGATATGTCATATGATGCTGACTTTTCACAACTTCCACTCTCTTTACACTTTCCATGTTGTGCCCAAGTTATCTTGTCCTACATATGGGTTTTTTTTATGTAGATTGTGAGCCCCATATAGGAATCACAATGTACTTTTTTTTTTTTCTCCTATTGGTATGTTTTTGTAGAATGGGAGGAAATCCATGCAAACACGGAGAGAACATACAAACTCCTTGCAGATGTTGTTCCTGGTGGGATTCGAACCCAGGACTCCAGCGCTGCAGTGCTAACCACTGAGCCACCATGTTGCCCCATCTTGTCATACATGTATTGTCATGCCTGATAACCTTCCACAATAAGGAAATCGTGGCTGGGTTTCAACCAAGTGCAAGACGATAGTCATATTAATTGGTAATTGATCAAGACAGAAAACTGGCACCACTAAGGCCTGGTTCACATCTGTCTTTGGTATTTCATTCAGGGAGTCCACTTGACAAGCGGTGAGCTTATGAAAGAACAAGGACCCCATAGACTATAATGGGGTCTGTGTGTTTTCTGTGCGGTGTCTGCACAGAACATATGGAGAGAAAAGTACTTCATGAACTACTTTCCTCTCCGCGTGATTTGGGAAGTTGAATTTCAATGTCTTTTCTGTGCTCCCTGGAAATAAGCAAAGGCCAGACTCCCCTCTTTCCACTGAAAACACTTGCATACTGGGCAGAACCAAGCATGTATGTGTGTGGTCGTGCCAGGAGGAATAGCCGATGCTCAAATGAGTGACAGCTGTTGAGGGTGTATAGGCATTCATACATTTCTCTGTGAGGGGCAGGGTTGTTTATAGAGTTTAGTGCCACAGGTTATTGGGAGTAGAAAGAATGTTGTTCTGTCTTGGCAGGTCTCTGATGGAATGAATAGCATTTCACTGTACACAATGCTATTGTGTAGCCACAGCGCTGCAGATTACTGAGTAACCTGTATTACAGTGTCACAGTACATTTATAGCTGCCTGTATCATGCAAAATACAGAGTTATTCATCTCCAAATATGCTAAAATTTAACCTGCAACCTAGGGCGGGAGTGAACCCGGTCACCATGACAATTATGAGATTGTGTCTGACCTAAATTTTGCTTCCTATCCTTCGTTCATTTGGCAGCCGAATAAACGGTGTTGGGTGTTGTCACTGACTGCCTCAAGCTCCGTGAAATGGTCACAAGCCAAGCTTTCTGGGCGGTGTCTGTGCAATCGGCTGCTCATATGTACCTGCCAGCAGAGGGCACTTTCCTAACCCGGGCCTGGCTGGCATATCCTTATATCAGTTCTGACCATATGTTATTTGAATGAAGTGTCTTGTAGGTCTGCTTTGTGTGACCAATCAATAATGAATGGGGCATCTGGGGGTAATTGGTAATAACATGGTTAATTAAAAAAAAAAAAAAACTTCAGGGTCGCCTTCTGCCAGGCTATGTGATTGCACTGAAATCTACATCAATTTGTAGAAAACTGGGGTATAAGAGATGATAAATCTCCCCCCAAAATTCTAGAAGTAAAATATTCAATAAGATATATATTTAATAATTGTATAACCTTTTTTATTTTAATGCAGTAGTAGGAGTCTGGGACGTGTGTGTTTGTAAGTGATGGCATGTCAAACAACATTGGATTAGAAACCTAGTAATACTGGCCATTATAACAGCTAGTTCCATAGGTAGCTTTGGTTACATTCATATTTGCACCGGAGTCTGTTGGAAACTTCATTGCAATGTCTGTCTGAAATCGTCTGACGAAAAAGTCCTGCACGTTTTTTTAGTCTCTTGGTTTCAGTTTTAAATTGACAAACTTCATAATAGTTGATGGGGTCTGTTGGTCTCCGTGTGTAACAGCTATTGTAGCTTATTCTAATGTGAACTTGTGCTAGGTTCACACCTGCGTTGGGGTTACCACCTTTCTCTCCGCGTTTTTCAAGAGGAATGGGGAACAGAATCCTAGAACGGTCACCCAACGCAGGAGTAAGTGTAGCTTTAGTGTCAGTCTGCACTGGTTGGTCCTAACTTATCCACTACTATCCGATCTTTATTCTGTACTTTTTTATCCAACAAAAAATTTGCAAAAAAGTGCGATATTCTTGCCTACTGTTTAACGGTTGAATTTCTGCAGTGGCATATCATAGAGAAGCAATTTTATTAGACACCTGCCCCATATGGCCTTAGTTCAGGAAGCCAAGAAAGTTGCCCCTTTCTGAGAGCAGGAGGGTGAGCCATGATATTATGGGATCCTGTTTCTTGGGTGAAGGCTGTATGTTGCATAATATTAAACCCTGAGACTTGTAGCATTACACCAGGGCAGGCGTTCAGTACCACTGTCAGCCTTCAGTGCACCAGTAGGGGGAGACCTGTATAAAGATTTACACACACATGCAGGCATTGTATAATGCTCTTCGGTTTTTGTTGTATTGATTTTCATAAGAGATTCAGCATACTGAGCTTGCTTTATAAGAAAAGTATTCTGAAGCCCAAATATTTCCTTTTATTAAGCAATTTCCCAGCATGCTGACTCTCAGCCAGCTGACTTAAGTGCTAGATAAGAGATTGCTTAACTCCTTTTTTTTTATACATAGCAAATCATTTTGTGATGTAAACATTGGGGGAGACTGAGCAGGCCTTGTTCGCCAGGCTTCTGACGTGCGGATCATGAAAAGTTGCAATTTCTTGCCGCTTTTTCCTTGCCGCTTTCCTGAAGGGACTCCGGCATGGACGAGGCCACTTGTCTTATGATATTGTTTACTGGCATAAATGATGCCTAAATTCTCTTCTACCTGGATTATAGTGTTGTTGTATTGCCCCCCCCCCCTTTATTTGCCTTTAATGGTATGTATCCTCCAGACCGGTATACTAAAGGCCAGTCTTAATAAATCTCCCCACCTCTATTATTTTTGCATCATTTATGTCATAAGTGGCTGCAATTACCTTGGTTGCTGTTTCAATACACAAGGACGTGTACAAACTGTTGGACATTTTAAAGGGGCTCTAAACAGAATCCAAACAAAGTAAGTGCTGGAGTCCTGGGTTCAAATCCTGCCAAGGACAACATCTGCAAGGAGTTTGTATGTTCTCCCCGTGTTTGTGTGGTTTTCTTCCGGGTACTCAGGTTTCCTCCCACACTCCAAAGACATACTGGTAGGGAATGTAGATTGTGAGACCTATATGGGACAGTGACTAAGGGCTAGTTCACACGGGGACATGGACGCTGATTTTGACAGCGGATTTCGCGGCCAAATCAGCGTCCATACAATGTATCCCTATGTGAACAAATCGCTTTTTTTTTTCTGCTAGCTCGCTAGCAGAAAAAGAAGCGACATGACCTATCTTTCGGGCAGAAGCCGCTCGCGATGAGCCGCGGCTTCCGCCCAGCCGCAGCGCCCTCCATGTCGGCTCATTCATTTGAGCCGACAGCGGAGGTGAAGACCGCGATGGTCGCGGCGGGAGCAGTTCACATAGTGTGGACATTGTATGGACGCTGATTTGGCCGCAAAATCTGCTGTCAAAATCAGCGTCCATGTCCCCGTGTGAACTAGCCCTAACAATGTCTGTAAAGTGCTACAAAATATAATGGCACTATACAGGTACAAGTAAGCATAATAAATAACTATATGACGTCTCCTGATTTCTCTTACTCTTCTTTTCTCTTAGAAAACAATATAATCTTCTCTATGGCAGCAGCCAGGTATCATAATTGTGCCATATCATGTTGGATGTGTTTTTGAAGTCCCGTAAAGCTGGGTAACTTACCAGGTAATGCTGTATAAGGGACTGCTAAGTACTAAATACAATATATCTAAGTAAACCCTCCTCACGCGGTAACTTTTCAGATGTATTTTCAAAACAGACTGCTGCTGAAGCAAAATATAAAAATCTACATATATATAATTTACTAAAACCCTCTTTCTAAATTCTAACAGACTGCTAGTTTTCTGGAATCTATCAAAGTTGGGGGATTTTTACAAATTAGGAGAAAGCCACACTTTTATAATTCTCCTAGTTCCATGGTAATTCATGCTCTGGAGCTGCACTGTTTCATTACACTCGGTAGTCCTCAATTATATAATTAGACTGAATTTGAGCTGAGCCATGTTGCCCCTCAGTGGCCTTCCTCTGATGCCTTGCTAGTACTTGTAGCCAGTCTTCAATCGGTAACGAAACTGTACAGAGAAGGAGGCACTGTCTGCCCAATATGTCTGTAAGATTTCCTAGTCCTGCAGATATGGCTGGAGATTAACTATATCATGCTGTTTTTATCATTATTCTTGGTTTTCAGGGCTTAGGGTATGTTCACGCAGTATTTTGGAGTGGATTTTGACGTGGAATCCGCCTCAAAATCCAGCTCCAAAAACGGCTCCCATTTACTTCAATGGGAGGCTCTCACTACTTTTTTTTTTTCCGCTAGTTAGTAGCAGAAAAAAAAAAATGAGCTGCCCTATCTTGCTACGGATTCCGTGACTATATCTCAGATGTAGCAGCTACATCTGAGATGTACAGAGCTCTGTCACCTCTGCTACATCTGAGATCGGACCACAATGGAGACTGCTGTGGACCGATCTTAGACTCTGCCTCCTCCGGCAGAACCAGCGATGATTGGCCGAATGCTGTACACTGTACCGCATTCGGCCAATCAACGCTGGCCAATGCTTTCCTATGGGGAAAAGTCAGCTCCCACATAACACAAGCTGACAGGGATCCCGACTAGCATATAATGGGCTGCCACGAGATAGAGCCCCAAAGAGCTAGGTGAGTGACATTCCCACCTAAATATAGGTAATCCCTAGCTAACCCTGCCAGTCTATCCCTGTCTCACAGTCACATAGTACACAGTCTCATATGAACTGTATCTGAAATCCACTATTCGTCTAAAGTGGAGGTCACCTGATTTTGGCAGCCAATGGCTTTTTCCTATTTCTTATTTTTTTATTTATTTATCTTTTCCCGATGTGTCCGTTGTCATAGTTCCTGTCCTGGAATCGAATTTTTAGTGAGTTTGCCACGTGGTGTTTGACTGGAATCGAACATCTCGAACAGCCTGATATCCATGAGCTATTTTACTCCGTTCTGTAGCTGTCAGATATGAATGTATCACTATTTGTCTGTGGTTGGTAGACCGAATTCTTTTTGTCTTTGTCCTCAGACAGCTGTCACATATGAGACTGATGGATTCCTCATTCCACATAGCTTTCATTTGTATGTCACATGTGGTAGGCACCTGCTGTGATGGACAATGTCAAGTTAGAATACTTTGTATGTAGCCTTTGGTAGCAAGAGATTCTTATGTAACTATCATATAATATTTGAAGTTTTGGGTTTTTTGTTTGGCTAAATTCTATTGATAGGTCATTACTGGTGACGAAATCCCCCCCCCCCCCCCCCCCCGAACAGAATACAAAGTGCAAGTGCAAGTGCTGGTGTAGTAAAAGCACACAGACCCCATAGACTATAATGGCTCCGTGTGCTTACCGCCAGATCTCCGCAGGGGTCTTGCAGACAGGAAGGTAGTTCACCATCTCCTTCCTTCAGTGTGTTACAGCAGAATGGATAATACAGTAGTATATTACAAGAAAGAACACATACAAGCTCATAGCAGATAAAAAAAAAAAAAAATAAAACATACTAGGAATCATAGCAACTAAAAAGAAAACGAAAGACTCAGGATCATTTAGTTCTCTGTGCGGAGTGATCTTCACTTAGTCTGATGTTGATTGTACAGCCTGGCCGCGGTTGGGAGGACAGATCTTTGATAATGCACCTTCTCACACTTGGGGTGAAGCAGTCGGTCACTGACAGTACTGTCCAGTGCTATCACGGTCTCATACATGGGATGGGATTTGTTCTCCAGCATGGAGCTCACCATGGACAGTATCCTTCTGTCACCCACCACCTGCACTGAGTACAGGGGCTTCCCAGGACTGAGCTGGCCCTTCTAAAAAAAATTAGTTTAGTTTAGTGTCCCAAATTGCCTGTGATAATTTTTTTTTTAAACCCTTATGCTCACCCTGTCGCTGTAGTTTCCGTACAGGTGCACTTCTTCCCTGCACTTAAAGAACTAGTGCAGGTGCTGGGAGCACCAGAGATGAGTCGGAGACCCATTGGACTCATCTCGACTCTTGTCCACTTTGCTACATTATAGTACGTCCCATAGACATGGTAGACATTGGTTTCCTGCTCAAGTCATCCCAGCATTACACTAGCAGGGAAAGCCCCTGAGTATTAGCTAAACAATTATTTTATTTTTTTTTGTATCCCCACCCCTTTTCTACATACCTCCCAATGCCGTTGCCTACTCAGCCAACACTTTGTCCTCACTTTGGGCAGTTCACTTGACCAGAGCAACTACGTCTGAGTCTCTGATTTAAAAATGGTTGCACCATTGTGTCTGTCCCTTTAACATCGGCTATTGTTGTATAATTGTGTAGACTGGCAGTAGAAAGTGCTGGCTGAGCATTTAGTTGTGGGCCGGTTCTGCAGCTGCCGTGTAATCGATGCACTTTACCAGTAAATGGATTGATGGAATCTATGTGGTCAGGAGCCAGCGGTACAGCCGTCTGCTCTAATTCACTCTCCAAATAGTTATGGATTATATGGTGCAGAGCTGATTGAACATGTTTGTCATCGGCGGCTACAAGGTATGCGGAGAACATTGGCATGCTTTTCCTTCATGTCGCCGACTTACAGGACTTTGTTCTTTTCTGTGGATATGAAGGAGTTAAGGCTGAGTTACTTGTTACATAGCGCAGGATTTCCATATGAGTGCCTGCTAGAGTTTGGCTTGGGAAGGCAGGACTATTAATAGATATTCAGCAGCTTCACTGGGCAGGTCTAGTTTCGGAATCTAGCTGACTTAACTGTGCAAAGCCATTTCACCCCTGCTGGATGGGGGAAACTGGTTCCCTTCTTGGGTATTATTGGTCGGAAGAAGAAATTGTGCAATTTTCTTGAGATATTGTTTTGCTGATGTTCATGGGTAAAAAGTCCTGAAAGCATGACGGAGGATACAGGTACTGTAATATTATATATGACCCTATTTACATGCTTGCCGATTTTAAGTTACAATCTGGGCTCGCAGTAGGAGTAAACCTGGCTGTTGTGTATACCTAATCCAGGAAAATGACTTTTTTTTTTTGTAAATTTTCCTTCACATATGTTATTGAGCATCTATACCTTACAATAATCTAAAAGGGTAGGGTCTTTGGGTTTTTGGCCCATACCAACCCATAAGCCCCCTCCTCTTCCCCAGACATACAAGCTACAACTATTTAAGTTCATTTGAATATCTCCTCTTACAGCATGTTTCGGCGTGAGGGTACAGGTCGAGCCTTGGGGCACATTCCCATACATAGACCACACTCTGTAATGAATTCCGCTATGTATCCGTAGCTTTCCCTTAGTTTATTACCCATATGGCTGCTTGCAGCTGTGAACTCTGACGCTTCATCTTCTATTTGTATCTTCTGCTGAATCTTCATATTTTTCAAAGGCTTTGATTAGAAGTACTGATTTGCATGACTTGGATCTTAATATCTTGCAATCTTCTTGGTTTATGCGGGGTGAGGAGAAACATTAAAATTAGAATGGCCTCTTCTGATGTTACGTTGGCTGGCAGATGGACTGCTTATGTCAAAATAGCATCATGAAAGGAAAGGAGAGCGTTCTATAGTGGTCAGCAAAATACAGGGCACCGGAGCAATTCTTAATAAAGTCAAGGGGTGAAGAAATCAAAAACTTGACCTTTCTGCCTACGTCTTTACTGATTGACATGTTTTTGGTAGAAGTGGAGGGATTTGGTTTGTCCAGTGGTGATACTTGTATGTGTGGAACATACAAATATCATCTGTTTATTACTGTGAAGTCGGTCGTAGATGTAGCAAATAGCAATTGTACTAAATTTGTTGAGTTCCGACCGATGGAAATCTGCTCCATTGGTTGGACAATTTATACTCTTACTTCAGAGTTTTTCTAAAGTATATACAGGTGTCCCAACTCTTCCCCTGATGGCAGATGTTGCTCACAGCCACTTCCAGAGGAACATGGGAAGATTAGCTTTCAACCATCAGCTATTTAGTTTGTATGGCCAAAGGGGTTGTCTGAAAAGTTCTTTCTTTCTTTCTTTCTTTCTTTCTTTCTTTCTTTCTTTCTTTCTTTCTTTCTTTCTTTCTTTCTTTCTTTCTTTCTTTCTTTCTTTCTTTCTTTCTTTCTTTCTTTTTTTTCTTTTTCTTTTTTTCTTTTTTTTTTTCTTTTTCTTTCTTTCTCTCTCTCTCTTTCTCACTCTTTCTCTCTCTCTCTCTCTTCAAAATGATACCAATGAAAACTTCAACTTGTGCTGCAAAAAACAAGCCCCCACACATCTTTTTCAAGAAAATAGAGAGGTTCCCAAAGAGAAATAGAAATATTTGATTCCCTCTGTCATTTATTTATTAAATGTTATGGTAGAAAAGTAGTAAAACTACTAATATTCCAAATTGCCCACACACATTAAAACTTCCCTTTTAGGGTTAATATTTTGTCTGTTTGCAGTATGCTAGGTTCACACTAACGTCTGGCTGTCCATTGTTCTGGTCTGTCTGAGGACCAGAACAATGGACAAATGTACTGCTAAAATAGCAGTTACCAACCTATCGGGGATCTTTTTTTCTTTTTAACTGAAAGTGACAGACCAAGTCCTGCTTGTGGGATTTTTTTTTTTTTTTTTTTGTCTAGCAATTTTAGACCGAGCTCCTTCATGTCCATCTGAACGGAGATTCTGACACCGATGGCAACCCAGCCATGGGTTGTCTAGGAAAAGCATTTTTTATTTATTTATTTTTGTTTTTGCAAGGTGGCCAGGGAAGGAGAAAAAACACAAACAAAACCATACTTACCTGTTCCTGGTGCTCTGGTATTTCCCACTGGGGACCTGTTCTGCTGCTCCAGGGTCTTGTTTTGGCCGAAGTCTCTGCTGCACGTGACCGCTGAGGCCATTCAGGACCTAAGGAAAGACAATGGGACATCATAGGTGGTGATGTCCTTTCCTGAGGCCACTGATTGGCCTCAACAGTCATGTACGGCAGGGACTTCCGCCAGAAGAAGCCCCCAGGAGCGGCAGGACCAGACCATGGTGAAAACTCCAGAGCACCAGGAACAGGTGAGTATGTGAGTAAAGACAGGTGGGTGCTAATTCAGTAGTCAGTTTTCAACAAGTCTGCCAAGTCCCAGAGCAGTTACACTAAATTGAATAATAAATGCCTTTGCTTCTCTATCTATTTTATTATGTTTTTTTTTTTGTTTTTTGTTTTTTTAATACCTAAACACAATAGTAAAGACATAAATTGTTTTATCCATGCGGTCTTATTACTCTTCAAGCATATTTATAATTTGATGTAGTGTACGCTTAGTGCAAGTAAAAAAAAAAAAAGTGATACTATAATAGGAATTATAATGTATAAGTAGATAAACTTGTAATGTTCTCCTTTAAACATTTATAATGCATAGTAATTAAAAAATTCGAAATGGTTTTAAAGAGAACTATTCACCACCTCCACCATGTCACATCTTTGCATCATTTAATAGCCACTGCTCCACTGATTCCAGCACATATAAAACTTTTTTTTTTTCTCCAGCCTCCAAGGTTCCTGAGAAATAAGTGCTGTTAGTTTTGGTGCCTAATATGCTTTTTTTGCTCTGTACTTTCAGGCAGGCTGTCTTAGGTAGGAACCGCCAAGTGGTGAGATTCTGAGCTCTGATACTGTTCTCCTGATTGGAGCTCTAAATCACGCCCCTTGCCTGACCCTGTCCAACACCGCCCTTCTGACAGTAGAGCGTACATGGCATAACAAGCACCAAAACTAACGGCACTGATTTCTCAGGATTGTTGGGGGCTAGAGAAAAAATTCCAACTGTGCCAGAATCAGTGTAGTGGCATCTATTAATATATTAATAGATGCTAAGAACTCGAAATGGTGGAATTGGTGACAGGTCCTCTAAGTGTATTATATTTGTTCCAAACTACAACCACCACTCATAAAGCTACATAAAAAGAAAAGTTATGCCAGCCAGAGATGGGGGGGTGGGGGGGTGGTCAGGGAATAGACCTCAACTGCAAATCTCTGGCTCGGTAGTCATGCAATAAAGGTAAATAAAGACCTACTAACGGGTAATATCTGTTCTTGCAAATACTGCTAGTTTGTCAGTCTTGGAAACCTGTTTTTATGGGTCATCGGAGGTGCTTGGAAGAGCCCTACAGGATGTTACTTCCTAGTGACAGACTGCAATTGTTTGCTTAAAGAGAAGTGGAGGTTTTTGAGCCTTTAACAAACCATAAAAGTATATTAAAGCTATTTTAGGCAGGTTTAGATGATACACTTTTTAAATAAGCTTCTTATCAAATAGTCATTTAATTAAATACTCATTTTGGATGGGGAAAGTCTTTAATTTATCTGAGCAGTGTATACCTGTTTGTTCCTGCATAGTAGACAATTTGACGGTCTACAGGCCCATGTTTGTCTACAAGAATCCTGAAGCCCTGACATAATATAATAAGCAATACGTATATGACAGAATATTGAATAGAAGCCCAGCCCTAAGGTATCTTATCAAATCTAATCTTTTAGTATTCCGTACCTTGCACACCTGATTTGCCAGCAGTACTTGGATAACATGTGTATTGCTTATAGGTTGGACTTTATGTACTGATGTCTTCATTCAACCTCATCTACTATGTAACTCTATGTAATATTAGATATAAGCTTCCTAAGTCTCGGTGTGCGACCTCATTCAGAGCAGCATTCATAATTCTGAAGGCTGCTAAATATTTTTAATTCAAATTTTCATTCCAGTATAAAAGGTGACCAATAGTTTGATTAAAAAAAACCTCAACATACCATGGCAATGCAGCAGAAATAATTGTTAGATATGACTTCATCTACTCTATAAAGTGTGTGTGTGACTGTAGAATAGAACCACTTCTAAAAATAACCATCCTTCTGAAGAAGAATGGCCGGCTGGAGTAGCTGGCACAAACTTTTTTTTTTTTTTTTTTGCCCTATTTAGAAAATAAAAATAGAAACTGTATCGCCCGCATTGGACGATTTCAGGCATCACTTATTTTTCTGCTGCTAATGTACCAGGTATCAAAAATAATTATAGGTCAGACCTTTTCTGAACCACCTAAATGTTCTATACGATACTATATGTGTTTTTGGCGTGTACGTTAGGTAGTTGTGTTAACAATATATGAATGTCTTTATTAACAAATTAGAAAAATTATTAGCAACGCCGTGAGTCAATTCTTGGGGCTTTGCCCGCGCAACCCGGGTGTTGAATGATGGCCTATAAACAGAGCATATAAAAATAAGTAACTACATTACTCACATCGCCAGCTGAACCACTACGTTCGCTTGCTCGCTAGCCCTCGCTGTGCTCTCTGCTTCTCGTGTGACATCTCAACAAACAGGAAATGCATCCTCAGCTACTCACTGGCCAAGGGATTGGTCTGTGTCAAAATGGCGCAATGGGTGGATTGGTGGAAAAAAAAAAAAACCCTTTAAGGCTATCAGTTTTGTAGGTGTAGCAACTAAAGTCCTCGATGTTCAAGAATGGTGTACTCTCTTTCCATCACTATTTGACCGCTTCCTCCCTATGCACAATGTAGTAAGAAGGTTGTCAATTGGTGGCAGGGACACCTACTACCTACAGATACACTGACCCCAAGCCTACTCTGTGTACAACTGCAGCCAACTTAAAAAAAAAAAAAAACAACAAAAAAACAAAAATAAACCTTCAGATTGGATATTTACATATATTAAAATTATTTTCTGTCTGTTCTTTGTGTGAACAAACAGCTGGACCAATCCTCACCAAATTTGGCACTCCGGTACATCAGGTGTCCAGGAAAGTTTCAGACTCGGTCTCCGCTCTCTAAGACGTACCGTTCCTGAAATACAGTATTTCCAAAAAATGATCTGCATTAGCCAATAAAAGCCTGCTAATCTTTCACTTGTATTCCAACTTTCATTCCCATGGTCACATGTCCCTTATCAGCCAATAGAAGCTAGCAGGCGCTTAGTCTCCACATGCACACAGCTTTGCTCCAGGTTTCCATGACAACCCAGCCATTTTTATTCTACTGTAGGTCAGCTTTAAAGAGGCAGTGCACTGTGGCTGACACTGTTACACAAGGTCCCATACACACAGCTTTACTCCAGGTTTCCATAACAACCAGTCACAGGTTTTTCAAGGATATCCAAACTCAGATTACACAGTATCATATTGCGCTTATGGATATACACACAAACGACATACGAAATACACCAGTGCAAAACTCGGCAATTCTTATGGGGCCAAATGAAATATAACCTTTGCAAATTATATACTCGTGTGTGTATGTATATTATATATATATATATATATATATATACGTGTGTGTGTGGATATATATATATATATATATATATATATATATATATATATATATATATAGTATAATTTGATTTTTGCTATGTAATTGTAAGCTATTAGAATATCTTGGTTGCACAGCTTTACCAGATGCATTTTACAGAATTATTAAATGGTATTCTCAACTTGTGGGAAAGATTACATTGCTGTCGGCTGTAATTGACTGCAAGAAAAGAACTTCATTGTTCATAGAACTTGTATTGTATTGTCTGAATTGCATTCAGGATATATTTAACAGGCCTCCTGAGAGCTTGTTCTCTGTGGGAACTGTGATACTGCCACATATGGTTACGTTGGCTAACCTTTTAGAAAACCTATGCTAATATTTTAAAGGGAAATTAAACAGCATTTTTCTTTAGGTAGCATGTTCTAGAGCAGGATGAGCAGAGAAGAATGGTGTATAGCTTTGTCAGAAAAGATTTGGTAGACCATGGCTTTTATCCGTTCAAATCTTTGCCCTTTCTATGTTGAGACGTCAAGGAGGCGGTCCTATCTCTGTATCCACAGTCATAGAAGGGAGGTTATGACCACCTCCTTGACTTATTTACATAGAGCAGAGTTTTTAATGGATACGTTACAGATAGTACTGGGTACTTTCCTGCAAACCTAAATATCAATATGTTCAGTTGCTTCTACTCTACAATATGCTACCTATAAATTGGACTGTATTTTCTATGTGCCAGGCTCCCATAAGAATACTAATGTTGATTGTAATCTCTAGGCTTTTTCAGTTATTTGAGGCTGGGGAGGCTACCGATAGGAAGTCAACAGTGCCTGCACCCATGATCACTTTATCTTCTATATCTCCATGTCTGAGAACCTCTGAAAACAGTCACATACACATTATATATGAGATTAGGATTAGCAGCTCCTACACGGACCAATAATTTGTCATAATTCATATGATAATGCCGAGAAAGATGAATGATAAAACTACGGTTTATTGATGATCTTGATCGATCACAACATTGAAAAGTGGAGAAGAAAACCTTTCTATAATATATATATATTTATATATATATATAAACAAAGTTTCTTATTTTCTCCTGTATTCATTTATGAACGGTTGTTTATAACTCGAGGAAGTCTTTAAGATCCCCATTTAGCTTTTTTTCGTTTTCACCATGAGAGCTTGCTGCATGTTTTGTTGTACATGTAATATCTGTACAGGCTACACAACTAAACGGTCAGTTATTATACAATATGACCGTCATTGAGTAAAGCCGGTCATATACATGTAATATTTCTCTGCAGTTCATTGGGAGATCCAAGTTATATTAGTAGTAATCTTGTGTATATGGCCACCACAGATATCAGATTCCCAGCAGATTTAGCGAGATCTGCCAAAAATCTAAAGATAAATATCTTGTGTGTATGGTCAATTTAGGGTAAATCATATTCTATAGACATTCTACACAGTCCAGTTACATTAATGTGACCACCTGTCAAAATCCAGAATAACCACCTTTGGCAGAGCAGATGTTGTGATGATGTTCACTGGGATGTTGAGCCATGCCAACTCCAGTGCTGTGGCCAGCTGCGCTAGGATACGCGGTTGAGCATCCATGGTGCAAACAACCCGATTGAGGTGGTCCTACAGATTCTCCGGGGAATTTGCTGGCCAAGGGAGTATGGTAAACTCATCCTGGTGCTCCTCAAACTTTGCGAGCCTTATGACACATCACATTGTCCTGCTGGTAGATGCCATCATCCTGAGGAAAAACATTTCACATGTAGGGATGAACATGGTGCGCAAGGATAGATGCAGACTTGTGTTGATCCATCGTGCCTTCCACAATGATGAGTGCACCCAGACAGCTGATGACATGTCCCTTCTGCGATTGGTTATTTAACGTTGACGTCAAAAGTAGGCGGTGCTCACATTAATATGACTGGACTGTGTATCACTCCATCACTTTTGTTAATTGAGACAGGAAAACTATTTTTGGTATTCATTTTTTTTTTTATATGGTGTTCATCCTTTTTATTTAGACCAAAAACATGGAAAGAATGGGAAAAAGGAAGGCCTGTCTGGCAGTTCCTTCTTCACCTGGTTCATGGTTATCGCTCTACTGGGTGTTTGGACATCAGTCGCTGTCGTGTGGTTTGACCTTGTAGACTATGAAGAATTTCTAGGTAAGAACTTTTTTTTATTGTTGTTACTTTTTCTGTATAAACAAAGCCTATATGCTTATACTGACTTTTCGGTTTACTGATATTACTGTTGCTAGTATTGTTTTATAATATTTAACACTTAACTGCCTTATTTTTTTTGTTGCTGGTAGTTGAATCTGTATTGTTTTAGCTGTTGTTACATTTTACAGGCCATTGCAATCATGGACAAATTGTTTTGGGAGAAGACTATAATAATAATAATAATAATAATATAATAATAATAAAATACATTTATATAACACCAATATATTTTATAACCCTTTAAATTTCCAACAGGACAGTTAGCTAGGTGAAGGATTTATACATACACCATGTAACAGCAGAATTTTAGGAGAATGTAATGAAGACCTTTTAGAAAGTAACTTAATTTAAATAATAAAACAATCTGTACCAAAGTGTACATGTCCTTCAAGAGTTTTAACCCAGGTTACTTGTGCAGCTCTGAGATCTTGACATAGGATTTATTTTTCTTTCCTGCGTCGTTCATAGTTGTCATGATCGGAAACCACAACATGAATACAATTGACTTGCATAGGACTTGTAGCTAGATTTGCTAAAATACCGGTTTATATAAAATGGTTTGCCAATATTTTATTGTACATTTTCTGTGGTTATATATTGGTATTTTTAAGTTTATATTGTTTGATCATCCCTCTGAGCCCTAGCACAAAAAACCCTGATTTTTGACACTCCCGAGATTTACAGTACTTGCTGTCTGCCATTATTCATGTTTTATGGTCAGCTTGCGATCGTTTTCGATATTTGATAAACTGTAGAAGAGCCCTCCTATGAAAATATATAACAGAAGATATTCAGGATAAAGTTGTCAATTTCTCTCTGGTTATGAGTAATATATCTATATATACATATTTCTGTATTTCTTATCATGCATGCAGCCAAGGCAAAGGATTTCCGTTATAACTTGTCAGAGGCTCTTCAAGGTAGGATTACTTAGAGAGAACATTAAATGTTCTTTTTATATAGCTTTGGGTTTTTGGTGTCTGCTGTAGATCATAATTTCTTTTTATACCCTTTGCGTTGCCTTCCTCAAATAACCACTTTTTTTTTTTTTTTTTTAACTTTCTAACATAATGGCAAAAGTAAAACCTTTCTTGGGTTTTATCTGCTTGTATTCCATTTTTTTTTTCTTCATTTTTCATTATATATATTTTATTTCTTAAAAAAATGTATTGTTGGAGATTAAAGGGCTCTATCATTGGGAAAAGTCATTTTTAACTACCGTAAGCACGTAATTGTATAGCCTTTAGTAAGTCTATTCTACACCTACCTTTTGTATGTAAATTGCCTCAGTAGTTTTTGAATAGCCGTTTTTATTCATATGCTAATTAGCCTCCAGCGAGCAGCGAAAGTCTCAGCGATCGCTGTGTGTGAGAGCAGGGAGGTGAGGCCTATGCTGTACACACAGCAGAGAAGAGTGCTCGATCAGACTTCTGGGGAGCACACTGGAGACTAATTAGCATATGAATAAAAATGGGCTAATTCAAAAACTACTGAGCGGATTATCATACAAAAGGTAGGTGTGGAATAGCCTTTCTAAAGGCTATGCAAGTATATGTTTAGTTAAAAATGACTTTTGCCAATAATAGAGCCCCTTTAAAGAGGACCTTTGCCCACCTACACCATCTCCATTTCTTAGGCTTTGCCTGTAGGTACCACTACACCGATTCTGGTGTAGTTGGAATTCTTTCTCTAGCCCTCACCGATACTGAGTGAGAAGTCAGTGCAGCTACTTTTTGTCCTGATATGCTATTTAGACTGTCTACTGTCAGGTAGGTGGAATCGGCCTGGAGTATAAAAGGGGGCATGATTCAGAGCTGCAGTCTGAGACAGAGCTTAGAATCGCACATGACCGTAAAAAAGCCCAAATAGCGTAGGAAGCACCAAAACTAACAGCACTTATTTCTCAGAAACTGCAAAAAAAAAAAATCTAACTTTGCTGGATTCATTGGTTATACTACTTTGTGAGTACCAGATATATATCCTACTGTAAAATTTTACTCATTGTATCTTTCCTTGGATATAGCCATAGCATCCTTATTTATTTACAATGCTGATGATATTTTCCCCTTCCTGACATCCACTGTAATAGTACAAGAGATGCCAGATCTGAAACAGAAAAACAACCGAGTCTCTGTTGTATTACACAGCAGAGACCCGCCATTGTATTATTCTGCTTCCCAAACAGAGTCCCCAAGTGATCCCCAATCTGATGGATACATTTGTCTAAACAGTGCTAGGTAGTCGGTACGGAAATTAAATATTAGCTGCCAGTTAGGCGAAGTGCCCTAGCACCCGCTGGGGTCCATTATTTTCCAGAAATCTCACACTCCGTATACTTACAACAGGCCTCTTCCATTCCTTCAGTTTAATGCGACTCTTGTTAATAAATAATAGCTGTTCACTGCAGATTCTAAATTCATTCTGAATTTCTTAACCAGGAAAACTGGGAGATTACGATGCTGACGGCGATGGAGATTTTGACGTAGATGATGCCAAGGTTTTGCTAGGCAAGTACATGTTTCTTTTAGCAAATTGATTTGCAAATACGTAATTCTGCAAGCGCCTTACTATATAGCTTGCCTTCAGTATGTTTGCTCATGTCACCATGTTAAAAGCGTTATACAGGATATACTGTAATAATTTGTATATGGCATACTTATTGTATATCGTCGTGTGTGCTTATATTGCCAGATAAGTTTCTTTGTCCCTTATATGCATGCCTGTTTTATGTTTTTTACCATGCATGCATATACCCATCCACCATGTGTGTCTATGTGCTTTTATGAAAAGAAAACACAACCTGTATTTTCATTGTGGCTACGGATAGAAGTAACTTGGGAAAATAGAGATATAACATCTGTTCTTAATGGCTGTATGGTAATGACTGTACACGTGTTCCATTGCTTTACTTGTGACTGAAGATGTCCAGACATGGGCTTGACCAAATTTTCAAAATCTCATGATTTTGTGATATTCTGTCACAGGATGTTTATCTGGCCACCCGGTGGTTGTGTTGTGAACTGCAACATTCTAATAGTTTGGCCAATAAATTGCAATAATGTATTGAATTGGTTTAACCTTAGCTAGATTTAAGGTGAGGCAAGGAAAGACACCTCTGTATAATGTATTCTAGTTTAGTCTATCTGTGGTCAAATGTGTTTATACTTTTAAAATGTTGAGGGTTACAGAGCTATAATAGGAATGTCCTTTCTAACATATTTCCCTTTTCGTATGGAGAGGCATTGTCTTCCTATGGCCTTTATAGAGACCGTTTCAAACTTCTATTGCTACTACTGATACAAAAAATGTTTGTGTGAATAGACCCATTAATTTCAATGGGGCCGTGTGCTGCATATTAAAAACAAACTGCTAGCACATGGCCGTGAAACCCTGTCATGTGAATAAGTTCTTACATAGTAGTAAGGGGCACTTGCAGGTTGTACGTTCTTCACTGAGTCCATTATTGTAAATGTTTCATCTAGCCAATGATCTATAACGTTTGCCGATCATGGTCAGTGGGCACTTTTTTTTTTTTTTTTTTTCGTCCCAATTTTTTGTACTCCACTTTGGATACTACTATGGTTTTACAGTTACCATAAGTTATTGTTCTATCTTTTTGGTACTTTTATCCACTCTACACCATTATACCTAAACTTTATAACTGCTTTTCTGTGAATTTTTTTTTCTGTAATGTAATTTCTCCACAAGCTCCTTTTTTGAAGAATTTGAGAAAGTAAGATTGTAATATCGCCAAACCCTTCTCTGTCCTCTTCAGCATTGAAGGCTTTACAATTGCATTATTAGTCAAACAGTGGTGTTGTCCGGTCCCTGAACAAAGAAGGATGTGTTCTCATCTTGTGTTTACTTAACATTGTCAGGCGCCATTTGTCTCCTCTGCCACAATTCATGTTCATATGTACTGCCAGTAAATACAGACTTATTTACTTTTGGATGTTTAATACTGTGTAGAACATGTCAGTCTGTACCTTGTGCCATGTAAAAAAGGAATTAGATTGTGCCCTCATGGGATATATTAATATGGATATTGTCTAACTGCACGGTTGGTTGACCACATGATTGGTACCTATAAGAATGTCAATGTTGACAGATATTACCCTGCAAACACACCCATACTTTTAAGATGTATTAAAGTTGGATTTATAATCCAAATGTAATTTTTTTTTTTTTTTAAAGACTTGTTTCACATTGTAAGGCTAAGTTCATGCGGAGTTTCTTTGCAGCTTGAAAAAAATTTGCTTCCAGAATTAGGAAGTGTTTATATTCCAGACCCCTATCCCCACACACCACCCCTCTAGCACACTATTTTGGAACTGGCCTGAAAAATCTGTTTTAAAAAAAAAAAAAAAAGTACTAGTGGTTGTTGGGGAAAAAATCAACATAGTTTTGTGTCTCCCGTTGATGTCAATAGGGTTTGCAAGGCAAAGGTGGGTTATAACAGCTGGAGGATAAAAATCTGCTGCCGACTCCAATAGAAATGAATGGGAGACCTTTTGTGAGACATATTCTGCCTTAAAATCCACTTTAAAATAAAAACTGTGAACTTACCCATACAAGTCTCTTTTAACATTTTTATTTTTAAGTTTTTCTTGTCGTCCAGTCATTAATATCCACACCTCATTTTTCCTCAAATAGACTTTTTTGTACCTTGATCGTGATATCTACCAAAAAGTTAACAAATACAAACTTTCATAGAAAAATTCTGATTTGTTCAAGTATAAAGATGGGGGCAGATTTCTGCAATATTATGATTATATATAATATATATATTATTATTATTATTATTTTATTTTTTTTTATTTTTTTTTTGGGGGGGGGGGGCTGTCTTTGCCATTTTTCCAAAAAGATGACTTAGAAAGGGTTTTCATGCAGTGGAGCCAGCAGCCCCTTTGGATTTATTATCGTTAAATCTGGCTCACTGTATATACTCGAGTATAAGCCGACCCGAATATAAGCCGAGGCCCCTAATTTTACCACAAAAAAACTGGGGGGGGGGGGGGGGAATGCAGCAGCTACTGGAAAATTTCAAAAATTAAAATGGTTGGAATTTTTGGGTGCAGTAGTTGCTGGGGAAGGGGGAGGGGGTGTTTTGGTTGTCTGTCTACCCCTTCCCTGAGCTTGAGGACTGTGTGTTTTTTTGTTTTTTTTTTTTCCCCCACTTGGAATTTAGTCTGGCTGAATATAGGGTATCTGCAGAGCTCCTAGGGCACACTGGGCACATGGATACCTAATGTGTTTCACAGTCATTTTCTACTTTCATATGTATTCTAGGGAAAGGAAGAAAAACTGTGCTGAAAAATTTGGCTTATACTCTATTATATACGGTAAATTATGCTGGAAGTAATAGAGAGAGAAAATTGCAGTGCCCATGTATATAACTATGAAAAAAAAGCCTGAGTCTATGATAAAATTACAATGTGCCTCCTCCAAAATATTAGTTGAGTTGATATCTATTTTGTTACTTGTTGGGTCCTTTTGAAGATCAAAAAAGTCTGATCATAGAAAAACTGGTGCAAGTACTTCAATATGACGTGGGTAACAACCAGCTAACTTATTGCTACACCCTAAATATCAAGTTCTTGGTTTTTGCACTATGAAATATTTGTAGTGTTGTAGTGTCTTCATAGAAATCAGTTAAAGGGAATTTCCCCAGAAAGTGATAAAGTACCACAACATTAAGCCATCACTTTCTGATCGGTGTATGTGCAAATTCCAGATCCCGAGAATGAGGATGGTACAGAGGTCACTTCTGTGAGGCCAATTGGTATTTCTTCCATTCAGTGTCCTTGGCCAGCCACTGTACACTCCATTTCCCATCATTCTTATCTCTGGTGGGAGTCCAGGTAGTAGGCCCCCAACCACTTAGAAAGGGAGAATAAGCCATCAAGTTGGAACCAATTTTGGGTGGTTAGGGAAAAAGTTGCCAACTCAAAATAAAAGTCAAAATAAAATTTTCTTTATATGATAGTTCTTAATATTGTATAGTTACATGAATAACTGGTTACCAGTACATTTTTACTTCTATAGCAACTAATAGATGACTATGGTTGTCAGCCATTTATGAAGGGGAGTCTGAATCTGAGCAGGAGTCCGACTGAAGGAAACCTAGAGGAGTTGGTGGTTTGGCCTACAGACTAATGCTATCACTTTCTCAGATGGGCAAACCTTAAACCTTATTAACGTGTGAATGGGGCTATGTAAAAGCTTTAACATTGTATATTGTGACTTTTTAGTGTGACATCCGCAAGAAAAGCTGTGTATGAATGTGACCGAAGAGTGATCTGCTGGTCCTAGTTTGCATGTAGCCCCTTCCTCTATGTTTTATGGATGTATTACTGCCTTGTTGCCTGTTAACCATTTGCATGAATTTCGTTTCAGTTTCTTTCTTCCATGAAACTTCCTTTCAGTTTTTCTTCTGTTCTTCATCCCTCCATTGTCCTAGGAAAGTGAGTGGAAATAGACGTTTTCATGTCCCTGCTCTCCGTGGCCCTTGTGTCTACTTAACCGCTCCTCTTTTTTTTTTTTCTCTTTCTTTCCTTTTTTATCTTTACTCTTGTGTAGGCCTCACCAAAGATGGCAGTAGTGTGAATATTGATTCTCTAGAGGAAGTCCTTAATATTTTAGCTGAGGAAAGCTCTGATTGGTTTTATGGCTTCCTCTCCTTTCTTTATGATGTAATGACTCCTTTTGAAATGGTAGAAGAAGAAGAGAACGATCCCACAGACGATGTTGATGGTACGTCACAGAACGAAGGGGTTCAGGGAAAAAAGACCTGTGTCATACTGGATTTGCAGAACCAATAACCTCTCTTCACAGACCAGATACTAATTTCTCTCTGTGGTTTTGTTTTTTCTCATAAGTAAAGCCACAAGATACGGGATCTCCCACTTCATAGTGGACAGTCTGGATTCAAGGAGCCATGTGGTGCCCACATAGCCGAGTGTCCGACTTGGCAGATCCTGTACACAATACAATGATTAATAGTACGGGTTGGTCTTAGATCCCAGTGAAGATTTCTGCAATCCAGGTCTTGTGTGTTTTTTGCATCAAATAGTTTTTTTTCCATTAAGCTTTGCACAATGACCCTTCCATGGCTTAGGAGGCAAGCACTCATGACGTTATATTACTAATGGCATTATACCATTTGGCACTGACATATGCCACATTCTCCCAGGCAGCCTGCCACATTCCATGTCCTCCATAGCGCCCAAGACACCAAATGCAGCAAGACTAGTAGAGTTGCCCAAAAATCTTTTTCATCTCCACCTCTCATTAGTCTTACGATATATCCATTATGCCCGACAAGTTAGGACTATCCCTGCTTGCAGAGCTTTCTCGGTTCCTGATGGGAACACTTAAGATCTAACCTTGCACTTGCTTGGCTGTAGCAGATTTATGGCGCGGTTCTCAGGTCATACCTTTTTGCTTGGCTGTGTAACTTCTTCTGTCTTAACTCTGCTTTTGATGGGAGTGTGGATTGGGACTTCTGTAAACTACTAATAAAACCTGATCACTTTTATCTGTTTTGTGTTGTACATAAAACTAAAGATGTTCCATTTGTTTTACTCTTTTATTTATTGAAAATGTTAATGTTTTTGATGCAAATAAAATCTTTCCCAATATGTTCTGAGTATTAAGTTTGTTAGTGTCGATGTCTTATTGATTAAAATCTAAACCCGCTGAACTTCTCAGAGTTTGAGTTTTACATGGTCTACATTTGGAGGCATTTACTATGAGGTTCTGATAGTATGGTAGAAATCTTGCAAGAACACATGGGTTAACCTCCTAAAATTCCATATTCGTCTGGTTTCTGGCTAGCGGGGGTAGTCTAATTAAAAGGGGATTAATGGTGAACTACAGACAGGACATAGCATGGAAGTCTCTGCTCCAGCTAGTTGTCTTACACATTCAGGATTTTGAGGAGGGTTAAAACGATTAAACTCCTAGAACGCACAGAGAAGAGTCACAATTCGATTAACAATATGAAGCGAAATAGAGCAAAGTAAAAGTAGGAAATGAAGGGAGGAATTGTTGGAATATTATTTATATTTAGCATTTTTTTTATACTCTATGTTCAATCAAGATTAGGCCATTTGTTTCTTGACTTACGAAGTTGCACTAGTAACTTCAATTCTTCCTATCAGGTAACCCCATTATCAGCCAGTTTGTAGAAGCAAGACCCTTCTAGACTTAAGATATAGAGGGTGTCTACAGATGAAGCGTGTGCCAGTTGGTTTATTTTTGATAGGTTCAGGTGCGGGTCAACCAGACAATGATATGGTTGCTTTTTTTTCATTTTGCCAATTGATAGAAAAGGGAGAACAGAACTCTTTCCTAGTGAAGACCAAAGTGAACTTGCGTAAGTCCCAGGCAGACAGCAAAGCCACCTTATTAAAAGGAGTCTGTCAGCCGAACCCAGCACATCGACCTCTTCTCTACTCTACCTTATTCACTAAAACAAAGAGTGGCTCTTGCTCTGGTAGGCTTACCTTGGCCATATTTTGTATGGGTTGGCTTGTTTAGACAAACCTTTTAATGCACTTATATATTCCTTGACTTTAACGTATTGTCCTGCTCTTTTACCGCCACACTTTAGTCTTCTGACCAGCGTGTCTGTCATCCTGGATTACATTTGCTGTCTGTGTATTGAGTGCAATAACCTCTACTAAATACATATATGTATGTGTACACAGCATGTGCTTGCTCTGCATTCCTGTAACCATATTATATAAAGGAGAGAACCCCTGAATTCTGTGACAACCTTCAATACGTGGGGAGATTTCACACCTGATCAGTTTGCCAGGGATTTCCGTTCATTGTAGTAATTTTTAGTCTTTTGTATATTATTGACCACTGAACAGATGTAACTTGCTGTAACCTGTAGCATTTCTGCTTGTTTGAGTTTTTATTGTATGAAGACGTCTGTTCCCGTTTCACTTATGGATCCATCATCCTGTAATTGGCATTATTATATGAAAGCTTTGTCCATTACTGTAATGCCTTATTACCCAAAGGTTTCGACATAGCTAAATATGTCCGTCATGCACAGTTTCACTTCTCTGCGGAAATTTGCAGGAAGGAAATCCTTCTCAGACTATACAAGTAATATTGTCAGTTTGATGTGCTGATATTTAAAGAGACACAATTTGTTAAAGTAGAATACAAAATGGGATTAATGACACAAATTGTGCCAGAAACTGAAAAGTTGCTTGGAAGTTTATTACAGTTTTTAAAGGTATTCTATCATCTTAAAAGAATGTATTATTTGAATCCAGTTTTTTATTCTAATTGTTTTGCAATGGAGATGCTTGTACTACCGTTCACGACTGAGGCCTCTGATGGCTGTAATGGTCGTATTGCTAGGAGCTCATGATCGAAGACTGTTGTGGCTGCCAGAGGATTGAAGAGGTGAGTATTGTTTTGCATTTACGGTTTTTTTTTTTTTTTTTTCTTCTATGCTTTATTTCCATATTGCACAGGGCACAATAGTAACAGCAAAACTTTATATTGCGTTCTATAGATTCCATTTCTAACCACATTTTATTTCTATAAACCTCAGGATTTGCAGACTCTCCAAAAACGGAGAAAGCTACCAAGGCACCAGGTACTTTGGTTTTCCCTAACGGATCCAGATGGTTTCAGTATATTACTAATCATTGCATGCTTTGGTTGTATAAGCATGAAGCAATGCTCAAGACAATTCCGTATATTAGGGCATAGGCTTTCCTTGAAGTGCTACATGGTTTCCTACAGTTTAGAAGATTTTAGATTTGGCAAGACCTGATATCCTCCGGGCGAGTTATGCATGCTTAGTTTTGCTGGATGATGACTTCATCAGGCCACATTTCTTAGTTTTTTATGCCACTAATATCAATATCACTATTTATGAAAGGTTTTATCATTGAATGTTGCTTTAGGTATTTGTAATAGTATTGGTATGATAGGGCAGATCTCCTATGATTTGACAAAGAAGGTTTTGCTTGACCTTAAAACTAGGTTTTGATCTGGTGCTTATGCCTATAGTATATGGCCTTCATGAAGCATGTCTTGATCGTGGCCAATATTATTTTTTTAAAGAAAATCCTAATGTTAATAGAGTTACGAGTCCTAAAGCTCGGTGATGTTTTAAGAAATTTGTGTTCAGATTTTCAGATTTGTGTATTTGTGTTCAGATCTACATGCAAGTTTCCCAATATCAAGTCTGGGGTTTTGCATAAGTGTTTTATCATTCGTTTCCTAAAAGTAAATCCAAGTATTATTTCTTAAATATACCCAATTTGAAATGACCTACCATTTTGTTGTAGTAGGGTCTGTGTAACGTCACCACATAGCTGGCTGTCCTGCTTCATGGCCAACATATGGAAAATATTAAAAATGAGCAGTAACAGATCCTTTCTTGCTAGTAAAGTAGTCTTGCATGCAGTCTGTGGTGTCTAACGTGTTGGTATCGGCACACAGGTTTTCATTTTTTTTATATTACTTTTTTTTTTGTGGGGATTTTACAATTCTTTACTTGCCCATGTTTTCTGAATTTCTTCCTGTGGCCTCGGGCTTATTTCCAGTGCCATTCCCTGTCTTTTCTAATCTGCTGCATTATTGCTGGCTTTCACCCATTGTTCCTGATTCTTTATTTTGCAGTGGATAGTCCTGTATGTAATAAATGGTGTGGAGTTTATATCGCCTAATATTTTTACTCTAAACTCAGATATAACAGGAGGCATAACCAAGACAAAAACCAAAGAAGAAGGTATTTTGCATCCTTTGCGGTTCTTCAGTTTGGTGCATGTTTGTTTTAGAAAAAGACACTTGCTCATGTCCGTTTTAGTGAATGGAAAGAAAAACCTAACACTTAGAGCGCATTCACACAGATGATGGTTTTATCCTCCGGTGCTATCAGGAACTTATCGAAATAAAAAAAAAATGCAGGGAAATAATTTATATATTTAAACTACAAATTTTATAATCTATCTTTTCAAGGAGATCTGTTCCTTCTCCACTTATTAAATGGAATAACTTTCTACATATTGGCCTATGAAGAGGGGAGTGGGGATGAAGAGACTACTAGAAAAGACACTCAAATAATTGCTGCTGCTACACTCTGCTGTTTTAACAGTGCTGAGTTTGTAGATAACAGACTGCAGTGCACAGAATGAGGCAATAAATCATTTATCTAGATGGCAGCAACCTATTACTCCACCCCTCCCTTCTCCGTGGAGGTCTGTGTGCGAGGCTGAATATAAGCAGTCAGTTTGAAGATAAAGAGCAGGAGATCGGCTTAATAAGTGGAGAAAGAAACAGATCTCCTTAATAAGATCTATTATAAAGTTTCTTATAGTCACCTGTGCTATTCACTGGAGGTTCGCATTATACCATTGTTTGTACCAAGTTACATTCCTGATCAAACAAAGGGCTCCAGCTGCAGGTAAAAGGAACTTCAGCTTTTAATAAATCACATGAAATCCAGATAAGACATGACTTCAACAGGACTTGTTTATGCGTTTCAAGTCTTACAAGAAACCCTTAGTCATAGCAACTGGGTTACCTTTTACTAATACTTGAAGAACAAACACTTATTTTTGACTGAATAACCATGACTTTCCTTCATGTAAAAGAGGTTTTCCATCAGACTATTTTTTTTTTTTTCCTTAAGGCTCAGAGAGGCATAAAAAGACAGAACAATTTATAGTCCCCTCCATTGATCCCCCTTCTATGCTTTGGGGTCCTGCTGGTCTCTGCTACCTGCCCCCCCAGGGTAGTCCAGGGTTCTTGTTCGTTTGCTGTGTTCCTTTTAAATGTCACTATGACGGTTTTTAAAAAGGTCTAATGTTCACCCCCAAAGATGGCCCATCAAATCATCCTTTGAGACTTTGCGTCCATTGCAATTTTTCTTCAAAGCAATAAGCGGCATGAGTGTGTTTGATATAATGGCCTTTCCATATACCTTGGCCTCTTGCTCTTTGCTGCACATGTGTAATGACATGGCAAGGGTGCATGTTAAAAGGGGCATTATTAAGCAAAAACTACTATGGCTATATTGCTTAAATGTAGCAATAGTTCTTCCTAGACTGCCAACAGTGAGGGGGTGTGCACACATAGGAAGTTGATATTTCTCAAGTAGAACATTTCTACTTCAGGAATTTGAAGCAGATTTTTTTCTGCTTGGCAAAATTGGACACTGAATTTGATGCAGATTTTGATGCTAATGTTGAAACTGAATTTGGCGACTAATCCCAATGTATTTTGCCTTTATTGGGCAGTGCTAAATTCCAGATTCTGTGACCTGATTCTGTTAAGGTCCACATCCAATTCTGCACCTTTTCCACCTTCCATTTATTTCAATGGGGGTTCTCAGGTGGAATCTATGTGAAGAATGAGCAGGGCACTTATTTCTTTTGCTAGGTGAAAAAAAATCACCTGCTGCCTTCCATTGAAATGAATGAGAAGCAGATTTCTGCAGAATTCGGGATCAAATTCCTATGTGTGAACACCCCAGAAGGTTGAAACAAACAATGCACATGTGCTCATTGATACTGCTGGATAGAATAAGTGTTGTGTATTTTTATTTATTTAGTCTATCTATCTATCTATCTATCTATCTATCTATCTATCTATCTATCTATCTATGTATAGAAGTATAATTTTATTTTTTTATTTTTTTTGCATGGTTTTGCTTTGCATGGTATGCACATGAACAACTCAACCCCGTTTGGAGGTCATGTTTATCATTGCCCGTAAGATTTACGTCATCCAAACTTTCTCAAACATTCTCAAACTTTACATAAATCTATAGTAGAAAACACTTTCTAGAAATTATGACATTGCAATATATATGATGTCTCACATGCAGAAAATAGAAGAGAATCTGCACATCTAATTGTAAAGCATCGGCATATAGGACATTGGAGAGAAGTACTCCTCTGTATTAATGTGAATAAATCACTTGGAGTGACATAGAAACGTCCAATTTTGTTTTAGAAGGCTCTGTCTGTGTCTTTCTCTCTCTTCTTTCTTAATCCAACTCCTCCCCTTCCCCTCTCCATAACAATAGGCTGCAATATAGTACATTTTTGAGCCGCAGTTTATCTTGCTCTAGCAAGATTTCATAATGTGCAGAAGGAGGGATTTTTTTATGTTTTTTGTTTTATAATAAATTTTGGTTATTTATTTCATTCACTTGTACTATTTAGTTAAGCAAAGTCTACTTTTGAAAAGTTTGTGACCATACCTTAGGCTTTGGGGATTTTTGGTCAAATGTTCCGCTTTTGATTTGAGTCTTTATTAGGGAATTGCCATTTAATGCTATTTAGATTATACTGTATATTATCAGATTACCTTGTTAAAAGAAAGCTGGAGAGGCTTTTACATTCCGTATAGTGACTCGGTTCTTTCACTGAGTATGGTAGCTTATCCTAGACCAGAGGGACTCTATGCGGATGTGTTTGAAGTAGAAAATGATGAAACTTACTAGTATACTTTATTTGTGAAAGCCGTCCCAATTTTTGGCTTGTTATAATGTCCTGTCAGTCTTGCACTGGTTTTGACATTAGAGCGATCTTCTACCACCTCCTCTCTGTCACAGCCGTCCTGGTGTGGGACAGAGTCATGTGTTCAGCTTTGAGGATCGCAGCTTAGGTCTTACATAGCAAGTCTGCCAGTCTCCTTCGTATATGTCTCTGACTCAGAATATGGAAGAAGAATCTCTCTCCACTGAGGTAGAAGAGCTGGCTGGAGCACAACACAAGAAAATTGGACATCTTTAATAATTATTGTATATTAGTAAGTTTTATTCTTTTTCCAACTATTTACATTATGTGACTGCACAACCCTGTTAAGGTAAGCTTACAGCTTTAGTTAATAGTATAAGTGAATAGAAGAAACTTTGTAATATAACTTAAGGAAAAATGCTTCTTTCTCCAGGCTGCTTTCCAAGGCTCTCCCTTCACTGAGTCTTTTATCACTGTCTCTTTTTCTTCCTCATGCCTTCTCCCGAACATTAGGGCTTCCTATGCAGCTGCACAGGGGCACACTAGGTTAGGAGGCTCTATTACTTTTAACAGCAGCTTTCTACTGTCTATTAGGTTGCAGGTAAAGGTCTAAGCTGACAATTAATATGGCTATCAATTATTGGTGGATTATTGAAAAGACATAATTGTAATGATGGGCGCTCTGTGCTGTAATACTGCAAAACAAGGGACCGGTTACTGCTCTTTCACAGGGGCCCTCAGCTATTTGTCTGCTCCTATTCCTTCTTCCCTCCTTTCCCTTCCCTAGAGAATTATGTTAGAAGTAAATTGTCCATATTATTCCGGCTAAGTGAAAGGGTGAGAAGGAAAGCAGTTTGCTGAATGGAGAAAGAAGCATTTTTCTAATACATCTTATGTTACAGATTTTCTTATTTTTAACTGTGCTATTTATTTACGAAAACCTGTCTTACAATTGGAGGCATGCTCTAGTAGTTTCAAAAGCACTGGTATTTGTACAACATAAAAGCCTAAAACTACCGTATTTCTCCGACCTTAGTGCAGTTTGTACAAATCATTTTCGTATACGAAAGCAGGAGCTTTTTTTTTTTGCAAATTGTTTTGGTACCTCCCCCCAACTTTAGTTTTCAGGAGGTCAGGTGTTCACCTTGGATTTCTTTTTCCATTCTTTCTCCACATGGGGTTAAGTGTGCATTGTAATGTACTCTCTTATTAATAGACTAGGTGACTGACTTCTCTTTTCTTTACAATGCAAGTTAAAGAGGGTATTAAAGAGCAACTTAAAAAGGTAAAAGAAAAATATCTAGGTCATGGCAAAGAAGAACCAAAGGAGAAACACGACAAAGAACGTAAACATGCAGAGAAGAGCGAGTCAAGGAGGAAAAGAGATGAGAGGCCCAGGGAGACTACAAGAAGGACAACAAGCGGCAGAACTTCTAACGGAGACCGAGGAAAAAAGACTGAGAAAAAGGCAGAAAAATAAATTATTTTGTGTTCAGTACGGAATATTCTGTTATCTTCTAATGGTCTAGAACATCAGCCTGGGAGGAATATATCAAGGCTGGTGACATAGCAGAGTACCATATTACTCTGACTGCTTATGTAGTACTTAAAAATTGTATTAATGCAAAAATATGGAGTTTAATGTGCAATAAAATTCAAAGAGGTCTGTAAATTAGTTTGTGAATGAAAGCACTGCATAGGAGCATTCAGCCAAGCCTTTTGATCCCACCTGCCTTTTTTGGCCTGTGTTCTGTGTCCTGTCTTTTGCATAAGTGGTAGATGCTGACGTAGTAATACTTCAGATGGAACTGAGATGTCGATTGTGTTTTGTCTCATCCTTTTTTGCATACGCTGACTACTGGATTAGGGATTTGAATAAATACAGTTGTTTTAAACCTTGTGTCGTCTTATGTAGGTGTCGCAAAATCCACGATTGTCATATGTCTTAGGAAAAGAGTAATCTTGCCTTGCTTTATTAGTTTCTGAATCATTTACCAAAATTTTTAAACTCTGCAAAAACATTATACTGTAGTTCTCTTCTCAGCAATGCATTATGGGAGTGTTATTTCTCTTCCTTCTTACAGCAGTGCATTTTATGATTTGTAGTAGTGCTAGAGATAATGGCGCATATATATATATATATATACTAAACCTGTAGTAGCCCAGAAAGGAGTTCTGGATTAGAAGATCATACAAACTTGGTCAAACTTATACTTGGATTGGGTGTTCAGAGTTCAAGATATACTTTGAGCTTATAGAGGATCTCCAGCCATCCTTCAATAGATGTTACTTCATCAATTCTGGCGCAGTTGGAAACTTTTCAGTAGCCCCTGCCATTCATGAGATTTCGGTCCCTATATGGTCATCAGGTCGTGTTTTTTTTTTTTTTTTTTTCAGGTGAGCGACCCTGAGATGGAGTAGACAGGCCAGGACCACCCACCTGACATTAGAGAGCCTAATTAGCATATTGGGTACTGATACTAACAGCAATGATTGCTCAGGAGCTGTGCAGGCTAGAGAGAAAAAAAAATTCAAACTGCATTAGAATCGGTGAAGCAACGCTTACTGAAGCATGCAAAGAGGTGGTGAAAGGGAGTCAGTCAGGTGGAAAAGTATATAGAACAAACTACAATACCTTGTAGAGATGAATCTCCCAGGTTTCAAATATTCTTTTGTTCTGCAGCTCTGATGCTCCATCTGCTTGTAAATTATGATTTTTGCGATGTAGCCCAAAACAAAGCTGATGCTGGAAACTCAAAGGTGGGGAGCAGCTGTCAATCAGTCCTAGAGGGCAGAGTTTGGTGGGGGTATTTCATAAGAGGAACACTCCCCTCAGCACTTCAACCTCATTTGCTTCTCATGAAAATCTCCTTTTCCAAGCAAGTGATGCATCAGAACCACATAACGAAGGCATCTTTGCCAGGAGACTCCTTTCCACAAAGTCCCTGGGTTTGTTCTATCCCCATTTTCTTGCTGACCGGGTCCCTTTTTAAGCAGCCATTCATAAGCAAACCTGCATCATAAGGAATTATCCATTGAGTTTTTATTCTATTTCCGAAAACCAATGGTCATCTGAAATCCTTTTAGGAGTAAGACTTCCTGTAGCACGAATACAACTCAACACCTCTCAGTACAATCTTCTTGCTAATGGAAGTTTGGTTTATTTTAGCCGCACTCAGAAGGAAACCTTTAGTCGATGACATTTTACATGAAACGCATACTGCCGACGATGTAAAGCACACAGACATTGTAATGTAAGCCTGACAAATATCAAGGTTACACTTCACAGAAACTTCCTGCTAGTTGGCGACAAACTCATTTGGGGGACACTAAGCCTGAGTTCACACTGTTGGAAGAATACATTGTTGAGTTACGTTCGTACAGTACAGTGAACTATAAAGCCTTTCCAGAAGACCACGTCCTTGCTCAAACCAAATGTATTTTCACAGATTTTCAGTTCCACCATATATTATGTATTCTGACCATTGTCTTTGAGAAGACCCATTCCTTTAGAAAACCACTTTTCAGTAAGATATTGATTGATATTGAGGTTTTGCAGTAGTTGACACATATACAGATCCCAAATCGGCAGCCAACCTGCCATCAGCAATGCCAAGCTCATCCCAACTTTCCGTAGACTGGTTCACCATAGATCATTTATTTACTAGGAGTTGTCTCCTTATAACAGTAGGAACATCATAGAGTGTAGTACTAGTATGATCACAGGTAGGATTGGGGTATGATAGGGTACTTGTTGTAGTATCGTTTTCAGCTCAGTTCACACTGTTATGGTTCTATCAGGATTCTGTTCCTACAAGTAGTTCAAATAGGCAAAAAAGGTAATTGAATACATTGAAACGAAATCCTAAGTGCCAGGATGTGAGATTTTGGTGACATGAGCAAACATAAATGTACATTTGTTTTATTTGCATTTTCATTTATTCATATAGTCATAATAATAATTAATACTGTGTAACTGGGAAATGCAGGACTGAAAGACAGAATCGTGACAGACAAAGTTTCTGAAGACCTTGATGAAACCGATTCAATAGCATCAGGTAAGTCCTCCTCCATTGTGTCAGACTTCTGCTTATCCTTCCTCTTTGTAATCTGTATTGTTGTCCTTACTGGATCAGACATTTCCATAATCTACAGATACTGCTACGTAATAGCGGCCATCTTAGTACACAGGCCGATATAACTTCATACACATAAGCTAGCAAGTACAATGTAATATGTAATTAAAAATGTAAAAGTATTTTAAAATCTGTTTTATGTAACTAGAAAGCATATAATTTAATACATATAAACTATGAAAATAATATTTTTAATTATAGAAATGATAAACACACATTTACCAGAACTGCCTGTTCTATAGTAATTTTTGCCTTATTCAAAGAGGACCTTTTACGTCCTCGGGCACATTCTGTTTTATATACTGCTAGAAAGTGCGATGAATTCAGTGCAGTGTCTGCTTTACCGTTATGTGCCCTGGGGCAAGAGCTGTCAGAGTAGTTACCGATATCTCTTCACTGTTAGAAGGGCGTTCCTTACCGTCCAGCCATGACACTAAGGGGTGAGGAACGCGCCCCTACACCCCCCAGTACTAGTCTATTAACAAGTATTGTCGGGGTGGTTGGTGGGGCGTTCCTCACAGCCTGGCTAGACTGTCAGGAACGCCCTTCTGACAGTGAAGAGGTATCAGTAAATGCACTGATATCTCCAGCCCCTGGGCACATAATGGGAAAGCTGACAGTGCACGGAATTCATCGCACTGTCAGCTTTCTAGTGGTACATAAAACTACATGTGCTGGAGGACAGGAAAGGAGATCTCTGCTTGTCATTAAAGAGGACCTTTCATGAGTTTGGGCACAGGCAGTTTTATATACCGCTGGAAAGCTGACAGTGTGCTGAATTCCGTTCACTGTTGGCTTTCCTGATCTGTGCCCCACATATGCTTGAATAGCCTTTAAAAAGGCTATTCAGGCACCGCTAAAGTTATAATAAACTACCCCCCCAGTTTTAAAATAAAACCCTAAAACAGAATATGATCAACTTACCCATCGTGCACGGGGGGGGCGGGCATTCAGGGTCTGCCGTCTTCTTCAGCCACGCCTCCTCTTCTAGTGATGTCCTCTGGTCCCGTCTAACTCGCAAACTGACATTGATAAAAAATGGCATGGGCACATGCGCAGTAGCAGAAGCAGCATGCTACTGCGTGTGGACCCGCGCCATTTTTTTTTTTAACAATGTCAGTTAGCTAGTTAGACGGGGCCCGAGGTCATCGCTGGAAGAGGAGGCGTGGCTGAAGAAGACGGCGGACCCTGAATGCGCGCCCCCCCCCCCGTGCACGATGGGTAAGTTGATCATATTCTGTTTTAGGGTTTTATTTTAAAACTGAGGGGTAGTTTAATATAACTTTAGCGGGGTCTGAATAGCCATTTTAAAGGCTATTCACGCATATGTGGGGCTCTATCAGCATGATTTTCCTGATAGAGCCCCTTTAAATCCCCATTTTTCTGTCTTTTGGTTCATGTTTAAACAGATGTGCTCAGGATCGGAGACAGAGCAGTGGGAGATTTCAGGGACTTCAAGCTTGCCACTATGGGTGTGCTTACATTCCCGATTATGTGAACATTCAAGGGCACAGCCCCACCCTGATGACAACCAGCAGCCATAATGTCACTTTGCATCTCAGGTTTTATAAAAACATAATAAAACATTAGTTAAGTTCATCCAGGATCCAGGAACTGATTAAAAGCTACAGGAAGCGACTAGAGGCTGTTATCTTTGCAAAAGGAGGATCTACTAAATATTAATGTCACTTTTCTGTTGAGGTGCCCATACTTTTGCACCGGTCAAATTTTGGTTTAATGCATGTTGCACATTTTCTGTTAGTACAATAAACCTCATTTCAATCCTGAAATATTACTGTGTCCATCAGTTATTAGATATATCAAACTGAAATGGCTGTTGCAAATACCAAAATATTTAGAACTAAAAATGATTAAGATTAATAGGGGTGCCCAAACTTTTTCATAGGACTGTATGTCCATTTTTTGCTATGGATATATGCAATATAAGCATATGCGGGTTTAATATACTTCACACTGGAGACACTATAAATGTGGCGCACGTCATACAATCTTGGTTGTATTAATAGTCTGTAATTTTAGGCCAACATCACAAAATGCTGAATTTAGGCATTTAAATACCACAAACCATATTTATCCCCTGTCCATGGGTTAGAGGCTAAATTGCTGATCACAGGGCCTTCTCTCCCCTAGTTCTGCCTGAATGCAGCCATGTTCGCGATACGCGTGGCACTGCTGTGCAAGTTGCATTTGCTCTTCCATTTATTCCAGTGGGAGCGTTGGAGCTAGCTACCTTAGCTATGTGCAATGCTTCCACTGACGTCTAATGTGAGCTCAGATGTGTCCCATCCAGCCGGAGCATGAGTATGTCAAGTCTGGCTGTATTCAGGATAGAGGATACAATATGCTTTGTGTAATAACCCCTTTAGTGGCTTAAAAGAAGCTTTTATCATATTAGGGGAAATGTAATAATGGCAGTTTATTAATGTTCAGCCCGTTCCAGGGATTACTGCAGCCTCAGGCATGCATAGTAACTGCTGTATAAATACAAGAATTTCCAGTTTGGATTATTTCGATGCCTAAATATTTCTAAAGACACAAAACTGAAAAGCTGAAAAACTGATTCGCAGCAATAAACTCTGGGTAAAATCGCAACAAATGCTTGCAATTTTTATTGCATTTTTACTAAAAGCTCTCTACTTCTAATAATGATGAAAATGACATGTATGATAGTCCTGCCCATGCCCCCCCCATTTAAGTCGCAACTGGATTTACATGGTCCAAACTACTTACTTGCAGCTATTTTACACCAAAAAGTGACACCCACCACCACCACCACCACATTATGTTTACACAGAAGCAATATGTGTCTCCTCAAGTATGTCCACAGCCTTAAGGTAGATGTCAAGAATTAGAATAAAGAGGTCTACCTATTTCCCCAGGCATGTTGCCATATTAGGAGTTTTGTCTGTTGTAGCTGAGCCCCATTCAAGTGAACAGATCTGAGCTGCCATGACAGATAAAGTGTATGGACAAGAATGGCCCAATTTGCAGAGACAACCATCTGCTTGGTTTTGAGGAACCCAACATACAGATGATTTTGATGTGGGAAGATTTGGCCAGCTATACAGTATAGGGACAAACTTATAGCAGTCTATACACAGTAGATTATTGGATAAAACAAGGGGCCTTTGGTTTGTGGAGGATTAAGGCCCCAATACATACAAAAGCCCATGGGACCAGCCTATTCTTGCATAAAAGGATTGACATGCCTGATACTTTTGTAAGCTGCTGCAAGAGATGGCAGCGGTTTAAGGCCCCTTAGATATTCGAGAGAAGTTTTCTGAACCCTGAAAATTAGGCAGAACCAGTCAACTATATACAGTGGTGGCCAATATAACCGCACCATTTCACAAAATGTAATGATTGTAGCTAAAATGATTTCTTGTCTTTTTACATTGCTATACTCTCCTCTCCTGGATGATGAGTATTTGGCAATTTTGTACATGTCACGTGACATTTTTCAGTCGATTTCGTAGAAGGAGGTATACATATCATCTGCAGGGACTCAATTTATACGCATCACATACATTTTGGCAAAATCCACAGGTGGTGCATTTTTTTTGGCCGCCACTGTAATATGTTTTGAGAAGAAAGTATCGGTCATGTTAGGTAAGTCACCAAAAGAGGTGTGAGGCAGGAGCATACTCTACTCTCTCCATTGCATAGAGAAAAATATCAATTCTTTATTGAAACTTTATGTTCTAGCCAGTCATGTTAACTCAATGGCAAATGGCAAAAAAAAAAAAAAAAATCTGCCCAAACTGCTATTGTGGTGATCTGGGGAGCCATCACATTCAACAATCATCACCCGTAGTAGTGATACAAGGCACTCTGCTCAATATCTTCAGGATGTCTTGTGGCAACATGTCTTGCCTCTGAGGGCAGGCTTCTAGCTGTCAATTTTCAGCGGCTTTCCCGCACACAGCAAGCATATTCTAGGAATGTCTCCAGCAGATTGCAACATTTCCTTGGCCTGCGTGGTTGCCATGTTTATTGCCAGTTGAGCATTTATGGGAACAAGTGGAAGGCCAGCTTTGGCAATCTATGAGAATGATGACCTACAGACCCAGCTGCACCATCTTGGGCAAATGTTCCAATCACATAGTCGTGTCAATGGTGCAGAGATATGCAATGATCCCGACCATATACCATGTTTTGGTTGTTTAAATCCATCTTTACCATTACTCTCGCCACATGAATGCCCATAGTAATGGCTGGTCTGGCAGCTTCACTGAATGGTTTTTGCACTCGGATCATAGCTTTATATTACTAATCACAAATGTAAATGTTCACGTCCGCTGTGTCATGTTTATACTGAGTAAACCGGTCTCTTGTGTACACAGGGCTATGTAATGGTATACAATGACCTTATAAAACACACTAATCCTGTGTAAATGGCACGTGTACAAAGTTACAGAAAGAACACTCTGTTTTATTGTGTCTTTTTTTTTTTTTTTTTTTCTGCCAGATATCTCTGATGCCGATTTAGAAGACGCTGTGAATGCTATAAAAGAAAGTTTAACATATGATAGTGGTAAGATTATGTCAGGGTTACGGGCTTCCTATTTCATATTGGTATCCTGTCCTAGCAATATCCTATCACTGGGGATCTGGCAACACCGATCAGCTGAGCTATGTGTACATACATGCCAAATCTGGAAGCTATGGGAGGCTACCGAATAAAAGGCTTGACCTCTTAATCTCCCGGAAAATCTACCTGCTTCACCATTGTACTCAACGTATCTGTGCTAGGAGAACGCAGATGAGTTGTAGTCGAGGCAGCCCAGACCCACTGCCTGGGATCATATTCTAAATGTAGGGCTGTCCCAATGGAGCGCTGCTACCACGGGGCCTGGTGCAAGTGCACCATTGATTAATGATGGGCACCATATGGTTAATGCGTCCTTAATCTAGATTCTGTAGACAGAGACTCCATTCTTTTAGTGTGCTATAGTCCTGCAAATAACATGAGATTGTCAAAAGCAAACGAAAGGCTACCTTGTGTTTTAACATATTCAAGTTGTGCATTGGTGTCATCCCGCCAGAACTGAACAATGCTGATATAACAGATTTTTCGATACCCAATGTGACATAGCAAAAATCATCATTATGCAAAATATCTTTAATTCAATATTATCAATCCATATAAACACCTCATCTGGCACACACAGAGGTTGTAAAACCATGGTGTATAGTTAATAAAGGTGATGATGAATCTAAAAATTCATTGAATGCTAGTTCAGTGTGCAGTTCCTCGAATCTCCTGCCCTTTTGGTATTGTTATAGGGAGTTACCAGTCAGCATATCAGTCCAGCGTCGCAGATGGATAGGTCGGGGTCACCAGAATTAAATGGTGTTTTATCCCTTGTGAACCGGTCTCCATTAGAGATGAGCGAACAGTAAAATGTTCGAGGTTCGATATTAGTTTCAAGTAGCCCCTCAATATTCTACTACTCGAATCGAATATCGAACCCTATTATAGTCTATGGGGGGAAAATTCCCGTTTCAGGGGTAGGCAACGTTCGATCAAATTATACTTACCAAGTCCACGAGGGAGGGTCGGGCTGGATCTTCCGAGAAGTCTTCTCCTTGCAGCGTTCCCGCGACATCTTCCGGCTCTTCATTCACTCTGCCAGGCATCAGGCCTGGGCAGAGCCGACTGCGCATGCCCGCACTACAAGCAGACATGCGCAGTCGGCTCTGCCCAGGCCCAATGCCTGGCAGAGTGAATGAAGAGCTGGAAGACGCCGCGGGGAAGCTGCACGGAGAAGACTTCTAAAGGTAGGAGAAGAACTAGCGTTGATTGGCCGACTGTATAGCATTCGGCCAATCAATGCTGGTTCTTCATCAAACTTTTCCATTCAAATAGTGAGCAGTACTTGATTGAGTACGAGTATTTCAAATACCGTAGTATTCGATCGAATACCTACTCGATCATCTCTAGTCTCCATTGCTGACATCACCATTTTTGTCAATGTGCAATTGAGCTCTTTGAAGCATTAAGTGTGTTGCTGCCTACTACTATGGAGCAATGGCAACACCCTCACTGCTCCATAAAGGTAATGCACCATTGGGTTAGGGTCTCTTCAATCAATCTGTGAGGCTGGTTTAATATGATGGGTTCTGGTGGTAGAATCACTTTAATGACCCTTTCATGGTATTGAATTGTATCCAAGATCTAGTAAAAATTCCCCTGGGTGAAATAAATGTGACTTTGCTTTGGTAACTTTAGAAATTCATGTTTTTTTCAGATGTATTTGACCTAGAAGATGCCCTGGATGATCATGAAACGCAAGATGGTAATTATTTTCCTATGATTTTATGTCCACAGATTGTGAGATTTTGCTTTAGTGGGCAGTAATGTTCATATCAGGTTATATATATATATATATATATATATATATATATATATATATATATATATATATATATATATATATATACACACACATTATTTATAATTTATATACTGTATATTCATATAGTGATTAGATTCTCTTATCCTAAAAGTAGAGGAAAAAAAAAACCTTAAAAACCTTTAATGGCAAACCCAAGAATGACTAATGTAAGGCTATTGTTCTCTAAGAACTGGAAGTATCTTGAGGCTTTTTTGTTATTTCTTTCCCTTAGATGCAGCGAGTGAGTTCTCCTTAGATGATGCTGTGGAGCCCAGTGTACACGAATCACTTAGCTCAGAACCAGGTATGATACTACAAATATAGTTCAGTACATGGAAGGAGATGAGAACCCAATGCGTTTTTCTTAATTTCATTTTACATTCCACATCTTGCAATAGATTTCATTAACTTGCCCTGTTGGTAGGTGGAAGGATCTCTGTTCTATGTCTGCATATAATATAACTTGTAAGGTCGGGTTTACACCTGCGTCTGGTCTCTGCTTTGTGGGTTTCAGTCTTCTGCCCAAGAAACTGGACAGGAGACGGAAACCCAGCAGTCACTGTCCACCCATGGGCGGAAAACCGTTTTTTTTTTAACCAGACTCAAAGTCCTGCATGTCCGACTTTGTGTCCAGTTAAAAAAAAAAAAAAAAAAAGGCTTGCCGCGGGCAGGCACAAAATGCTCTGCCGGTTTCTGTCTTCTGTCCAGTTTCTCAGGCAGAAGAAACCTGCAAAGCGGAGAATGGGTGCAGGTGTGCACCTGCCCTCATGTGTAGAGATGAGCGAACAGTAAAATGTTCGAGATTCGATATTCGTTTCGAGTAGCCCCTCAATATTCGACTACTTGAATCGAATATCGAACCCTATTATAGTCTATGGGGAAAAATGCTCGTTTCAGGGGTAGGCAACATTCGATCAAATTATACTTACCAAGTCCACGAGTGAGGGTCGGGCTGGATCCTCCGAGCAGTCTTCTCCGTGCAGCGTCCCCGCGGCATCTTCCAGCTCTGAATTCACTCTGCCAGGCATCGGGCCTGGGCAGAGCCCACTGCGCATGCCCGCACTATAAGCAGACATGCGCAGTCGGCTCTGCCCAGGCCCAATGCCTGGCAGAGTGAATGAAGAGCTGGAAGACGCCACGGGAAAGCTGCACGGAGAAGACTTCTAAAGGTAGGAGAAGAACCAGCGTTGATTGGCCGACTGTATAGCATTTGGCCTATCAATGCTGGTTCTGCACCGAACTTTTACATCCGAATAGCGGGTGGTACTCGCTCGAGTACGAGTATTTCGAATACCGTAGTATTTGATCGAATACCTACTCGATAGAGTACTACTAGCTCATCTCTACTAATGTGTATTTCTGTCTTGGACATTTCTGTATATCTACAGTTATGTCAGAAATATCTGATTCAGATTTGGGTTTACTTCTGGTCCCAAAAAGGCAGCAGGGCTATGGATTTGGTAAGACAAACCACTGACTCCAATGCCTCCATTTTTCTACACCCTGACAGCCATGGTTAGTCAGAAGCCATAAAGATCCTCTAATTCATATAAGGCTACTGATTTGAATTCCTATGAAAATACATATAGAAAACAAACATACATATAATTATATAAGAATTCTACAATATACCAGTAAGTAAAAATAATTAAAACCTTAAAAAAAAATACTTTTTCATCTCTGACTCCACACTAAACTGGCTCAGACTCGGCACAACCTTGAAAATACAGGCAGGGTTTATCATACATGTGGGTCACTACCATTCTGAAGTCAATATGACATATTGTGTGGTTGTGCCATAAATGATATGTTCTATCAGACTTACTTGAAGAACTGCAACATCCGCACATGTGATATTTGTTAGAAGATGTCATCTCTTTTCCTAAAATCCTGAAAACAATTTCTTATCCTCTGTGGTTGGTTGTCAGATTTCCTCATTTACTGTTTTAACAATTTTAGAAATAAAAGATGAGCCAGTAGAAGAACCAGTGATAGAGGAAGAAGTGATAGAGGAAGAAGTGATGGAGGAAGACGTTCATGATGAAGTAGAGCCTGCAGTTGAAGAGCTAGAAATTGATGGAGTTGCTGAGCAGGTTTTAGGGCAAGAACCTGCTGCTGCTGATGAAGATGAAGATGACATTGTGGAAGAAGCCGCATTACCACAAGAAGAAGAACCAGCAGAATATCAAGAGCCAGAAACCGTATATGAACAAGAGGAGACAGAAACTGAATTTCTGAATGCTCCTCATACAGAAACAGAACAACATGTAGACGTAGATGAAGTTGAGAATGAAGCAGAAGCACCTGCTGAAGATGAAGAACCTGAAGCAGAAGTAGCAACAGATGAACAAGAACCTCAGGATGATGAGGCTGAGCACAACCAAGAGGCCGAAGAGCCAGAAATTCAAGAAGACACTGAAACTCTTGAAGAAGATTTAATAAATGAACCAGTAGAAGAGGAAACTGTGTCTTATGATGAAGGTATTTCAGGATTTTTATTTAAGCATTGTATATGTAATCTTCAAGTCATTTATTTTACAGCCAAATGGAGTTTTCATGCAGTTTACTGAATAATAGGATACCACGCGTTTACATCCAAAGTATACAGTACTTGTACATAGCAAGGATATAATTTATCCATGTCACATTGTTACAGATGGGAACACAATGTACTGTCAAATGTTTACCGAGTTCTCTGTGCTCAGCTACATTGTGACTTGTGTTTTTAAAGTTTTCTTTGGGGAATAAATTCACAAACTAAGGTTATGTTCACATGTGCACTGGAGTCTCCATCGTAGAGTCTGCCAAGTATTGGCAGAGGAAAAGGTCCTGCATGGAGAACGTTTTTCCTCCACCGCTTTGTTTAAAAGTAATGGACACCTGAAGGACCCTGTTATTTATAGTGAGTGGGATCTGCCTTTCCAGTGTTGGGGGCCCCCGACAAGCCCAAACAGAAGAGATCCAGTTATAATTTGAACCTTACGTAAGAGATGTTTTTATAGTAGGTGAGGGGTACACCTCTGGGTGGCCACATGTCTGCACTTGTCTCTATTGAAGTTATTCACTGGGAGGTTTCAGGGGGACTTCTCTGGGTCCCGTTCTCCTGATTGCTGGTGGTCTCAGGGGTCAGACCCCCAGCACTCTGATTTGTGGATAGGGGATAAGCGTGCGTAATGGCACAAACCCTTTAAATCTTGTCCAATTTGTTCCAGCCCTTAATCTTCTCTCAAAGTAGCTCACTTCAGTGGGAGCGCTGGACAAGGCCCAAATACAGCACTCGGGTATCTGTGGCGCTCCCATTGAATTGAATGAAGTGTTGTCCACCAGATGACACTTCTGCATTCAGCCAGGCTGTGGTCAAACTGTTCAACAGGGCAGAGAATATGTGAATATAATGTACATGTGAATATTTGAGGAGATACAGTGGACATGGCCATGATCATGTTCCTGTACTTGCTGTCTGTTACTCATTGAAGAACTCTACAGTCAGCCTCTCGAAAGCTTGAAATGTCTTAGTATCCCTTTTATTTTTTCATGAACCATTAACCTCAATGTCCACAGAATAAATGGTGTGTGAATTCAGATGGTTATGTAATGTATATTGATGGGGCCACCTAAGCTGCACACCATGGGCTTCCACAACGGCATGTGAGGGAGCGTACCACAAGATGTCAGTATTGTTTTCCTCATAAACATTGCCATCCAAGCTCCTTATCATAGTGGGAATTGCTGAATTAGCCATAAGCTTTATATTGCCTTTTTAGATCACCATGTTAGATATAATTTATCAATCTATTAATTTATTTTTTTTCCTTTTTAGCAAATGAATATAGTCCTCAGACAGAGCTGGAAGAAGAGGAACCGGCTGAATTATCAGGTATGTAAGGAGACCTGTTACTACATATAGATGCCACGAGGACTAATCCGGTCGGTACATCAAGTCATTTGCCTCTGACTACCATGACTACCTCTCCTGTAGTAACGCTCCTCAAATATTACCTGTTGTTGTATAGATGATCCAGAACCAGATAGAGAAACTGCGCCGGAACAAACAGAAGAAACCGCCCCGGAAACCGTAGGTAAATACTCCCAACATCATCTTCTTACATTTATAAGACTACAAGCTTTTTTTTCTCTCCTTTAAATGTTATGTATTATGACTGATTTTCAGAGATTTGCCATCTTGTAGGGTCAATACTTTCTAGAAGAATTTCCCTCTAAAATCACTACAGTTATTATTACAATTGCAATAGTTCCCTTTGCAAATTATCTTAGATTTCCATTCTAACTCCTACCAGAAAACGGATGTGATTTATAATAATCACATCGAACGGAGTTGTCTTTGTCCCGTTTTGCCCACATTCACATAATGTGGCATGGATCGGAGCTTGTCGCACACATTTGGCACAAGAAAGGGCCTTCATATCACCTCTATTCCAGTTTTTTCATGATCAGTTCCCCCCTCTATTTCAATCTGCTCTGCCTTCTGCTCTATAACATGCTGCCTGCAGATTACACTGCATTTGTCACATGACGGGTTTATTTTAAGTCACACTATAATGTAGAATATTTTTGGTGCCAATTTTGCACATCATGATGCAAGCTCGTGAATGGGATTCACTTTTTGCAGAAAAAAAATACTCTGCAGATGGGCATGTCACATACCAAATATTACAACTAGCTCAAACTACTAATGATAACTATTTTACGTATTTTGTCTTTAAACCTAGAAACAGAAGAAGATATCGTGGAAGGTAAGATATACTTTATGTGCAATGAGATTACAATGATACTTTGTTACTATAAGGTATTTTTCTTGCATATTATCAGTTAGACGAAGGGTCTTTGCACAGTAAAAGGTTGGTTTTAATCACGTTCACTAAGTATTGTGTAGCTGAAAGAGCTGATAGATTGATGGTCAGTATTGGCTGCGTTCATGTATACTAAACTATGGAATCTATATTGGCGTATAACTTCTCACTTCCACCACCACTCTCATCATCATCATCCCCTTTGGATATGATATATGATTGAGATGAAGGTTGAGATCTTGTTGCATAGGGTTATATTGACAAGATGTATGTCTGATAAGAAGGCCATTCACTATAGCTGGCCATTTATTGGTGTGTTGATGTGCTCAGCTGCTCCTTCCCTTTAATAGTCTGCGAGCAGCTTAGACTGTATTCTCCGTGTGAGAGGTCCTTTTCATTTTTTGGCAGATTAGTTCTGTTTCTTTATACATTAAGAGTCAATAATGTAATACGACCTGGTTACTTGTAGGTCATTGGTCAAACTTTGTCTTCTAGAGCCCTATTAGTGGGTTCCAGTGACAGGGCCAGTCATCCATAACCACACTATGCACCACTTTACCATGCAGTCGGAGGTTTATTCACATAGCAATTACACGGCATGGTAAAGTGGTGTGCTGCCTAATATCCCAAATCTGCCCTGATAGATGATGATGGGAGAAAGAAGGATATGGAGATAGTCACTGCTGGATGTATCTGGCAGCGGGTATCCTCACTCTCGCCATGCATATGCAGCCGAAGCTAGGGTAGATCTTTATGAGGGTGTACGGAGCAACAGCTGTCGGCTGAACAAACGCAAATATGTTCAAATATGGACCCTTATAGTCTACACATCAGGTAGCTGCTGGCTAAATGCTTATTTAATTCCATAAGAGATAAGCAGCTGCTAGACATCCCCGGCAATGCTCTTCTCCTGCAAGTGTCCTGGAGGGTTGTCCCAGATGTCTTATGATATTGACTAATCTGAGTTAGGCTGACATCTAATGTATACGGCAGCACAATCCTTGGTCTCCGATATTAGATGCCCAGTCTAAAGTCTCCTTTGAGTCATACATGATTATCTTAGTGGCGGCGCCCCCTTGTGGGACATTTAGTAGCATAGTAGTCCCATTCCTATAATGCCATGCACAATAATGTAGGTCTCTGATGCTTCATTATGATAGTCATGACTGTACAGATGATGTAATAGTCAGTTGTTTGTACGGCCGTCTTTCTTTATGCCGATGTGGCAGAAATCCATGCCAAGTTGCAATTAGCTTTGTTAAAGTGTTGAGTTGGGATTTTTGTCTTTGGGTTTTTTATTATCGCTTCTCTTACTAATGAGATTAGGCCATTACATGCTACCGCCTGTTGTTTCAGCAGTTCGGCTTTCTCAGATATTCTTCTTTCCCTTCTTGTTACAGAAGTCATCACTGATGACAACGAAGAAGAGGTTAATGGTAAGGATGGCTTTTGTTAATGTAATAAATGTGGTGATTTAGGATTCCGCTCTTTGGTGAAGCAGTAAATAAGGCATCGCCAGTGTAAGCACAATACATTTCTAAGCAATGATATCGGAAATGCATATTAAGTGGATTCTGTGCAAGTTACACAGCAATAATTAGATGTGTCAGGAGATGATTAATGATCTGTAGAGGGCGCTTTAACTGCAGAAAGCATATTCAGTGTAAATAAGGCGATATTGCAAAATGCAAGTGAGCAGATATTTACAGTATATACAGGGTTCTCATTATATGTAAGAACTATAAATTATACAGCGTGATCAATGTCTGTTGGGCCTAGCAAATATTACTTGGTATTGTAGTATTGGACAAACTTCTTGATTATTAGGAATAGAACTATATACTATAATGCTACAAGTAATGCACATGCTGTTTGCATTCATCTGAATGGAGGTAAAAGGAACAATTTGTCCAAAACTGATACTGTGTTATCTCTGTCTGAGTCTAAGCTGAGTGGTTTCCAGGTCTGTGTGTCCTTTGACGGATCCGAATAGCTCTACAAATATTGGACCATCACACTTGGTCATGTATATGAAGCTTTAGTTCTCATTTACATGACTGTTCATCAGATCTGTCTATTGGCAACAGATCTGTGATAAACAAATGGCACAAAAATGTCAGTTTTTTTTTTTTTCTCTCCACTGATCCATAGACTTCAGTTGCTTGCTCAGGTCTGTGAAAATAGGACTCCCTCTTTAAAAAAAAAAACAACAAAACCTTGTACACAAGCCCATAAAAAAGCCGTAACACAGTGTATCGGTCTTGGATATACAGTATTTAGAGGAAATTGTGCGATAATGTAACCTCTCCCTATAATAACTACTGTTGTCTGCGTGCTAGATTTAGATTTTTGTCTAGTTTGGATCTTCCGTAGCCAATACTTTCATTACTTGAATGTGCAATGCTTGTGACATTTTGAGCTCATGCATATGTCATTTGTTTAACATTCTAGATGCTCCTTTACCTAGTGAGCCACATGAATCAGTAGGTAAGTGCTTCGATCTCTATTATAAAGGGTCTTGTATTGCCTTTGTGTGAAAACTTGTCTGATCTTTGATCCTTTTAACCTTCTGATATTAGATGACCAGGGGTCCAACCCTGGGCAGCCCCACAGTCAGCTGTTCAAAGGAGCCCCAGTGCTGCGTAAATGGCACAGTAGCCGCAAGGAAAACTGTAAGCTCAGTCCCATTTAAGTGAATAGGATGGAGCTTGCAGTAAATTTTTGGCTACTGTGCAGTTTACCCTGAATGTGATCTGCGATTATCAAGATACATCACTACACAGTGGATAAAGCCATCCGCTTCCTGCTCCGTCACTGTACTGTATAGTTCTCGTGGCAGCTGAGAACAGCTGACTGATCGCTGGGGTCTGACATCCACACCAGATATTTACAGCCTGTCCTGAAAATATAAAATGCACAGAGAAGCCCTTTAACTGTTCGAATATGTCCTTTTTGACTGTTCAGCTCCTGTTATGGAAAATAAAGAATCATTTGTATATACACTCACCGGCCACTTTATTAGGTACACCTGTCCAACTGCTCGTTAACACTTAATTTCTAACCAGCCAATCACATGGCGGCAACTCAGTGCATTTAGGCATGTAGACATGGTCAAGACAATCTCCTGCAGTTCAAACCGAGCATCAGTATGGGGAAGAAAGGTGATTTGAGTGCCTTTGAACGTGGCATGGTTGTTGGTGCCAGAAGGGCTGGTCTGAGTATTTCAGAAACTGCTGATCTACTGGGATTTTCACGCACAACCATCTCTAGGGTTTACAGAGAATGGTCCGAAAAAGAAAAAACATCCAGTGAGCGGCAGTTCTGTGGGCGGAAATGCGTTGTTGATGCCAGAGGTCAGAGGAGAATGGCCAGACTGGTTCGAGCTGATAGAAAGGCAACAGTGACTCAAATAGCCACCCGTTACAACCAAGGTAGCCAGAAGAGCATCTCTGAACGCACAGTACGTCGAACTTTGAGGCAGATGGGCTACAGCAGCAGAAGACCACACCGGGTGCCACTCCTTTCAGCTAAGAACAGGAAACTGAGGCTACAATTTGCACAAGCTCATCGAAATTGGACAATTGAAGATTGGAAAAACGTTGCCTGGTCTGATGAGTCTCGATTTCTGCTGCGACATTCGGATGGTAGGGTCAGAATTTGGCGTCAACAACATGAAAGCATGGATCCATCCTGCCTTGTATCAACGGTTCAGGCTGGTGGTGGTAATGTCATGGTGTGGGGAATATTTTCTTGGCACTCTTTGGGCCCCTTGGTACCAATTGAGCATCGTTGCAACGCCAAAGCCTACCTGAGTATTGTTGCTGACCATGTCCATCCCTTTATGACCACAATGTACCCAACATCTGATGGCTACTTTCAGCAGGATAATGCGCCATGTCATAAAGCTGGAATCATCTCAGACTGGTTTCTTGAACATGACAATGAGTTCACTGTACTCCAATGGCCTCCACAGTCACCAGATCTCAATCCAATAGAGCATCTTTGGGATGTGGTGGAACGGGAGATTCGCATCATGGATGTGCAGCCGACAAATCTGCGGCAACTGTGTGATGCCATCATGTCAATATGGACCAAAATCTCTGAGGAATGCTTCCAGCACCTTGTTGAATCTATGCCACGAAGAATTGAGGCAGTTCTGAAGGCAAAAGGGGGTCCATTCCGTTACTAGCATGGTGTACCTAATAAAGTGGCCGGTGAGTGTATATTGCCCATGGACTGATCATAGGTTTTGTTTTTTCTTGTGCAGAAGCTCATAGTGAAGAGCCCGAGAGCTGTAAGTATTCATAGGGACCTAACCGAGATTTGTTCTGTGGATGTTAAATGTTGAAAATAGAAATACCCTTTTAAGAATTAGAACATTTATGTATATTGAAATCTATACTATATATACATTATATATATATATATATATATATATATATATATATATATATATATATAATATTGTGGACTTTATCATGAATATTTTATAAATGCACTACTGCCCCATCTCCACATCCACTGCTGTTAGGGAATGTTCACACTACTGTTTGTGAACTTCCTTTGCTCTCATCCATCGTTGAATAAGCACAATGGACATAAACGGCCATAGAGTAATTTCTATTTCCATTTAATATAATGTAAAAAGCTTTCTTCCATCATGGTTGTTTACTATTGTAACAGAAGAAAAAGTTCTGCCCTTCAGTCATTATGTTGCTTTTCTTGTCCATTGCTCTTATCCTACTGAGCGCAACGGACATTAATAATAGAAGAGTGAACTTACTTAGGAATTATGAAAAGAGCTGTACGGTGAGTTCTAAAAGAGAGGAGACATCTTTGTTTATGGGTCACCTGGATGTGGCAGCTAGAGGTCTCCTCACCAGGCAAGAAGTTGGTCAGGGGAAACTATTACGTGTTACAGGATTGAGAGGTGGCATCCGCATATACTGTATCAGATATGCCATAAGTGTCTATAAATGGGGAAGCCCTTTTCAAGGACTGTATCCACTTTTTATTCTATCACTTGTTTTTTTTTTGTTTTTTTTTCATGTACTTTGTGAAATCTAAGCTGCAGTCTTACATAGCACGTTATATAAGTCCCTTCTATATCAGTAGTTTATGGTTATGTCCTTTGTACTCGCAAAAAACGAAATCCCCATCACTTGTATTGACGCTATTACTTCGCAGCAGGGTTTCATGGGATGTTTGCTTTGCAGCACAAAAGTACTAACAGAAAAATCCTATATGTGTCTTTATTGCACTTGGTGTTTGTTTTCTTTGCAGCAATAATCTTTCTATTTTCTTCTAGCTCATGAGCATAGTGAAGTAGAACATAATGAAATTCCTGGTAAGGATCAAATTGCACTTTAATAGTGTTATGATGTTATTTCTGGTTTTACTTGCCTTTTTATTTTTCACTACATGCTCTAAATGAAGAGAACTATGGAAGACAATTTTACTGTAAGACAAACACAGTCTAGACCGTCTGAAACTGCGCCAGATTTATCTGTGTCTAAAGATATTCCAGACTTACCATCCAGCATGAGACAGTCAAGTCCAACTTTACACTACCACTATGTGGCTTGGTTTTCAACAACAAAGTGGCAACATACGTATTCGCAGTTTTAGTGCACGGGGTTACATCGTAAGTTCTGCGCCCTTTTGACAAGTCAGATCCCTTTTTTGCTGCAAATTTATACAGAATTATAGTGAATAGTAAATTAGGTGAACAGGCCACAAACCAGTGGGTGACACCAATGGATGCCAGTACTTGCTATTTAGCAGTGTCAAACTCTAGATGCCAAAAAGAGAGACAAACGTGTATGTATTAGACATAATTGCACACTTTTTTTCAGGCTACCAGTTAACATATCCATTTGTACAACATATTTGTTATGCACTTTTTAAAAAATAAATTTTTATGTAGATTGTGAGCCCCACATAGGGCTCAAAATGTACATTTTTTTCCCTATCAGTATGTCTTTTTGGAATGTGGGATGGAAATCCATGCAAACACGGGGGGAACATACGAACTCCTTGCAGATGGTTTTTTTGCCCTTGGCGGGATTTGAACTCCAGGACCCAGTGCTGCAAGGCTGCAGTGCTAACCACTGAGCTACCGTGTCACCCCTTGTTATGCACTTTTTAAATATTTTTACTTAAAGAGGACCTTTCATGTCCTCGGGCACATGCAGTTTTATATATCACTAGAAAGCCGACAGTGCACTGAATTCAGCAGTACTATCCATAACGCTGTACTGGCATTCCTTACCACCTAGCGATAACACTGGGCAGTAAGGAACGCCCACTCTAACAGTACAGTGCTATGGATAGTAATGTCTGGGAGACATTCCTCAAGGCCCAGCTAGACTGTCAAGAAAACCCTTCTGACAGTGAAGAGCTATCGGTAACTGCACCAATACCTCTTTCCCCAGGGCACATAACGGGAAAGCTGACCGTTCGAAGAATTCAGTGCACTGTCGGCTTTTTAGTGATATATAAAACCGCATGTACCTGAGGACATGAAAGGTCCTCTTTAAAGTGTAACTCTAATTCCATTTACAGGTTTGATGAACATTTTTTGTAATACTCTTTATTAATCTATCAAACTTCCTTTTAATAGAAAACTGGCTGTAAATTTCCCATTAACAATTATCTAATGAAGCATTGTTAGGGAGACTCTGTCCTACACATGTATTCAATGTAGTCATTGGAACCGAAGCATTTACCTAAAGGGGAATAGTCACTTCAAATGGCTGTATCTCCGGTTTTATACCACCTAGAAAAATGTGATTTTTATATGCAGCATGAACTGCTGTATATTAAGTTCAAATTCACGACTGTGTATTTAACTAGTGATATCTCATTCTAATTTTTTTATAGCTAGTACTTAAAACATTTGCATCATATGAAAGCTGAGATCTTTCGTATGATATCAGAACCATTTTTTTTTAGGTGGTATAAAACCGGAGATACAGCCATTTAAAGTGACAATCTTCCCCATTGATAAATTCTTTAGCTGTGCAAATTCACAATTTTGGCACTCTGTTAGGAAACTGTAGCATAATAAAAAAGCACCAAAATCTGGCACCATTGCAGAAGAGCATGTATTTTTGGAACAACTGTTTGTTTTTGTTTTGTTTTTTTCATTTCCCAGCGACTAAACTGTGCCAAATTGGCCTGAACTAAGTACACAAGCTAATAGATGGTATACATTTAGGGTCCATTCACATGTAGGAAATTGGCGCTGATTCTGGCTCGGAATCCGCGTCAGAATCAGTGCTGAAAAAAAGACTCCCATTGACTTCAATGGGTTTTGTTTTTTGGGCACGGATCCCACTGAAATCAATGGGAGGCGCTATTTTCCCATTGAAGTCAATAAGTGTCTTTTTTTTCAGCGCAGATTCTGATGCAGGTTCTGCGCCAGTATCAGCACCAACTTCCTCCGTGTGAATGGACCCATCAACTAGAAAGTCTAAAGATATTCCATATTTATCAACCAGCATCTGCTGGTATAAACCAGCTCAGAAGAGAGAAGTGAGTTTAGGTTCTTTTTATTTTATAGCCTCCCTGCTGCTGGACAAAATATATCACCTTTAAAGACTCTGATGCTTTAAAGGGTAACTTCTCACTCTCCAATCTGTCTCCACCTTCATTCTACTGTGTTTAACACTAAGAAAAGGTGAGATGAGATTCAGCAGTTAGGATAAAAAATCTAAGTCACAAGCAGCAGGACAGCCAGCTATGTGAAGGTGTCTATAGGCTTTATGTCCTGTTGGCTCTATTGTATACACTTTACATTGCCTTACCATATATATTTTTTCCTCAATGCTCTTTCAGGTAACACATTTACCTCCTGGACGTGTATAAGTGCACTGTTCATTCCAGTTTGAATACACATGCTCTCTATATCTTTTCTGGACCTATTAAGATTCTTTGTGCACTTATATTCCAAAGTTGAAAGAGTAAGCCTTATTTTGCCATCTTTAAAGTTTCTCATAGATCTTTTTTATTTGCAGAAAATCCAGTTGTGGATGACAGGCCAAGTGAAAAGGCAGAAGGTATGTATGTATATCCATTTGGGTATTTAGTGTTTGCGCTCACCAGACCTCAATGCTCTTGAATTTCCATGGACAGAAATTTGGCAGCTTGGACTGATCTTAAGCTGTGGAGTTTTGAGGGGAAACAATATTCAAGGATACTGTGCCATCAGTGATGGGAAGTCCCTAATTCCAGTGACCTGGAGAGGCTCTATAAAAAAAACTGTAATGCCTCAAAAGTTGGTGGCTGTATCCAACCAGGTGGTGTCAAAAATCAGCTTATATTAGTTTATTATAGTCCTATAGGATCCTGGTTCATGGTGAGTTCTCTGGAAAAATAACAAAACAATGGTTCAAGCAGAGGACAACCCAAATTAAGATTGTGGACGTTTTGTTACAGATTTCGCTGCAGTTTTTTTGACCAAAGTTAGTAATCGATTTAGCAAAAGGGACAAGTATAAGAGCTTTCTATATATTTCCTATCCATGTTGAAGCCATTCTTGTCTTTGGCTCAAAAACCGCAGCAAAATCTGCAACAAAAAAATAAACAAACTGCTTTTCTGCATGTTGGGGCCTTAGACTCAAGTCATTTTAATTTTACCATGTCTTGGCATTTTAGTATAATATTAACAATTCTGGCATTTTTTATGAGACCTGTGGGCTTATTTGTAACAACATAAGACGTTGTTCAGATCCACAGTGTTGTTTTTTATTGAAAACCGTGTCAAATCCATCCATCCATCTCTTGACCGACATCACCAATGCCCACTGAACCCCATTACCGCAGCGTTGTACCTTGAATTATGACTTAGGTCTGTCGTTTTTCTCTCAAATATGATATAATCTGCAGTGGAAGCTCCAAGCCAATGTAAATGTAGCCTAAAAGTAGACCATGACATTCAAAGGCTTAAGAGTCCAATAGGGCTTCTTCGACAAATCAGACAACTTTTTAGACCAGTGGCATTTTTACTTTCTATACTCTTAGCGGTTATTTCACCCAGCCCCTCTTTTTTCCCTATGCGTACTAGATAAACTAGTAAATTCTCCATACATCATAGATACTGTAAGCCAATGGCTGGTCAGGTAATGGAGGGGGTGTACATCTCACCCAGACTACTCAGGTGGGTGAGATGAGAAAACTCCAGGAATGTTTGTTCTCAGCAGACAACTTTCGTCTGCTGAGCATTTTGGTAAATGCTCAGTATTGGGCTGGATTTTTAGGAATGACAGGTAGGTTGGTAGTGGGAGCTGCCATTCCACCCCCCTCCAGTCCACACTTTGGGGATGTTCCAGCAGCGACTCAGCTGCAGAGAGTCTCCTCGTCAAGGAGGCTTAAGAAGCCAGCTCCAGCAGCAACACTTTGGGCAGAGCTTGGCTGTAGAGCCAATAGAGAGGGTCATATATTTGGAGCTGTGTCCTGAGTGATTCAACTGGCTTTTGGATTTCTGTTATTCTAGGTGAGGTAACCTATTCTATGTTTAGTTAGAGCCTAGCCGGGCAGGTATTGTTTCCTTTTGTGGCTTCACTGTATTTTTGAGTGAAAATAAACTCTACCTTTGTTTTGGATTAACCCCTTCCCGACATGCGCCGTAATAGTACGGCGCGTGTCGGGTCTGTAACTATGGCGACCGCCCGGGAGCCGGGCGGCCGTCATAGCCGCCGGGTGTCTACTGCTTTAAGCAGTAGACAACCGGCTCTAATGCCTCTGATCGGTCCCCGGACCGATCGGAGGCATTAACCCCTCCGGCGCTGCTGTCAAAGGCGCCGGAGGCGCCATCTTCCCGGCGGCGCATGGGCGCCGCCATTTTGGCCGGGATCGCCGGCTCCTGGAGCATGCTCCAGGGCCGACCCCCCGTTGCCATGACGGCCGACCCCCCGTTGCCATGACAGCCGGGAGCCTTGTTAAGGGCTCCCAGCCAGTCTGCAAATTCTCTCTTTTGCAGGCTGGTGTATACAGCCTGCAAAAGAGATGATGATTTTTTGCAATGCATTGCAATGCATTAGCATTGTAATGCATTGCATTAGTGATCAGACCCCCTGGGGTTCAACACCCCTAGGGGGTCTAATAAATGCAAAAAAAAAATAAAAAAAAAATATAAAAAGTATTAAAAGTTCAAATCACCCCCCTTTCCCTAGAACAAATATAAAAGTAGTTAAAAACTGTGAAACATATACATGTTAGGTATCCCTGCGTCCGAAATCGCCCGCTCTACAAATCTATAAAAATATTTTTCCTGTTCGGTAAACGCCGTAGCAGGAAAAATAGTCAAAAGTGCCAAACCGCCGTTTTTTCACTGTTTTAATTCTGATAAAAATTTGAATAAAAAGTGATCAAAGCAATAACATTTCCCAAAAATGGTAGAACTAAAAAGTACACCTGGCCCCGCAAAAAAAGACGCCCTATGCATCCCTGTACACCTATGTATAAAAAAGTTACGGCCGTCGGAATATGGCGACTTTTAGAAAAAAAATTTTTTAACACCGTTTTGGAATTTTTTTTAGGGGTCAAAATGTAAATAAAACCATATAAATTTGGTATCCCTGGAACCGTACCGAAACACAGAATACAGGGGACATGTCATTTTGGCTGCACAGTGAACGCCGTAAAACCAAAGCCCGTAAGAAAGTCGCAGAAATGCATTTTTTCTTAAAATCCACCCCATTCTGAATTTTTTTCCTGCTTCCCAGTACATTATATAGAATAATTAATGGTGGCATCATGAAGAAAAAATTGTCCCGCAAAAATTAAGACCTCATATGACTCTGGGAGCGGAGAAATAAAAAAGTTATGGGGTTTAGAAGGAGGGGAGTCAAAAACGAAAAACGAAAATCAAAAAATGCCATCGACGGGAAGGGGTTAAAAGAAACTGGACTTATGTGTCTATGCCACCCCACCTAGCAACCCCAGACCCTGACAATGCATAGATATACACCTATAGATACTGTATATAGGAGCAGCAGAAGTAATTTAGCCCACATAGAGCTGTTCACGTCTACTATGAATATGAGACAGACAAGACAAGGACACGTCTTTATTGCGTTTTATCAAGAAGATCAAAATTGTACAAAACAAGACAAAGCTGCCGCCTTTATTGGATTTAGCACAGGAAGTTCATCCGACATTTTAATATGGAAACTTGGCTGTGCTACAAGTGTTCTGATGTAATGGGCTGAGACATCAAGAGGATTTGATATTATTATTCATGCATTTGCTAAGGTTTTATAGAAAATTGAAATCTTTATAATATTTTTTTCCAGAACAAGATACAGAAACTTCAGAGGGTCAGCACGGAGAACATGCAGGTACATAATGTTGTCAATCTTATTTCTGTAGCTTGATGTTTTGGAACCAGCTATCTTGGTAAATTGCTTTTTGGAGGCTACACGTAGAGCGATAGAATGAATTGGGTTATGTAATGAGGCATCTTCATAATGTCGAGCACTGGGTAATATCACTTAATATGGCAGGAAGGAAGTATCAAGTAAGTATCCCATATCCGTATTATTGCTCCAGCTTAATCTGAGACCAAGTATTTCCCTGTCTTATGTGACCAGTTTATGCAATATGACTCAAATCAACATGCAACGTACTTCGGAGTAGAGCGGGCGCCATAGCTACGGGGTGTCTGCCATTGGACCTGTGCAGTGCATGTGATCGGCGATGACTCTGATCATAGACTTTAACTACTCAGATGCTGTGGTCAAATGTGATTGAGGCATCTGTGAGATTTTCACTTTCAATTTCACATTCAATAATGCGGCTGTTGAAATCACCCTCTTTCCATAGGTCACAAATTTTAGTGGGTTTTTTGAAGGTGGGGAGTAAGAAGCAAAAATGGAAAATTGCTGCATTCTCAAGAGGGTTAATCTAAATATGTCCAAAATTCTGTCTGTCTATGGCCGATGTTTCGATCTGTAGCAAGACATCTTCTCCTTGTGCCTGAATTGGGTGCATTGTTATAGGGGGTGTAGAGGTAGCACAGGCCTGGGCCCAATGGGTCCCTCTGGCACATAAAGTATACCACTATACTAAATAGCATAAGTAGGTAGGGGCCCCATTAGATTTGGCACTGGGGCTCAGGAGCTTCAAGTTACGTCTCTATCCAGGATGTGTGCTGGCTACGTACATTCATTTCTATGGGAGCGTACTATTCGTAACGGCTGTTTCGAATAGTGTTCACTCATCTCTAGTGTTTTTCCATTAATGACATTTGTCTTGTATCCCGATGATAGGAAATTGTGTCTGATCACTGGACATTCGACTGCTGAGGTCCCGAAGTGTCTAATGACAATAGAGTGCTAGTGCACATTTTTGGCTACTGCACCATTTACTTCTATGGAACTGATGGAGATTGCCGAACCAAAGTCCAAGAATATATGGAGCATGTGCCTGCACATGCACACTACCAATCCATTCCCAAGGATCAGTTGGAGATACCCAATGATCAGACATATAACCCCTATTAGAATCATAGAGGGAAAGACCATTTTATAGCTGGATGAAAGGAAGCAGAAGACTAAAGATACATAAAATCTTTACAAATACACTTTATTACTATTTTGTTACAATCTGAATTTTTTGAGTTATTCCCTTAGCGATATCTCTGAAGTTTGCTTTTCAGTTGTTTTCAATGACACGGTAGAGAACTGTGATTTCTCTGGGTTATCACATTTGCTCAGGACCAGGCAATTATGTGAATTTTTGCAATATTTTGTGTACCTACAGTGGGGCAAAAAAGTATTTAGTCAGTCACCAATAGTGCAAGTTCCACCACTTAAAAAGATGAGAGGCGTCTGTAATTTACATCATAGGTAGACCTCAACTATGAGAGACAAAATGAGAAAACAAATCCAGAAAATCACATTGTCTGATTTTGTAAGAATTTATTTGCAAATTATGGTGGAAAATAAGTATTTGGTCAGTAACAAAATTCCATCTCAATACTTTGTCATATATCCTTTGTTGGCAATGACAGAGGTCAAACGTTTTCTGTAAGTATGTTTTCTGTAAGTCTTCACAAGGTTGGCACACACTGTTGTTGGTATGTTGGCCCATTCCTCCATGCAGATCTCCTCTAGAGCAGTGATGTTTTGGGGCTGTCGCTTGGCAACACGGACTTTCAACTCCCTCCAAAGGTTTTCTATAAGGTTGAGATCTGGAGACTGGCTAGGCCACTCCAGGACCTTGAAATGCTTCTTACAAAGCCACTCCTTCATTGCCCTGGCGGTGTGCTTTGGATCATTGTCATGTTGAAAGACCCAGCCACGTTTCATCTTCAATGCCCTTGCTGATGGAAGGAGGTTTGCACTCAGAATCTCACGATACATGGCCCCATTCATTCTTTCATGTACCCGGATCAGTCGTCCTGGCCCCTTTGCAGAGAAACAGCCCCAAAGCATGATGTTTCCACCCCCATGCTTTACAGTAGGTATGGTGTTTGATGGATGCAACTCAGTATTCTTTTTCCTCCAAACATGAAAAGTTGTGTTTCTACCAAACAGTTCCAGTTTGGTTTCATCAGACCATAGGACATTCTCCCAATACTCTTCTGGATCATCCAAATGCTCTCTAGCAAACTTCACATGGGCCCGGACATGTACTGGCTTAAGCAGTGAGACACGTCTGGCACTGCAGGATCTGAGTCCCTGGCGGCATAGTGTGTTACTGATGGTAGGCTTTGTTACATTGGTCCCAGCTCTCTGCAGTTCATTCACTAGGTCCCCCGCGTGGTTCTGGGATTTTTACTCACCATTCTTGTGATCATTTTGACCCCACGGGGTGAGATTTTGCGTGGAGCCCCAGATCGAGGGAGATTATCAGTGGTCTTGTATGTCTTCCATTTTCTAATTATTGCTCCCACAGTTGATTTCTTCAATCCAAGCTGGTTGCCTATTGCAGATTCAGTCTTCCCAGCCTGGTGCAGGGCTACAATTTTGTTTCTGGTGTCCTTTGACAGCTCTTTGGTCTTCACCATAGTGGAGTTTGGAGTCTGACTGTTTGAGGGTGTGCACAGGTGTCTTTTTATACTGATAACACGTTTAAACAGGTGCCATTACTACAGGTAATGAGTGGAGGAAAGAGGAGACTCTTAAAGAAGAAGTTACAGGTCTGTGAGAGCCAGAAATCTTGATTGTTTGTAGGTGACCAAATACTTATTTTCCACCATAATTTGCAAATAAATTCTTACAAAATCAGACAATGTGATTTTCTGGATTTGTTTTCTCATTTTGTCTCTCATAGTTGAGGTCTACCTATGATGTAAATTACAGACGCCTCTCATCTTTTTAAGTGGTGGAACTTGCACTATTGGTGACTGACTAAATACTTTTTTGCCCCACTGTATATTCAAGTATATGTAAGGTGCTGCTGAAATCTGTATTGGAGCCTTTCTTAAAAGGCAAATCTTAGTATGGCAGGTTGAATGATGGAACCCTACACACACAAATATATGTCGTGGAGGATTTTGGGCACCATTGGTAGCTGTGTTTTTTGATGTTGTGTCAAGGTTTCCATTATAAACTGAAACCTTCTGGAGGTCTTCCTCAATGTGCATTTCAACGAGTTTTGTCCTCAGATGGACGGATAATAAGGGAAGGCAATGCTGATGTCATCCAAATCGAAAAACATAAATCAATTGAAGTATTTTGTAGTCAGGAAACCAAAACTAATCTGCCGCTTTTGTGTCGCCAAGGGGATTAATCCAGTGTCTCTGGATGGCCTTGGATACATGAATGAATTTGTTGTTGCTGTGTTGTGTTCCGATGGATAATGAGGCTGATGCCTGCCCAAAGGATAGCAAATTAATGTCTTCTGTCCCCAAGGAAACTTAATTTGGCACCGCTTCCTATCCCAGAGGGTCTTAATATGGTTACACTGAGGAAGGATTAGGAGTTCTCTATGCAAGTTACAGCTGAAATGGCGACCGCAAACATGAGCATGGTATATGGCCAAATAAAGGCAAATGATGAATAGTATGCATTAATAAATAGGAGAATTCACCTTCTGGGTTGTCTCATATATTGCAAGCATGTGATATACACTCACTGGCCACTTTATTAGGTACACCATGCTAGTAACGGGTTGGACCCCCTTTTGCCTTCAGAACTGCCTCAATTCTTCGTGGCATAGATTCAACAAGGTGCTGGAAGCATTCCTCAGAGATTTTGGTCTATATTCACATGATGGCATCACACAGTTGCCGCAGATTTGTCGGCTGCACATCCATGATGCGAATCTCCCGTTCCACCACATCCCAAAGATGCTCTATTGGATTGAGATCTGGTGACTGTGGAGGCCATTGGAGTACAGTGAACTCATTGTCATGTTCAAGAAACCAGTCTGAGATGATTCCAGCTTTATGACATGGCGCATTATCCTGCTGAAAGTAGCCATCAGATGTTGGGTACATTGTGGTCATAAAGGGATGGACATGGTCAGCAACAATACTCAGGTAGGCTTTGGCGTTGCAACGATGCTCAATTGGTACCAAGGGGCCCAAAGAGTGCCAAGAAAATATTCCCCACACCATCACCACCAGCCTGAACCGTTGATACAAGGCAGGATGGATCCATGCTTTCATGTTGTTGACGCCAAATTCTGACCCTACCATCCGAATGTCGCAGCAGAAATCGAGACTCATCAGACCAGGCAACGTTTTTCCAATCTTCAATTGTCCAATTTCGATGAGCTTGTGCAAATTGTAGCCTCAGTTTCCTGTTCTTAGCTGAAAGGAGTGGCACCCGGTGTGGTCTTCTGCTGCTGTAGCCCATCTGCCTCAAAGTTCGACGTACTGTGCGTTCAGAGATGCTCTTCTGGCTACCTTGGTTGTAACGGGTGGCTATTTGAGTCACTGTTGCCTTTCTATCAGCTCGAACCAGTCTGGCCATTCTCCTCTGACCTCTGGCATCAACAACGCATTTCCGCCCACAGAACTGCCGCTCACTGGATGTTTTTTCTTTTTCGGACCATTCTCTGTAAACCCTAGAGATGGTTGTGCGTGAAAATCCCAGTAGATCAGCAGTTTCTGAAATACTCAGACCAGCCCTTCTGGCACCAACAACCATGCCACGTTCAAAGGCACTCAAATCACCTTTCTTCCCCATACTGATGCTCGGTTTGAACTGCAGGAGATTGGCTTGACCATGTCTACATGCCTAAATGCACTGAGTTGCCGCCATGTGATTGGCTGATTAGAAATTAAGTGTTAACGAGCAGTTGGACAGGTGTACCTAATAAAGTGGCCGGTGAGTGTATAGCAGGTTCACTCTCTTATGCCTTGGTAACGCACAACTGGTTTTGTAGCAAGTCTTAGTATGATTGGCAAGCCCCCCCCCAAAATTTGGCATTCTGAATCAAAGGGGGAAAAAATACTTTAAGGCTAAGGGCCCACGTAGCGAGCTGCAACAAAAAATGCTGCGGGAAAAAAAGCAGTGGGTTTCACCGTGGTTTTTCCCACAGCATTTTTCTGTTTCAATTATACCTATAGGGAGACCACTGGCATTTCTGTAGGTATTATTGACATACTGTGATTTCCAAAATGCAATGTTTTTGGAAATCAGAGCATTTCCGCTGCGTGCATTTTTCTGAAAAGTGTTCCATTTTCCAGTGACTGTAAAACTTTGTAACCAAATTGCAGTGTTTGTCACACGGGACTCCAACCTAAAAGTGACTACGACAATCTTTTATTGGGTTTTTAGTAGGTTGAAGTGGGCTGATGCCCTATGTTTTTTGTTTTTTTTTTTCTTGACCTTCATTGACTGAATCCATTTTTCAGCCATCAGACAAAGGAGGGAGGGCTATGTGTATGTGTGATACTTAGGATTTTTTTTGTTGTGCTGTAAATCTCGTTTCTCATGCGTGTTCCCTGCCCTTAAAATGAGCTTAACCCCAGGCGTTAAAATCCCAATGACCTCCATAATCTGATAGGCGCTGACACCCTGAGCATTTTGGTGTTTTAGTTATCCAAATCCATCAAGAAATTGTAAAGATATAGTATTGATGCAAATCGGGGAACACTATCTAAGTGGGCGATCACACTGCATGATTGCACAGACCCCAGCCCCAGAGATACCACCGTGTTACTGCCCAATTGACTAGTTTACCCTATCTTGTATCAACACTTAAAGGGCTTATATCTTTGGAGTGGCTAAAAGGATAGTTTTAATAACCCAAACACCATAATGCCCAGTATATAACAGCACCCGTCAGATGATGTACCGCATGTCATTGGGCTTTTCAGACCTAACCCCAGATACTCTTTAGCTCTACATGGAGCGCTCTTTGTAATGCAGCTGTTATGGCAGAATTTTACATACGTGTCCACCCTTGTACTGTATTTGCATTAGAACTTCTCAAGAAACTATTGTTCTATGTCAGCAAAACGCCTACCAGGTTTCAGTTTACAACATAACCATGGATGTGTTTAGCGTCCATGTCTAACTATTGTATAAGGGTATAAAAATTGGCCCAATATACTTTTGTTATGTGCTAAAATTCAGATCCACAATTTGTGAGGCACTGCAGGAAGAATTTGACATGCTCCTGTCCTGTTGGCAGGGGTCTAGCTATAAGGGCCAGCGGGGTACAGAGCTGGAAACTACTACTAAGGGGGCCCTCAAAGGTTCCTCTGCCAAATAAAATATACCACTATTCTAAATGGCAGGGGTCCATTACAGATTTTGCATTGGAGCTCAGGGGCTTCAAGTTATGGTTCTGGCTGTAGAGTATAAGAAGCCTTTCACATGGGATATATCTGCTGTGGATTTCTGTCCACATCATTTATGGTAGCAGCCAAGTGGATGTCCTATAAACTGATCTCCTCCATACACTGCCAAAAACAATCTGCAGCAGAGCTTGACCTTTTTGATAGCAAAATCCAAATGAGTAACATGCAGATTTTCCGAGGATTCACTGCAGATTGTTTCAATAAGGACATGCACTCCATTTGACCTCCATTTGCCCAAGCTGAATTACATTATTGTATGGTATAGGTCTTGCCATTTTGTTTGTAGGTATGGGTGGCATAGTTTTTCCAATATGACATGGGAAACAGAAATAAAGTAAATGCAGTTTTTTTGGAGACTTGAACTATTTTTATAAATACTTAGTTCACAGCTTGTTTGGAAAGAGCATGCCTGCAGATTTGTTTCCATGTTAATATCTTGTCCTCTAGTGTAAGATGGGCAATTAATGGAAAAATTACCAAAACCGGTTCAGTTATTACAGTATAATCTCGCTTTTAGCTCAATTTTCATGAGACCGAAAATGTCCAAACTGGAAATTCTGTTATATTCTGGGTTCTCTTCAGACCCAAGAGGATAATAAGTGGAGACCCAGGTTAGGAAAGCAATACTGCTACTCACCTCCCTTGGTCTCCAGCGTTGGATTTTCATCCTGTTCAGGCCTCTTCAGAATTGATAACAAATTCAAATTATAATGGGGGCAAATGGGGAATTACTTGCCATCGGGCCTTGGGATATAACCTTGTAGTAGTAAAAACCTTGTAGTTGTAAAAATTTCAAATGCCGATAGAGAAATGTGATAAAAAATAGATTTTAGTGCAGAATTTCATGGAAAGGAGACCAAATCTGGTAAAGTTTATTGTAAAATGTATTTATGACATATATACTGGCAGAGAAATCTGAGCGTTTAGGTACCCTTTAAGAGACTCCCATCATATATTATGTAGCTTGCCATAGCAGGTATCGCTTTTGTATCTGTGTTTTGCATTGAAATATTGTTTTTCTTGTTAGTGTTGTCTTGTGTCTAAGGAAGGACCAAATGGTGGGTGCACAGGTCCAGATAGGAATTTGGCTTTTTGCTGTGACGTTGGTTTGGCTAAGCTTTGCTAGAGTCAGGTGTATAGGTAGCAGGACAGGATATTGGACCTCAGTATAGTTATTCAGGGACTTGGAGATGGTTGTATTCCTGTATAGTGCTCACCCCAGAAAGTACCACCGCCCCAACCACGCAAGTCTCTTTTGCCCGTTTACATGTATTCGTTGGCAATGCTTGCAAATCAGACCTGTTAAAAAGTTTTACCATATGATTTTTTTTCTTGTACTGATGTATTTGGTTGGTCCTTAATTTAGATCTCCCCTTATTTTTACAGATACTTAAGAAGTTCAAAAAGCCTGCCCCTACATCAAGAGGACCAGCCCTAACCAAATACTTCTCAAGGGAACAGAGGGTTTAATGGAACCCATGAAGTATATTACAAAGCAGCAGTTCCTGAGTCTCTGGGAGAGAACACTATCACATTAGACTATATTTCTAGTTTTTTTTAGGGTACACTTTTTATGTTTGACTATCTTTTCAAAGCTTTAGATAATTTTTTTTAGATTTTGATTTCATTCCAATCTAGCCGAGATCTGTGTGGGTTTTTCTTGTGTGTGTCTCTGTTTTTGTCGTTGCGTTTGTTCGTACCTACCTTTTTTAATGGACCGTTGGTTAATCTATTTATGAGGTAGAAGCAGTGGGTCTGTTTTGTTCTAGATGTTAATATATAACTTATGTCGTGGGTACATACCTAGACCTTATGTAGGCTTTAGGTGAGCCTTATGTGAGCTTGTGTAATTTATATTGACTAAATGGATAATTTTTGGAACACTAACAAAAAAAAAAAAGCTCATTGTTTTTGTTTTTTCTTTTTTTTTTTGTAGAATAATGTGTGTTCTGTCTTGTTCTTGCATTTTACCAACACACGTTCTACGTAGGTGTTTGTGTACTACAATGACATTTAGGCTATAATACATTACAACATGGGGGTTTATGGTGTGACTGGTTGACCCGTGTTTTTGTTCTACTTTCTCATAGTAGTAATTGAGTATTGGATAATTGCACCTTTATGGATCTTCTCTTGTGCTATGCATAGACAATCACTGCTTATATTTTATCAACGATATAGCAACTGTGGTCTGAGGTAGGTTCTCGGACTTCTAGTATTTTTCTACTGATCTCTTCCTCTGTCAGGCTGGACAGTACTCAGGGGTTAAGGACACATACTTGGTGTGAATAGTATATACTGACGTTGAGCCAATATTGACAGCACAGTGTAGACTTTCAAAGTGGAAGATGCCTTTGGCATTTTCCCTGACAACTGTGAACAGTGTTCTGAATTCATTGCCTTGTCATAGGACTGTGGACATCTGGACATTGGCGTGATGTTCTTTGTGGACAACATAAGCTATCAGTTTGAGCACACGGGTATTGTGTCCTGTAAAGGTGGCTCAGCCGTGTTCCTCCAGAAGTAGAGGAACTTTAAGATTTTATGAAACGAAACGTGGGGGTTGTAGAAACTAAAACTTGAACTAAATTTGTTGTTGTAGGAAGCACAATAGATGAATTTCTTATTGCAGAATTTTTGTAACATAAAAGTTTCTACTCTCCATAAAATTTAGACCCTCTTGAAGAACCTCCAAGATTAGTTTTAAGGATGTCCCTTTAACTTTATTGGGTTGAGACTGTTAACTCATTTTTAGGAACTTTGATAGAATTTGACATCATATCGCAACTCCTAAGTACATCCATAGGCTACATTTCTCTGGCCTCCATAATGGTTGCATCCACTAAATGTAGCTGTATGGATATGCCTTTTAAAGGGTTATTTACCACTAATGGGGTACTTACCTGACACCCAACCATCCCTAATCTTACTCACCATAGACCGTTGTCCTTAAAACATAACCAATGGTAGTACTTACACAGAGGGTAGAACTTTGACTATACATGTATCACTCCAGGTTAGGATGGGCGAGCAATAAGCTTTCAAAGATGTGATTTTTACTATGTAAAGTAAAAGAACAGTCAGCTTTTATTTTGTAATTTACTAATGTGTTTTTAACAGAGCCATATTTTATCAGAGGGATCAAAGATAACCGTTTGCAGTTGCTTATTTTTATGTCTACGATTAAAAAAAATAAATAAAAAAAAATAAAAACCGGGGTTTACATTCTTGCCTAATGCATTATATAGCTATTCCTTTTCCAGATGAATGATTGCGTGATGTCACTTATCGTGTTTGTATGTCATAATAAACATAGGTTGCTGCTGATGTTAGGAATGCATTATGCTGTGAGACGATTTTACTTGGAGCTTGTTTTATCCCATGCTAAATTTTTCAAAGCTTGGTGTTTTATGGAAGTGTGCCAACCTTCATGAGGTTTATAGGATTTTCAAGATAATGTACAGTAATCCTCTTTCGTATTTTTGTCTGAAAATAAAATACAGAAGAGTTAAACCAGCTCGGTGTCATTATTGGAGTACAGAATTATTTACTTTCAAGGGTTCTCGAGTTTTCATCAAAAGTTTAAAAATCTGTAATGTCTTGATGGGCATTCATTTCTCTGTCCATATATGCCAATTTTTCTGTTTTAAATAGTCCCATTAGGGCTGCAACACATTTTGCAGGAGGTTTGTACAATACAGAGCAGTATGCCCCCATCTATCCATTATGATGCCATGATATAGGCCATACATAGGAGATCCAGCGGCACTGCACTCTCCAGATAATGATACAGCAAAAAAGATCCTAGACACAGAAAAATGGAAATCTGAGTTCAATCAGGAAATCTGCTGACTGTCTGACTGAGTCCCATCAGCAATAAGAAGTTAGTCAAAGGTAAAAAGATGGTCCTTATGTACTCACTATGAGCAGCTGCAGAGTTCTCTCTTGAGTCCCATACAGGCAAGGAGCACAAGGTAGCAGTCGGTGTATAAGGCCGGGGCTCCACTGGACGGAAACGCCGGGAAAAATCGCAGTGTTTTACAGTACAGTCAAAGTGGATGGGATTCTAGTGAATCCCATGCCCACTCTGCGGTAAAAACTGCCGTGTGAACACGCCGCAATTTTTAAAACTGGTGCAGTTTTGGAAATCGCAGCATGTCAATTATACCTATGGAAACATCAGCGGTTTTCCCATAGGTATAACTGCAACAGAAAGTTCGCTGAGGAAAACTCTGCGGACTCTCTGTTTAAAGCGCTGCAGGAAGGGCCGCGATGCGTTCCCATTGCGTTTTTTCCTGCAGCACTTTATTGCTGCAGGACGTCCTATGGGGCCTTAGCCTTAAGCTGCGTTCACAGTGATTTTGTTCAGTGATTGTGAGCCAAAAATAGGAGTGGAGACTACACAGAGATCAGGTGTAATAAAAATAATTGAACCTGTTCTGTGTTTTTGATCTACTTTTACATATACGTCTTGGAGAGTACTGAGACTCTGGTGTTCTATTGGGAGGCTTTTTTTGGAGGCTGATTTTGAGGCTGAATCCTGACCAAAAAACTCTGTGTGAACGCAGCCCAATAAGGACCAGGATGCGCACTCTTCTTACAGAATACAAGACACAAGTGGGCACAAGGGCTTAATACAACGTGGATATTTACTGAAATATAAAATAAAATGGATCTTTGACTATATGTTTTGTTAGGAAATCTCTATGTTTAGCACACCATCACTGATGAAAATCACTGAATCAAACACTGCCATGTGAAAGCAGCCTTAGTCTGAGGCCCCATCTTGCAGAAACACAAGTTTTGTTTTTCTTTTTTTTTTGTGTATTTTGCTGTGTTTGTTTGAGCCAAAGCCAGGAGTGGAATCTAGGTAGAAGTATAAGAACTTCCTATATATTTTACATACCTTTGGTTGCCATTCTTGACTTTTGCAAAAAAAAAAAAAAAAGTAGCAAAATCTGCAACAAAAATAGCTGTGTTTCTCCATTGTGGAGCCTTGTCTTGAGCCTGTTAGTTTCTAAAGTTGAACTTGCCCTAGTAACAGGGAGTAAACCGTATATTAAGAAGGGAGACACCTAGTGCCAGCAATTTTTTTTTAAGAGGATTTTCAGGCAGAAAATAGAAACATTCTTTATTCTTATTCTTTAAAAAAGGGTTTTCATTCCTGTAATGTTTCACATCAAAAGTAAAATGAGGCAGAACTGATTCCATTAATAATAAACGGGGCAGTAATGCCAGTCTTCCTATTCCCTGAAGTGGCAGACTGTGTGCCTGAGGGAAAATAAATTCTCGCTCATAGCTGGCGTACATTTCCTGCATCACTTACACAAGATTTTGCCAGTTTTATGCCCTGCTCTCTGCACATCTTTGCCAAACCTCTCTTTTGGGAAAGTGACAAACGCAATGTAGAGTTAAAAAAAAAAAAAAAAAGTGCCCACTTGTTTTTTGCACCAAAAAATGACTTTTTATTTCTTGAATGCCAAAAAACGGAGTACAAGGTATACTAAAGTTGGCCCATTATTTACCTTTTAAAGTATTTCTGTTACTTTGCACCCAAGTGCAAGAATGGAGAAAGAACTCAAGATTCTGTAAAGTAACTTTGAAATCTGAACTGTACTTTAAGGCCTCTATATGGTATTTGGCCACATCTCTCCTGTCAGAGTTCTTCTATGATTTGCCAAGTATCCACATAAACCTATTGCAGGTTGACTCTTGTCTTGCCTGGCTTCCCTCTATGTATGCTTATGGATAATTGAGTTCAGGACACATTGGATTAAAGGGTTGATCTTGGACTTGTATATAGATGATCTACCCTTAGGACGCACAATGCCATAAATTGTTTAGGAGCTATGCGTGATAGTGCAGCTCAGCCTAGTTCACTTCAATGGAACGAAGCTGCTGCTGCACCCTGTAACCAATGTACGTGACATCATTGGAGCATTGTGAACATTGAGGATAATAAGTGAGGACAGTATCTGTAAAGTGCTGCAGAATATGTCTGCACCAAATAAGTTAGCAAAATAAACTGAATAAAGAGACCGCAATGCTTGTAAGCTTTGTCACCTTTTCAAACATCAACCTATGGGGGTCTCTGGTGTTGTACCCCACCAGTCATATATTGATGACTTTTCATGAAGATGGGGTTTTTTATCAAAAATAAACAATCACATATCATTGCGTCATGTGTTATCTACTAAATTATCTGCACACAAACAACATCTGAACTGCATCTTATGGGTATTTCCAGTGTATGACAAGAAGGTTGTCCATGATTAGAAAATAACATGGCTACTTTCCTCCTAAAACCGCAGCCTGTGTGCTGTTGCATTGCAGTCCAATTCACGTCAATAGAGCTCATCTACAAGACATGTACTGCAGCCATCTCCTGCACTCCAAAGTGAAGTGGGGCGCCCACCCATGGAAACCCAATTCATGTTACTTTCGGAAATAACATGAAAAACTTCAAGTAGATTGTAGCAACCAAGAATTCATGACTTTTACATGCTTCTTATCATTTGTCAGGCCTGTTCTCCATGCTTGGGTGGCCACTGCTTAATAATCGCTTATACAGTTGTCCAGGGCAACTCTAGTGGAAAACCAATTTGGAAAGGCAGTGCTGTACCAGTGCAATTCATCAATATCTTCGTTAAGGTCCTTTTTACAGTTAATGTCTACACCAGTGACTAATGTCTATAATGGGACTTTTTATACTACTATTGAGTGACAGCTACACCCCGAAGGTTTGCATACAACTCAGTGCAGCTGTAACTCAATAGTTAAAAACAATGAGAGAATTTCTATATTAATGTATAGTTCAGAATGGACATATGTTTAAAGCACTCAGCAAATGGAGAATTTAAAGTGCATCACCAATAATAAAGCTACTTTTCTTAAATCAATGGTAAAGGTGACTATAAGAAGCTTTGTAATATATTATTGAAGAAATAAGGTTCCTGGTGTTCACATCTGCGTTGGTAATCCGTTCGGAGGAGTCCACATAGGGACACACCCCCCCCCCCCCCCCCGCCCAAATGGACTACCGAACGCATTGGCAAGCAGTGTGCAGTGAAAGCACATGGACCCCATAGACTATAATGGGGTCCGTCTCTGCATGAGTCATGCAAACAGGAAAGTAGATTGGGAACGACTTTTCTATCCACATGTTCCATGCGGAGACGGACACCATTATAGTCTATGGGGTCCGTGTGCTTTCACTGCACACCGCTTGCCAATGCGTTCGGTAGTCCGTTTGGGGGAATTGCATGCGGACTCCCCCGAACAGATTACCGATGCAGATGTGAACGAGGCATAACCTACTATGTACAGTGTCATTGCAGAAGGTGAACTCTCAGTAAAACTCACCCTCATGCTGCCAATAAACCGCACAAAGTGACCTATGGTTTCTCAACCTGCGGCATACAAATTACTGCTGTAGGTTCTACATTAGAAGTTGGGCAGGTTTTGCTTCAGGTGTCACCTGTCAGCAGCATTTCTCCCCATATATAACCTGTCATCACAAATTTACACAGCATTAGCGACTATATGTGCTTGTGTTTTCCACCGTCCTCTTTATTGAGTTCTTACATGTATTTTTCTTTTCTCCAGGAGGGAAATCATCGTCACAAGAGAAAAAGGAGAAAGGTAGATCGGCTTCTTCATGAATAATGTATCTGCTGTCTCCACTAATGTTCACAAATGTGTGAAATGACAAATAACATAATTATAGACCGCGCTGTACATGGATAAATTTACTGTAGATTTATGATAAGCGGTTTGGTGACGTACATGAACTATGCGTTATGTGGATCCACTTTACATTGTATTTTCCCCACTATTTAGCATTTTACGCATTAGATTCATTACATATTCTAAGGTTGTTTGACAGGTTCTGGGTTGAAGTCCACAAGTTTATTCCTTAATGTTCACAGGATGGAATATGGGGTATATGGGGAATATGGGGTGCTCTTCGGCCTCTGTTTCATCTTCAAATTCTGTCCCTCTGTAATCCAGGTTTGCTCACCAATCGGCCTCAGATACAATGGGAACCATCAGCTGTAGAGTCACAATCCAAGTTCTGTGGCAGAATCCACTGCAGAATCTGTGGACATTTCTAGCAAGATGCTTCTGTTATCAGTCTGTCCCTGTTTCCCATTGAAAACAATGAAAGGCAAATTCCATATAGCATTTGGAGCTGATTTTTAGGCAGAACCACCTCAAATGCAGCTTCAAATTCCTCTGCCCTGCATAGGCAGCTGCCATATTAGTGTTCTGGTACAGTGATCACTTTTCAGCTCACTAGCAGCCTTTATTCTCCGTATGTGGTACAATTGACTCTGCCACCAGTATACAAGATGACGTAGCACCCTAGTATAGAGAAGGATACACTGGGGTGTGATTTATTTTGCCTGCTCAAGCATATTACTATGTCCATCCTATAGAACAGAGATCCAATGTATATCTCTCAATTTGCACATGATAAGTTGCATATATAATAGGGAACTGGGACAAGAAAATAGAATAGTAGACGTAGCGAGATCTCACATATGTTGCTGAACATAAGATAGCCTTTATGTTCCAATAATAAGTGACTGTTATCTATAATACATAACTATAAGAAGGAAAACATTGCAGCAATGTATTCCAGTAATGGAGTCAGGGTGTCCCCTATTTCCCTACCTTTAGTATGGTCACTATTATCTAGCCCTGCATCCCTGCTATGAGGTAGGACTACACTTTATTGAGGGCATATGGTCACTGGGAATAGAGAGGCTCTATGTACTGAATAGAGAACTGTATATACCACCTTATTAGAAACACCCCATGGCTGACTCTGTATCAAATATGCTGTATGACTGTATGATCTGTATCGGTCTTACCATACTATATGGGGTGTCACCTTTAAGAAACTATTTTACTGAAAAACTATCCTACATACCAATTACTGGAGTTACTGACTTGTTGGCTGATCAGTGCCCTATATACACGAGGCGATAGCAGGGGCGTAACTTGAGGGGGTGCAGAAGGTGCAGTCACATCGGGGCCCAGGATCCTTAGGGGGCCTATAAGCACTGGCATCAGTATTGAGATTGCAGCTTCCATCTGGCCCATAAACCAAGGAGACCCACAGATTACCCTAACTACTCTATGGAAGATTAAACTCCTTAGTACCCTAACCATCACTATCAAGAATTCTCTGTAGGGTTGAGGTAGGGGGTCCCGAACAAAAGATTGCACCCAGGCCCACGAGACTTTAGTTACACCACTGGGCAATGGTCTGCAAACGCTTGTTCACTTGATTATGAGCCTGTGTAAAAGGGCTGTAAAGTACATAGAAATCCTCACTGATGGTTAATATGTTCTTAAAGTGCCCAGTAGGTGGCTCCAGCAATCAAGTTATCTGTGAGCCGTTTTCTTATGGTAAATTCAATGGTGCGCAGTAACTGCGCACGTGTGTGTGTGTGTGGGGGGGGAGATTTGCATTTTATTCTCATGACCTACAGTATAACACGCCTATACATTGGAAACCAATATAAGGATTGTATGTGCTTTACATAACTGCTAAAATATTAACAAACGTGTCTGCTGTGTTGTCATAGCTCATATGGCAGTCATATTTCATGAGTTACAAGTGTCCCAGTTTGACTATTTTTCCCACAATATTTGTAGAGTAACCACATATACATATGATGGATAGAGTCGTTCCATCCGGCCACAGCTATAACATGGATTTGGCTCATTATTTCACCAATAATCTTTAACCTCAGAGTTCTGACTGCTACTTCTCGAAAAAATGTAGTTAGAAAGGGAATATAAAAGAAAATCACACAAGTCAATTTCTTTCACTTGTAGACTTTTCCACAGAAGCTTTGAGATATTTTTGTGGGTTGTTTATGCTCTATGTTTTTAAGTTCGGTGTGTCAGCAGCTGCCACAGGGCCCGGGACATTAGGGGCCCGGCGACAGCCGCTACCGCTGCGTTTTTTATCTTTCTTAATAGGTCATTACCGACTGGAGCTACTGGCAGGGGCCACAATCGTTAAGTGACGCCACGGGCCCCACAAACACTATTATTATACTCGGGGGTCTTTTCAGACCCTGAGTATAATGATTGGAGGCCGGGTGGAGGTAAATGAACATAAAAAACTGTGTTACTTACCTCTCCGGGTTCCAGACAGGCTTCGGGCCTAGTTGTGTGCAGTTCTTGACGTCACATGATCAGTGCCTGCGTCCCAGGTCATGTGATGTCCGACGTTATTGAAGATGGCTGACACCACCGAGGACTGCAGCGGAGCTAGAGATAGGTAAGTGACAATGTTTTTTATGTTTTTATCCCCCCTGGGTCTCCGATTATTATACTCTGGGGTCTGAAAAGACTGTACTAGGGCCACTATAAGGCATAATACCGTGTGCAGGGGCCACTATGGGACATAATACTGTGTACTGGGGCCACTATGGGGCATAATACTGTGTACTGGGACCACTATGGGGCATAATACTGTGTGCAGGGACCACTATGGGGCATAATACTGTGTGCAGGGGCCACTATGGGACATAATACTGTGTACTGGGGCCACTATGGGGCATAATACTGTGTGCAGGGGCCACTATGGGACATAATACTGTGTACTGGGGCCACTATGGGGCATAATACTGTGTACTGGGGCCGCTATTGGGCATAATACTGTGTGCAGGGGCCACTATGGGACATAATACTGTGTACTGGGGCCACTATGGGGGATAATACTGTGTGCAGGGGCCACTGAGGGGCATAATACTGTGTACTGGGACTACTATGGGGCATAATACTCTGTACTGGGGCCATTGTGGAGCATAATACTGTGTACTGGGGCCACTGTGGGGCATAATACTGTGTGCAGGGGCCACTATGGGACATAATACTGTGTGCAGGGGCCACTATGGGACATAATACTGTGTACTGGGGCCACTATGGGGCATAGTACTGTGTACTGGGGCTACTAAGGGGCATAATACTGTGTTCTGGGGCTACTATGGGGCATAATATTGTGTACTGGGGCCACTGTGGGGCATAATACTGCGTGCAGGGGCCACTATGGGGCATAATAGAGAGCGCAGGAATGCGAGGGGGAGGGGGCATGTCAAAAGTTCGCCACGAGGCCCCGCCATTCCTAGTTACGCCACTGGATATTCCTAAACGTACCTCTACAATGTATACAGTGGCATATGTCCCCAAATCTTTAAAAAAACTTTTTAAATCACATCATTCTCAACTCGACAACAAAACTGTATTGTTTGTGCCCTATTCGGGACCTCATAAATGGTGGGTTACGTGGTCCGCTGCAATGTAAGATGAGGTTTACCATCCCATCCTGCAACAGCTAAACTCTTAATTACACATCACTAATTAGCTATTTACATAATTCTAGATAAATGTTGAATGACTGGTAATCTAGAAATTACCATGTGCTTCCTTAATCTAATGCTGAAAAGAAATCAATATTTAATTACATGAAATTATTAGCTTTTGCACACATTTTCTAATTAGCCTTCAGATAATAAGTCAGATTAAAAGGAGCGTTACTTTATTCTTTAGTAGCTCTCCTCAATTGTCTTAATTAGACAGAATGGTAATTAAGCAGTTAGGCATTACAAAAGGAAGCGGTAATCTTAAGACTTCCTATTTTGTGCGCCTGTGGTTGTAACATTTTCCATTTGGTAGAAGAATATTGTATGTAGGGTATTGGTATATACGCCATCTGTAAGCTGCATACACAGAATACAGCACCACTTTATAAACCTTGTATTATGGGATAGCCCTGCCCTCATGACACCACAGGATAATCACATGACATCACAGCTCATACAGTTACGATGTTATGTAAGTACAATGTACTGTTCTAAGTAGATATATAGAAACAATTGAATCTAAAGACAAAATGAATCTTCTAACTTCTAACTTAAAGGGGTATTCCCATGTACATAATCATATCTATATTTGTAGATAATTAAAAGTTAAACATTTTTTTAAAATATAAGTAATTAAAAATTCGGCAGAGTTTTAAAGATTTTCTGTAACATTCTTAGTGCTGACAGTCTGTTGTCTTGATCGGTTGACAATGGTTACGACCACTAATGCAGAAGCTTTCTATGGTCTGGGACTTGTCAGGAACCCAGCCATGACTTTCTTATTGTAGCTGGGATATCAGGCAGGGACACTACATGTATGATTGTGACCACAAGATATTTAGAGAAAATCTTTAAAACTTTGCAAAATGTTTAATTACTTTTATTTGTAAAAATGTTTAACTTTTAATTATCTACAAATTAAAAAATAATTATGTACATGGGAATACCCCTTTAAGAAACCATTGTATAGTCTTCAGAATGAGATTTTCAAGTGAAGGACAAATTGTTATCTAAAGCACATCTGGGTCTATTTTAGAATTTCTTAAAGGTCACTACTAGCAAGGGCAAATTCTACTGACCACCTCCAAGACCTCATGAATAATAAACCATGGAAAACATATTTTTCCCTGTCCATTGCTGGGAAGATTGACCATTTTTCCTATTATGTGCAGATTACCCAAATGTGATGTACACAGGTAGATCTCCATAGCCGCGTTTCCCCACATACTATGGCTACTCGCTGCCCAACCATTTTATTAGGGCTAGACATCTTACTTTCTGCTAAGGCTTTCCTTCTGCTCATATTCTGCTAATATTATATGCAATGTACAGAGATGCTATCGGCTCAGTCCTGCTGGTTCTCCAAATCCCCGTCATAGATATAGCTTCAAAGATATTTTCTGTGACTATATAACCAAACATCCATATCAGATTTGTGGTGGTCTGAATCCTAAAACTCCTGCCAGCCAGCTGTTTAAAGGGGTGGTGGTACTTGGCGAGCGCTATGGCCTTTATATTGTATACTTCCCATTGCCATACTTTGTGCAACAGATGGACTTGTTATTGTAACTCAGCCCTATTCACTTAAATGAGACTCAACCATAGGAAGACCATGTAACCGATGAACGTAATATCAGGTGGCCAAGTCCTATGGTCCTTCAAATAGCTGATGGTGGCCACAGGTCCCCACTGGTCTAACATTCATGGTCAATTCTAATCATAGGAGTCTATTCTAACGATAGGTCACCAAGAGCTTACTACGTGCACATAGTTTTATGGCTGACTGTAATGTATAAACTGTATGTATAACAGTAAAACTTCTACAGAATTTAACATTTTTACTTTATCTTCAGTATGTGGATTTAAATGTAGGTTTACCTCTGTATCAGAAAAATGGAACACTGATCCCTATTAAAATAGTCTAAGAAATTCATGTTAAAAATGGTGTTAAAATTTGAAAACTGAATTTAAAGTTAAAATTTTCAACAACTTTGGATTGTCTGGCAGAATTTGTGTTACTGATACATTTTGTAATCTACTTTATTAACAAGGTATGGTTCCTTTCTTTTTTTATGTGGATTGTGAGCCCCATATAGGGCTCACAATGTACTTTTTTTTCCTATTGGTATGTTTTTGTAGTATAGGAGGAAATCCATTCAAACATGGGGAGAACATACAAACTCCTTGCAGCTGTTGTTCCTGGGGGATTCGAACCCAGGACTCCAGCGCTTCAAGGCTGCAGGGCTAACCACTGAGCCACTGTGTTGCCCCAAAGTATGGCTCCTTTCTGTGAAATCCTGCAGATCTTTATTCTTTCCCTTGTTTCTCCTTTCACTAGAAGTACAGGGACAGGCTTCTGTATAATGCAGAAATACATAGGTCAGTGCTTGTGGTGTCATGAAAGATGAGATTTTCAGTAATTGTATCTGTAAAATTTCCATAGAAATCACCAGTTAAAACACAGTTTGGATTGGGATATTTATATGCAGCTGCTCCCAGTACCAACACAGGCAGAACTGCAAACTTGGTGTCATATGAAAGCTCATCTTTCTATGGCACAAAGCACTGTTCTAGGTTTAGTAAGTTTTATATTGCCTGAGATATAATTGCTTAAAATTACCCCCTCCAGCCTCCACTTTGTTTGATTAGTGACCCCCTCCAGCCTCCACTTTCTTGTATTAGTGACTCCCTCCAGCCTCCCCTTTCTTGGATTAGTGACCCCCTCCAGCTTCCACTTTCTTGGATTAGTGACCCCCTCCAGCCTCCCCTTTCTTGGATTAGTGACCCCCTCCAGCTTCCACTTTCTTGGATTAGTGACCCCCTCCAGCTTCCACTTTTTTGGATTAGTGACCCCCTCCAGCTTCCACTTTCTTGGATTAGTGACTCCCTTGAGCTTCCAATTTCTTGTATTAGTGACCCCCTCCAGACTCCCCTTTCTTGGATTAGTGACTCCCTCCAGCCTGTATGACCATACTCCAGTGACAACCAAAATACCTTACAAATCTCAGCTTTCAATAGAAAAACAAAAGAAATAAACAAGAAGAGGATTTCACAGAAAGGAGCCAAAAATTTGTTAATAAAGTATTTTACAAAATTTATTAATAACACAAATATTGCCAGAAAATCAAAAGTTGTTCAGAAATTTAGATACATTTTAAGCATGGAGCTAGACTTATAGTAATTGTATGCTGAACCTGAATTGATACATATACTGAATATGGCTTTTGTTACAGCCAAGAAAAAGAAGCCCAAGCTGCTGAATAAGTTCGATAAAACAATAAAGGCCGAACTTGATGCTGCAGAGAAACTACGGAAAAAGGCAAGTCATTATTACAGGGGTTTTTTTTCAAAAAATTTCCTTTTAGCCACAGATTTTATATTATACATTACCATGGTCTATCTACTATGGAGGAGAAAGAGGTGGCTGATCATATCCAGCATGGATGATCTGTCTTTATCAGACTAAAGTCTGCCAGCCATTGACCACAAACGAACATTTACGGTATCCGCATGGTGAATTTCCGCCAGCAAAAACGTAATGTGTTTGGCCAGCTTAATAGATTTTGAAAGAGACCCTCCCCTTTAACTGGTTCTGGGCTGCCCTTAGTCTATATATGATTGAGCGTCCAGTTTTGATCCTTTAGGATGCTTCTCTACCTCCTTGCAGTGTTAAGCAACTGCAGAAAATTGAAAAATTGCAGAACCATGGAGCCGGCTGTTACTACAGCCGGACTTGCAATAGAGAAGGCAGAGATGGTTTATTACTGTCCATGCCTTCCCAATTGCTATGTATATAGCGCTCAATGAGCAATGGGTACACAGCTATGGGAGTCGCCATGATGTGGCTCACCTTTCGACCTGGTGTGACCTGGTGGTCACTTGGCCACTGGGGTCCGGGAGCAGTATGAGCTGCTGTGTCATAAAGGACCCAAATCAGCTCTCTTGTATAATTCAAGAGGCTCTGGCAAATATGTCCACAGAATTAGAAAAAAAATTAAAATAACAAAATATCTATATATATATATATATATCTATATATATATATATATATATATATATATATATATATTTTTTTTTTTTTTTTTTTCCCCACGTCCAAACCGCAGCACAACAGATGGGGTGGGGTATTCCTGCCCCTGTGTGTGGTTTAGGACAGGTGGAATTTTAATGAAATTAATTATAATAATTAACCCCCCCTATAAGAAGGTAAGAGGAACCTCCTCCCCTTGTGTTTTTTTCTGTCCTGTGTGGGACAGGTGGAGGAGACTTTTTAGCCTCCTGTATGGTTTGGATGAAGGTGTCTTAGAGCCTTCTTATTCTTCTTTTTCTTTCTTTCTGAGAGATAGATCTGGGTTTATATCCCAGTCTTTTGTCTTTTTTCCTTTCCCCTCCTCTCATGAGGAAGAGAAATGGCAAACTCTAGATCTAGTGAGAGTCTTGCATATCTACCTAGAACATACTAAGAGTTTTAGGAAGGAGGAAAAACTTACTAGTTTCCTTTTTAGGGCGATCCAAGGGGGTTTAAGATCTAGAAACCCACATTAGCCAGATGGATCAAGGAAGCAATAAAGCTGTCCTTTGTATCTCAGGGGTTTACTCCTCCAGATTTTGTTAAAGCCAATTCCATTAGGCAATGTCTACCTCTTGGGCGGAAAAACACTCGGTCTCCTTGTAGAATATTTGTTATTTGTTACGCTGCTACGCAATCTCAATCCACTTTTGTCAAACACTACCGTTTAGACCTTAAAGGGTCAGAGGCTACCGCCTTCGACCAAAATGTTTTGTCATCTGTATGCCGAGGGGGCCCTCCCTAAGGGTTATCTTGCTACATCCCCATCTGTTGTGCTGCGGTTTGGACGTGGGGAAATCGAGGGTTATGAATGATAACCTGTTTCCCTTAGTCCAAACAGCAGCACAGGAATCCCTCCCTATATTTGCTATTATTATTTTTTTACTTTATAACTAACACAAGGGGAGGAGGTTCCTCTTACCTTCTTATAGGGGGGGTTAATTATTATAATTAATTTCATTAAAATTCCACCTGTCCTAAACCACACACAGGGGCAGGAATACCCCACCCCATCTGTTGTGCTGCTGTTTGGACTAAGGGAAACAGGTTATCATTCATAACCCTGGAATATTGCCACTACTACACCCACATCACAGGTTCTAGCCCCATCCCTGGCAATAAGTGTCTCTTATGTAAAAAAAAAAAAAAAAAAAAAAAGAAAATTGCAATAAAGGATAGGAAGAGCTATTTTATACATTTTTGTATTAGCATTTTATGTTCTTAAGGAAAAAAAACATGAAAAATGGGAAAAATACAACGTTTTCCCTCCATTTTTGTTTACATCTTCTCAAATGTTAAAATAAAGTAAAACATGCAATAATACAAATAAAACAAAAAAAATGTTCAACCCTTAAAGGGATTTTATCATTAAAACACATTTTTTTTTGGTTGACACGTAGGAATAGCCTTAACCTTTTCGCTGCCAAGGGTCTCTGGAAATTTTGCACCTCCAGTAGCCAGAGCAATATTCACAGTTTTGAGATGGACAAATCAAACCTAAATTGCAACATTAAAAAAGCATCCAACCCCCCCATACCTATATATTTTCTTAAAGTAGACACCTGCAGCATTGTCAGAATGCCACTTGGTACTGTATACGAACAGACACCTTCATGCAATTTTGATTTAAAGTGAATGTTTTATGAAAAAATGCAAATAAATGTATATTAGTTGTTAAAAGCGGAAACCAAACAAAAAATTAAATGCACCAAACCTCCTAAAAATAAGAGTTCAACATGTGCAGAGTTCATACATATCACTATGGCCTGAACCTGCATGCACGTGTCTTCAGAAAATCGCTAGAACTGGAAGGAACAAAATTCTGCTTTGAAGCTGGAAATGTTAAAAAAGTATCATCCTATAAAATGTAGGGATTACACACCATGAAAAGTAAGTGAACCCCTAAGCCCTATATATTTTTTGAAAGTAGACAACCTGAAGATTACAAATGTCTTAATGGGTCATCGATAGCCACATTCACCTTCATGCAACTTTGCGACCAACACAAATAATTTTTTGAAAAAATACGCTAAAACACATATTTGCACCTAAAACTCATGTTCAATCTCACATTCATATGCAAAATACTTTTAAAATAATAGCTTATGGTGTATACAATGTGTATATATACTATATGTACCGCAAACATCAACTACAACAAGAGCTCAGACTCCCAAAAACACGAATACAGAAGACAAGCAGGATTTTGCTGTTGTTCACTAATATGTTAAAAAGCTATACTGCACCTACCAAACTGTGACTGTGATACCAAAATCTAACTTTTTTCAGAGTACACAGCATACCGTATATAAAAACACAATTTAATAGTTTCTATATATACAACCACCTTCATTCAACTTTGCCGCAAACAGAGATTGCTAGCAAAAATTGCGCAAAAATTCAAATTTGCCACTAAAGTGCGGCTCAAGAAATCCCTTTCTGCAAACATAATGTACTGTCCATAAAACTGCAATATGTGAGGAGTTCATACATACCACACATGTATATATTTACAGGGGCGGGTGTTAAAGAATCGCCAAAATCGCAGAAATGCGCCATCCCATTTTGTGCATGCAAATTAAATAGGACTTTACATAAAAATGTTATTTTCCATCCCCCTATAAAAATGTTAGCAATCTATACGTTCATCTCTAGTTATAATCGTTATTACTATTATTTTAGTGTGTAACGGACATCACTAGAGACATATTTTACTGTAGAAAGCTCAGGTATAGACAGGACAGGGATTGGGTGAAATGTAAACTTTATTTGCGACTTTATGTATATGTTGTGTAAGTGTTTGGTGCGACTTTTTTTTTTTTGGCTTGCGACCTGGACAATGGTAAACGTCTGGGTCACAGTGCCAACAAACTTCCTGGTTATGTTCAGGAGGTATAACATAAGAATACCCCACTAGTAAAGCTCAGGGGGGAATTACATTATAACTGTATGTGACAAATCAGAGACAAATGTATAGTATACGCTCTGATTGGCAGGAGAAGGGTTAATAGGGACAATAGAGTCCCTGCCACCCCCCTCCTGCTGTCACATACAAGTTATGCAGAGAGAGAGATCGTTTCTGTGTCTCTCTCTCTCTCTGCTGGGCTGCTCCTTGTCCCTCTTCCTTTCTTGTTAGATCGCAAATTGCTTGCTTAGACAGGAGGGGGGGGACACTTTGGAGCTCTATATCTTTGGACTGCATCAACATATCTTGATGCTTTCAATTGCATTTTAAAGAGGAGAATCTCATCTTTAAAGTGATATCAAGAACTCGATGATTTGATGTACAGTTTTGGAGAAATTCACTGTTGAAACGCTGTCGGGAATTGAGATCTGCAGTTGGATCTCAATGCCAAATAGTGTTTTCAACAGTGAATGGCTCCAAGACTGTAAGTAAAATCATCAAGTCCCTGGTATCAATTTAAAGATGAGAGTCTCTTCTTTAAAATGCATTTTAAAGCATCAAGATATGTTGATGCAGTCTAGAGATATCAGCATTAGTAGGGAGGACGTACTAAGTACGTCCTCGGCTACTGAAGTGCCACCTTGGGAGCACGTACAGTGTACGTGCCTGGCAGTGAAAGGGTTAAGAAAGACTATTCTTCTCCTACCTTTAGATGTCTTCTCCGCGCCACTGAAATACCTGTTTTTGCTGGTATGCAAATGAGTTCTCTCGTTGCACTGGGGCGGGCCCCAGCACTCAAACAGCACAGGGGGCGTCCCCAATGCTGCGAGAGACCTCTCCAACGACACCTCCCTCTTCTTCAGGAATGCCATCTTCACGCATCTTCTTCTGGCACAGGTGATGAAACTTGTAGGCCTCGCGCATGCCCACGGCCACAAGAATAATGGCCGCTTACACAGTAAGTGGCCATTTTCTTGTGGCCTGTGGGCATACGCAGTTGGCTCTACCCAAGGCCTACAAGTTTCACCGCTTGCGCCGGAAGAAGACGTGTGAAGAAAATGTTCCTGAAGAAGATGTATGTGGCACTAGAGAGATCTCTCGCTGCATCGGGGATGCCCCCAGTGCTGTTTGAGTGCTAGGGCCTGCCCTCAGTGCTGTGAGAGAACTCATTTGCATACTGGCGAAAACCGGGACTTCTACGGAACGGCAGCACGGAGAAGACATCTAAAGGTAGAAGAATAGCCTTTCTTAAGGCTATTCCTATGTGTCAACCAGAAAAAAAAGTGTTTTAATGGTAAAATCCTTTTAACACGATGTACAAAAATACCCAAAAATATGTCCAGAACTGAACCATTGAAAGTGGCCTGATCCAGAAGTGGGTAAAGTGAGTAATATCTGATGCAGGATCATAATTCTGTTGTAGATGCTCACGCATTTTCAAAGAAACCCTAACCTAGCATTGTGCTTGGCTTCTCCATAGTGAAACCAGGGTTCATCTGAGTGGTGAATGGAAACCACATCTAGCCAGCAATGTTGGTCTCAGGAGCTTGCAATAACAAGATTACAGTATATCGCATCACTAGGAGCACTGACATTATGGGCATAAGTGAACTCATTCATTCCAATAATATATATCTATATACTGGCTCTGAGTCTTCTATAAGAGGGGTGAGAGGCGTTTGCTATATGCGTGAAATGTTGGCAAGTACTGCGCATGCTAATAATATATCCAAGAGGCCGCTGTATTACTGAATAGGACTGTAATCCAGCAAGGTAAACAAAGACATTACTACGGGGTCCCTCTTCTGGGATCTTGGATTAAGTGATCACTTTACATTGCACACAGTGTAATCCTATTTGACCATATCTCCCAGTCATAACCAGGCGACATAAATGAAAATAAAGCTGCATTCGTTTTCCCTTCGTGGCGGCCTTTGCTCCAGGCTGAATTTAGCTGCAGTATATCAGCTGAATGTGTCATTCTCCAAGCAACAGCTGTGCCGGTTAATAACAGAGCGGTGAACGAGTTATCTTGTCATAGTTATTGCATTTCTCATTTCTGTAGCGTTCGCTCCCGTATACAAGTCATACATCAGGTTCTCTCTTTGCATATGAATGGCTCAGGCTATACGATTCTGTTCATGGATCATTCTGTCATTAGATGAGAACAGTATATACTCCTGGCATAGCCATGTGATCGACTAGGACATATCAACATTAAGGGAGACATTAAAATAAAAACATGTAAATTATACCCTGCTTTTTTAGGTTCCATGCACATGACAGTGAAAAACGGATGTGATTTTTTGAACAATGGGAGTCAATGGATAGAGATGTACACTTGTCTGTTTTTGTACCGAAGCTGTATTGGGTGTATCAGGTCAGAAAAATACACAAAGATAGGATATGTCCTGTTTTTTTGTCCATTTTCTGGCCTGATGGACTCAATACATGTCTAACGGTATGTTCACACAGAGTTTTTTGGAGCGGATTTTTACGTGGAATCCGCCTCAAAATCCGCTTCCAAAAACAGCTCCCATTGACTTCAAAGGGAGACGCTCGCTTCTTTTTTCCGCTAGCTATTAGCGGAAAAAAGAAGCGAGCTGCCCTATCTTACCACGGATTCTGCGGCTGACTCAGCCGTGGCGTCTGCGGCACGAGGTTCCCTCCGAATTAGGCTCATTCTTTGGGCTTAATCTGGAGCAGAATAGCACGACTGGATGCTGATGCACTGCATCGCCATCCCATCGCGGCTAGCCGCGCTGAAGTGTTCTCACGCGGAATGCAAATTTCGCCATGTGAACATACCCTAAGGGATTATCTGTTTTTTTCACCATTAAGGGGGTGTTCACACTACCGTCGGTGTAGGGTTTTGCTGTCCGCTTGAAAAATCGGACATCTTTCTGAACGATCACTTAAGGATAGACACAGACTGTAAAAGAACACGCCCGATGTCCCAGTAAATCAATGCAAAATGTAACGGACACAGCTAGTGTCCGATGCTAATGTCCACGCAAGATTTTGCGCGGACATTAGCATCAGACACTAGCTGTCAGACACCGACGGTAGTGTGAATGCCCCCTATAAACAAAGGACAAACGGATGTTAAAATTTGACACATGGCCAGAAAACTGATGCAAAATGTACTACACACTCTTGAAAAACAAATATTTTTTTAAAGATTTTTTTTTCACTGTCATTTGCATGCAGCCCTAAGCCCTATGTATATGACCAATAGTAATGGGCAGTTCTTTATTACAGCTCTCACATGGCTGCAATAAAATCAATACATGTGAATGGGGCTATTCACATGACCATGGACCAGCTTCTTAGACTACTCTATGAAAGTCTGAGACACTCCTCCTGTCCTCAGATTGGTCCATTCAAGAGCAGGGGGCGTGTCTTGGACTGCCACAGCACAGTGTGCATAGAGTAGTCTAAGAAGCTGGTGGCCATTTTACAAAAATAAAGAGGAGACGGGGAATTGGAGGAATATCACCAGAGAGATTGGAAAAGATGATGTCGGGTATTCTGTAGTATACTTTATGCTTTTGCTGTAATGTTTTATTGTGAATATGAAGATTGCTTTAAGTCCCGTCTATAGTTTTCGGTGTTCTAGAAGTGACCTGTAGCCTGTTCTTACCAAGCTTCAAGGTTTTAATAGATGTCTCCCTGAGAATTTTGGGTCTATTTATAGGATGACTAAATCATATCCTTTTCTTTCACTGTTGGTTTATTTGCCAACACCTGGGATTCTGGATGATAGGGAGACAAGGTCACCGAGCTAACCCACCTCTGGTGATGTGGAATAATTTGATTTGTACTCATCCCAGGGTGAATTTTCTATCACGATCCATATTTAGCAGAGGCAGCCAAGCGGTTTCTAATGCGGCAGGTTTATCAGACGCGTCCACCTGTGAGCTGTCATTTTAGTGATCTTTATTCCAAGCACAGCTCTCTCACCTCTGCCCACTCGCTCTTTCATTTGCCTTATTAGTGTGTTTTGCCAGGGTGGATATATGGCTTGTTTTCCTTGGTGCATTACATGTAATATTGGCTGTAATAATTACCTTTATTTTATGATTCACAGGGGAAAGTGGAAGATGCTTTAAAAGCTTTTGAACTTCTGGTGACTAAGTATCCCCAGAGTCCAAGAGCCAGATACGGAAAAGCTCAGGTACGTTATTTTAGAAAAAATGTAATATTTTGCTGCATTGTCTGTACAGTCTGGTTTATCTCATAAAATTGATCTCTTGGGTAAGTAGTTACGAGTATCTTAGAAAATCCTTTCTAACCTTGTTTTCCTTGCTTAGTCCTTCAAATGACATCTGAATGTCTGCTGCGCTGTAATAACTGATCTTCAAGGGAATCCAAATCTTAATACCATTTTTTTACATCTAAAAAGGTCAAAATTTTTGTTTTGATCTGTTCTTATATCTTTAGAGCGGTTGTACTTACATTTTTTTGATACAGCTCTCTCAATCCCCTGCATATACATAGTTAAAGCGCACCTAAACTTTCATCTGACTTTTCAGTATAAGCTGCCATCTACACTATTTATTACCATCAAATGCAGTCTGCAATTTTTGTAGTTTTCCCCAATGATGGCTCAATCCCTAGTGCTCTGTTGTCCCTGAGCTGGTGGGTAGAGACTAGATGCTATAATCTGATAGACAGCACATGGAGAAAACAAGAGAATCTGTTCATTATATGTCTATTCTACAGACTTACTAAGAAGTAGACTACATTATAGAGAAGTTCTGCAAAATATTGATATAGCTCTAGGTGAGATAGAAAACTTACTGGTAGCTGCAGCATCATGCACTTCTATTACTTGGTTCCGCCTTCCCAATCCATTAATTTTCCCTTCCATAGATATTTACGGGCGCACCTACTTTGATACTTCAGTGTGCTGGCCATCCATCTTGGAAGACCAAGGTGGAATCAGCAGATATTTCAGGGGAGTTAGAAGGAAAAGAGCCTATGTGGGGAAAGAGGCATTATTTTCTGCTAATGTATTACAAAGTTTCTTATTTGAAACTATTTTCTTATGTAAGGTTACTTGACTGGTTAGTGACCACTTACTTGATAGAGTTATATCTGCCTTCAGCCACCACTAGAGGGAGCCAGAGATCTAACTGCATACTGATTCTCCATTGAATTCCATAATAAATCTATATGCAGGTAACACTCTCTAGTGACTACAGCAGCCAGTCAGGATTATATATATTACCATAATTCTGTATCACTGCATAGCCACCTTTTACACAGCTCTATAAGCCATCACACCTGCTTGTCCATGCACCCTCCATCCATACTGGAAGTTGTCTGATATCTACCTCTTGTTTCTCTGCTGTACACTTGTCCTTGTCCCTTTTGGTTGTTGTGGGAAGGGTATCTATGTGGATTTACATGCTATCACTTTGCTCAGCTCCTCAAGGGATTGAATTGTTGCTCATCTGAACATGGGTAAATACACTTTTCATTTCACCTTATCTGCTGTGTCTATTTTGTTTTCTTTCTTATGTACATAGATGTTACATTATTACTTTAATTAGTTTTATGAATGATCTCATAGTTGTTTCCTCCATCTAAAACAAAGTTATTACAACAGTATAGGGGTAATATAATATGGCTGACTACGATCACTACGAAATTGTTACTGGAGGGATCTTTAATATATGTCACGGTCATTGAACTGTTTACTAAATTCCTGTACAAGCTAACAAATAGTTGTCCCTTCCTCTTACCTTGTCCGACTCCTCATTTTAGCAGGTGTTACTTGCTTTCCATCCAGGCCTGCTTTCTCCAACATTGTATACTTAATCTGATCACATATAACATACATGCAACACTCTGCTCTTTAGCATTGTGTTATTATTTGAAGGCAACCCAACAGGAGGATGGGGGGCTGAAAGTTCCTCTAAGGGACTTGTGAATGGAATATGGGACTGGGACTTGTGCCAGTGTGTTTCCGTGACTGGCGCTCCATTCACTTTTACGGGGATGCCTGGTAAATCCTTCACCCCTCCATTGCTGTCACTCTGGTGGTCCTCAGCCTGCATGATTTGCCCCACAGTGATGGCGTGCCATATGTATGCCCAAGACTCCTGCAGCCAAGCACTGAGCTCAGTGGTCTTATGTCATACATGCAGCCATCGACACTGAGGTCTGTGACTTGCTGCAGCTACCACGTGGGCATATACAGTATAGCACATCATCAATACAGGACATGTCACCAGGACCAGAGCAGCGAGCCTGGATTTACCAGGTTTATGTTTTTTGTTGGTGTATATATACTCTCAGCATATGCCTTATGTAGTATGTGTATTCCAGTATGTCTAATATTTCGTTCTCTTCTTTTGGCATGTCCTCTCTGCATTTTGTGATTTGGGTAGGTGATATCTTCCACAATGTGAGCTGTTGCCTACTTTATAGTACTGTGGTACAAAATGCATTTCATAATAAAATCCGGATATGTTGCTGTTAGCCAGGCAGCGTACTCTCTAGAGCCTGTGAGAGTCATCCAGCGTTATTTCTTTATCTCTGGCTGTCGGGGGATGTTTGCCTGGCTGGTCCTTTGCTGCAGATACAGAGAACAGCGCCAGTCATAACAAACTCACAATGACACAATCCATTGGTATTTAACTATAGAATATGCTCGAATGCCTGAACTAACAGTGCCTGGGAACTATATATGAATGCTGATTCACCGCTGTTGGGCATCTTGCAGGCAGCGTTTTTAGGCAGTGTATGCTTCCCTATTATATTTAGCAACGGATTACTGTTTTACCAAATAGAGATTTTTGGTAAAACAGTTTTTGAGTGCACTCACTGTATCATTTCTTTGAAATTTTCAAGACCTCTGCTTGCATTTATTCAGTAATAACCTTATTGGTCATGTGATGGACACAAAGGTTCATGTACTGTACCTGTACCCCTGTGAGTTGTGCCCCTGTGCGATCATCACATGACCCGGACATATTGTCTTCCACTGATAGTCAGTAATAAAAGAAATCCTAAGAACCATTGGTTCTGGGTTCACCTATAAGGCATCATGTCCAAAGGGTAGGTGATAAATATATGTTTGCTGGGACCCCTACCCGTCCCTTTGGAAATGTAGTAGCAGTGTACATGGGTGGTCATCGCTCTGGTCTCTGACAAAGATAGTCCCATAGAAGCGATGGAACAAATGGCATATGCACCACCTCTCCATTGAGACAAGGGCCTCAGAGACCCCCATTTTTGTGATCTGCGGGGGTCGCAGTGGCGGGATCTACAGTAATCATACATGTATCATTTATACTATGTATAGGTGATAAATGCTGTTTGTGGATCTGGATATATAAAGAATATTGGAAACTTTTAGAAATTCATATTGCACGATGAAAAATCTTCCTTTTCTGAAATATTAATACCCTTTATTTAGAAGGCCAAAATCTCTTTCCTATGAGCTGGACAATAGTACTGCAGAACATATAGTATAGTAATACCGGTCACGTCACAGTACGGACATCACTACTTAGAACCCAGGAATCTTCTCTATATTGATTTAGTTCAGGCATTTCATGGGGGGGGGCAGGGAAGACAAGATGTGGGAAAGGTAAATGAAGAGGAAATTAGAAGGATAAAGAGCTGACAGATGATTTATTATCATTACAAAAAATCTTTTAAAAAATGAAAAATGGCCTTTGATTTTTGCTGGAAAGTCAATGTGGTCACTATTGAAAGAACCCTATGATACCCCATCTCCCTTTTTGATAGGAAAGGAAATAAAAACCATATACAGAATATTTATTTCTTGCATTAGTCCCTTCACTCTTGTTGTTTCCCATCCCTTGGTTAAACCTGATGGACATATGTCTTTTTTCAACCCTACTAACTATGTAAAACCTATTTATAATATATAAGGCTCTGTGCACATCTACCTTGGTGCTTTCTGTAGTGTTGTAGTGAGGATGGAGGTCTTCTGGAATAAGTCCACTATGAGATGGTTACTCTTGTAGATCAGAACACTTTATTCCATGCTCCATCATGGCTCCCTGTCTAACAACTCCTCCACTAAGCTCAGCTCCTCCTCCCTTACTACCTCACTGTTGCTAGGCAGACAAAGCAGAATAAGTAATCAGAACAGAACATACAGAACATACTTATAACAACATCACACTTTCCATAAGGTTTTCCTTGAGTTTTTTGACACTTATAACAACATGGAGTGATATACTTGAAGGCAGAACCTGGGAAACCTCTAAGACCCCATTGTAAGTCACTAGGTCTGCTATATGTTGATCAGATATGTCATATAATGGATCCCGCTAAGCCTCAGATATGAGTAGAGCCTAACATAGACATGGCAAACAGACAGAACGTTCTCCATTGATTTTCCTTTCAGTCTGAAGATGACTTGGCTGAGAAGCAGAGGAGCAATGACATTCTGTTGCGTGCTATTGGATCTTATGAAGAAGTGGTCGGATTGCCCAATGTTCCTGCAGATCTAGTAAAAGCTGCACTGAAAAGAAAATTCAACCGTCAGCAGTTTCTGGGTAAGATGTCTCTAAAAATAAAAAAGAGCAATGTTTACAGCAGTTGTTTCCTTGTATATGTTTCCTTGTAAATGTGCCAACATCTCAGCATTACATTGATCTGGTCACGGAATGAGTTGTATGACTATTTCTCCAAGGTATCCCAGGACTCATTTTTCAACAGGACAGAGCCAGCATCCCCAAACTTGTCTCCTGAACTGCTCATGTCTACTGCAATTTTAATATTAAGAAGTGTAAATTAAGCAATATTCAACTGTTGTATCCCCAGTCACTTCCAATGCCTCCAATCTGGTCATCCCCGATGGTCTTTGTTTACATGGCTGTATCTGTAATGTTCCCATGTAATGGGGTTTTCATTGCAGCAGCGACCTCAGTTACATCACAAACAATACAGACAGTATCACAATAGATTTTCACACTTCTACAGATAACACCCATAGGGACCCATCATTTCATCCAAATCAAATCAAATCAAGTAAGCTTTATTTGCACATCTGAATAGATATTTGGCATTGCCAAAGCTAGTAAAGGGGGGGGGGAGTTGGGGTCAGGTGTGTGAGTGGTAGGTATGGGGGGTGGGGTGGGGTGTGTGGTTGATTTGGGGTATAACAGTCTGTGGAGTCTCATCTTCCTCTTAGTTGGTGACCGCTATATGGGGAGGTGGGGTGGGGTGGGTAGTTTGGGGTATAACAGTCCATGGAGTCTCATCTTCCTCTTGTTTGGTGACAGCTGGACACGTATTGGGCAGCGATCTCCACAGTGGTCTCTTCTTCTCCCAGTAGGATGTAGAGTTTCCTCTTCTCGTCTACTGACAATAGATGATTGTCACAGATCATGTCTAGAAAACCAGCTCCAGACTATAGCTTGCCATGGCCATGGCTATACTACAAAGCATATCACTAAATGCTGTTAAGAGAGAAGAGGGAAGGCTCAAGCAAGATGGCGGCCTCTAAAATCATGTACAGAAAATAGAATAAAAATCTAATCTAAAAATCAGAATAGAAAAACATATTAGAAATAAGTGATATATTTCACCATCTGGCTTTAAAAAAATAAATTGGTGCTACATTTCTTTAATGACATGGGAGTTTTGAGATTACGCAGTATATGTTATAGTTGTATTCTGAACTCAGGTGTATTATTACATGCATGTCAGTAGTAGAAATTCTCAATTGATGGGTATCGCACATTTATTATTTATGAATAATTAGGAAAAATTGAAGTTGTGTACGGCTGCTTTTATCCGCATTCAGCTACCACTTAAAAGTCCATGAAAACATTCAGATCTTTAGTGGTTGAGAATTAGAATTCTCTGGGGAGAATGCTGTGAAGTTCTGAACTCTGTAATTACCAAGTGACATTGAAGGTGTATGTACAGTGCGGCTGCGGCGGTGACATGACGGGTGGCACGGCCTGATTATTCAGTGGACTCCACGTTCCCTCTCTGAATACATTAATAACGCAGAGCTGTAATGAAAATGACAAACTTACAGGAACAAAACATTTCCATTATCACCTGTAGTCATTCTCATTACTGCAACACAGAGAAGGATATCCTATTAAGATACATAACAATCCAATCACATAGTATAATATATTCTGCAGTGAAACAATACAGGCATGAGTGGTGCTTATTCAAGTACTAGACACTACAATTACGACATAGTTCAGCCTTTTATTAATTTGCTTATATTAAAGTAGATGTGAAGAAGCTTCATACCCCTCCTTCCCCACATCCTTACGATATATTGAAGGCAATATTAGGAAATTAGTTAACTTCAAGTGTACACAGTTGTTAGCACTAGTACAACTTTAATAGGACAGCGATCTCAGGGTGCAAGGATCCATTTCCAGAGACAATTTTCCTTTAAATAATCCATTCAGCTGCGTTCTGTCTTCATAGCAAACCAATTTACTATATTAACTTGTTGGCTTTGTTTAATGCACCTCAGGCCGCATGCGAGGATCTATACTTACTCTTCAGAAGTTAGTACAGCTCTACCCTGAAGATATATCACTCAGGAATGATCTCGGTGTTGGCTATCTTCTGCTTGGAGATAATCAGAAAGCCAAAGACGTGTATGAGGAGGTAAATAAAACAGAATAAAGTCATTTGTGGGAAAGGAAACATTTTACCAGTTTTTCTCCAGTGTGCTTTTTATATGTCAATTTTTTTCTACAAATATTATAAATATTTTCATATGTGGAGATTTCCTGCTATTTTTTTGAATTGCAGATTTTGATGCTGATTTGTAAATGAGCCATTCGTGCTGGACATTTCATTCCATAGGACCTTTTCTAACAGTCTGTGGTGTCTGACCAAATGTGATAGGAGTCTGGTTGCACCACACACAGTTGGACTGCCCAGCCACAGATTGTCCACTGACAAAAGTTCAATTGCACATTGCTGCACTAACACTACATGCCATATGTTCCTGACTCATTGGGCTCGTAATAGCTTACTTTGGTGTGTGCCATAATATCTATTCTTACCATCTAGTATCTGTAATGGCTTCCCATCTCTGGCAACCTACTCTTCAGTCAAAATACCATACATGTGCATTAGAAATATTTTTCTGCAAAAGTGACTTTTGAGGAATCTTGATACACCCCACCTTAACTAGGTCTTTGGAGGCCTTTGGGTGCCCGTGGTATTACTTGTTCGGTGCATCCATCTGTGCACCATTACTCCCATTATAATGGACATCAGGGAACGAGTGTGAATATTCCCTGTAGACCTGATTAATCTGGAGGAAATTTGTAGTTAGGAACTTGCTGCCTGGTAACTCCATATAAAAGGGTTTTTTTCAGATTCCTGTATACTCATGTCAGTGTTTTCTATTCTCTTCCAGATTTTATCTATGGACCCTAACAATGGTTTTGCCAAAGTACATTATGGATTCATCCTCAAAGCAGAAAATAAAATTGCTGAAAGCATTCCTTACTTAAAGGTAAGAATAAAAAAAAAAAGTTTTCGGCTCACATCATGAACATACTCATGGTGCTTTTCAATTTTTTATTTACACAATTCTTCCATTCTGCAATTGTCTTCAGTCTCAACCAACATTCATTTTAGTTCAGGCCATCCACAAGGAAATACTGACCTTACTGAGATCTAATCTCAAGAGTTTCAGTCCAGTTACAAATATACGGTAGACAACAAAGACAACCTATCATTACATTATTGTTATATCTTGTCTCCAGTAGTCATTTATTCCAAAAACATTGAAGTGTGGTTGATAATGTTGCATCTCACCAGTGAGTGTTAGGACTTGTTCACACTGAAAAATTTTTTTTTGATGCCTGCAAAATGATTCACTTTTGCAGAGAGCTGTGGAGTCAGTAGGCCAAACAACGACTCTGAATCCTCTATTTTTCCACAACGCGACTCCATCTGAGGCTCCTGGTCCCCGGTGCACCCCATGAAGTTACGCCCCTGATGCGTACCATGTTCTGCCTATTATATATGTTAGATCTCATGTTATTATGCTATTGCACTTGTCCTTTATTGGTAATAAAAGTGTATATTCGCAATGTTATTTCTATTTCAGGAAGGCCTTCTGTCCGGTGAGCCTGGTACCGATGATGGTCGCTTTTACTTTCACTTAGGGGATGCTCTACAGAGGGTTGGAAGCAAAGAGGTGCGTATAATAGTCCATTCATGCGGAAAATGGGGAACATCTGTCACCATCACACTTTTCTGGGGCTATACTTAGGCCCATATTTGGGCTTTGGCTCATGGCTGTGTTTTTCCCGGCTATCATACTAACCTATTCATTTCTGTGCGGGGTCGTGAACCTGGTGCAATACTCTGAACAGGTCCTATGCCTGTCCATTTTGCAGCCCAACCCAGAGCTATAAATAGGGCCGTGGTAGCATAGGTAGCACAGAGATGTCATCCATGTGCCATCCCAGTTACAAGCACATGGTGGTATACATGAGGTGTAACACAGACGCTAACATGCTCTGCCAACCTATCCATCTAAATAAGACCTTGTAGTGTTCCATATCCAAGTTTTACAGTTCAATATAAATTCAGTTATTGTGTAACCCTAAACTTCAGAAGAATGGGTATTATAATAAAGCCTGCATGTGACCCCTAAAATGCATTTTGAGGGCGAATCATACAGCCCAATGATATCTGATGCTACACCTATGAATGACTGACCTTCAGTTCCATCCAATTCCTTCTTATTTATTCTCTGACTGCAGCGAGTGCCAGTAGTGTGCCCATGAGCCCATAGAATGAATAAAACCACCTGGGTCAACATGTTGTTTTCTCTGCTATTTGCCATTTCCACAGAACAAAGGTTGTTCAGTAACAATATTAAAGTTTTATGGACTCCACATTGCTGTGCTATGTATAGTAATGGAAAATCTCATCTGTCTCTCTCAAGTGCTTGACTACTGACATTGTAATTCTGGTTCTGTGCTCATCCCTGTATATAAGAATTACAGTAATCTGAAATGATATATTTTTTCCAGGCATATACATGGTACGAAGTTGGCCACAAGAAGGGACACTTTGCTTCTGTCTGGCAGAGGTCACTTTATAATGTGGATGGACTCAAAGCGCAGCCATGGTGGACGGCAAAAGAAACTGGTTACACAGACTTAGTGAGGGTAAGGCTTATGTCAGGCATCACGCACAACAAAATAAGAACTTCATTTATATAGCGCCAACATATTCCGCAGTACTATACAAGTCAGAGAAGACTCGAACAGGCAGTATTTGACATTACAATGTGATAAAGAATTAACGTATCGAATAATAAGAAGGCCCTGCTCGCAAGAGTTTACAATCTATAAGGAAACAGGGAGACACGAGAAATAAGAGGGCTTGTTTGCTACAATGATCCAGCCATGTTTTAATAAATAAGGTCATATAACGGAAGCAATATGAGCCATCACCAGCCAGTATCTGTGAATATACAGATACTAAGTAGAGAAGAGTGAGTAGTGTTCGATCGAGTAGGTGTTCGATTGAATACTACGGTATTCGAAATACTCGTACTCGATCGAACACTACTAGCTGTTTCTTCAGCAAATGGGCACCTTGGTATACTCCAGCATACTGTGCAAAATTTTATTTATTTATTTATTTTTTCTACAACACAAATATCTCATCCGACATGATACTAGAATAAAGACACAGCTATATCGCAGAGGTTATATACAAATATGTAATAGAATTGTATGCTTTGATATTGTGGAAATAGTCTATATTAAGAAATATTACTTAGAGAATAGACAAAAAATGCTTATGAAGTTGTTTGTGAGATGGAGGTAGAATAGGAGAGGAAAGAATTAGGGGGTTTATGAGGTTGCCAGTAGGCCAGAGGATGAATAATGCTATACCTCTCCGCCAGCATGTGCCGTACGGTGACTTCATTTATGGTACATATGAGAGAATTTTATTAGCTGTTCATAATACATCTAGGGGCTCCAGATCTGACGGAAATTAGTTTTGAAGTCCAGTAATATACTAGTGGAGTTTTATTAAAGTGACCCTCCAGATGACAATAAAAGCATCACAATAAATGCATAATGTATAGTTAAAATACCTGATGCCTGCAGTTTCTCAGATTCCCAGTCATGGCCACCAGCTTCTAATACAGTTCTAAGCACAGTTTGGAGCAGCTCCCTCTCTTCTTCTCTCTGCTGTTCCATCCAAGGGGTAAATGACTGCAGAATCTATGTCAACCCTGAGGCTGCTGTAGATTTGCACCTAGGAGCAAGGGTGCTTAGATAAAGCACCTAAATCAATTGACATCAAGCTGTAAGGTAGGCGATCTGCTCTCCTCCACAAATTCTACACTCTTATCTATGCGCAGGGACTGGTATTACAGCTTAAACCTATGTACACAGCTAATAGACAAAAAAAATTCTAGTCTTAAGCATTCCCATTAAAAGGATTTATGGCTTAAATGTGTTGTTTGCTCTTGGCGGAAACTAGGGAATCCCATCCCCTCAGTGCGGGAAAATACATGGTGCGGACACGCTGCGGTTTTGGAAATCGCAGCATGTCAATTATAACGCCGGTGGATTCCCTATAGGTATAATTGAAACAGAAAATCCCGCAGAGAAAACCTCTGTGGACTGTTGGTGACAAGAGCTAAGGGAAAAACTGCAATGTTTTGCCTTCGCAGTTTTGCATCAAAAGTTGAAATGTCTGGGTCTCGCTGAGCAGTCTGTTCTATGACTGTATAACTGTATAAATATTCACATGTGGTTCCCTATCAGTGTTTCTGCTGTTAATAACCCCATTATAGCTGCAGAACATTTTGCCTTTGACTCTGAGGCAGGGGGCCATACAATACAAAGCAGTCTGCCTCTCTTACATTATTACTACTGTTTGTTACTTTACATGTGGTTTTGCCAGGAGTAACTGTAACACAGCAAACAAATGACTGAGAAAAGCCCAAGTGACTATAATATCTGAGATCTAGAGACACCAAATACAGGTTCTGATGCAGCTAAAAATACCCCGACACAAAAAATAGAGAAATCTGAACACAATTAGGAAGGCTGCTTGCTGTCTATGACTGTTACATCCCTTCAGAAATAACACAAGCAGCTAGTCAGAAGTAGATAGAAGTATATAGACTGTCCCTATATTTTTTGTGAGCATCATAAGTTGCAAATTCCCCTCTGTGGAGTGTACAGGCAACAAAACCTACATTGAAGCTTGTAGAGGCTGTGAAGAAAAACCTGCTGTTCCACTCACTATGTTCCTATCTTTAGCTTGTTGGTTTCTTAAGGCAGAACGTCCATAGTAACAGGGAGTGAACAGCAACACCTAGTGCTAGGAGCTAGAGAGTTTTTTATGCAGAAAAACTGATTTTTTTTTAAAAAAAAATAAAGTGCATTACATTTTGGTCCAGAATCACATGCTCTATTAAATGAGACAAAGTTATTGAACATTTAACCATACCAATCAAGAAGTATCCAATTGGTTTGTTGTACGCAAATTGTGAATGAGGCCAGAAACACAGTAACATAAGCATGTCACATGGGTATGATGACCACATGTGGAGCATGTCACCTAGCCCTCCATGTTTTTAATTTACATGAAGTACTGTAGAAGCTTGGTGTATATAAAAATGTAAATATTTCAATATAGAGAATATTTTGTGAGTATATATACCATACATACTATGTATATCGTATATATACAAGTCTAAATGTGTGTGTATAGATATGTAGGTTGCCTGATTTTTTTGTCTACCTTAGCTTTACTTGCTCGTTTTATGGAAGAATTGTACCGTTAAGAGTATATTGATTCCTAGTGCGATTCATTCATAAATGAAATTGAGATTTTTCTAATCAGAGTGCCATTGTTCTGTCCCTGAATGGGAGAGCAGCTGGAGAATAATCTAGTAAGCAATACTTATTTTCACATTCTCAAAAGACCCTTAAAATACCAGTAAAATAGACATTTATCACTCTGAAACACTGCTTACGAATAATGAGCATCTTATTATTCACCAGATTGATCATCAGGCGTTCACCGTACGCTTTTATAGTGTTCAGCCGCTGGGACTGCACATTTGATACACCGCATTGAGCTTCAATATACCTTTAAAATGAGGTTGCATAAAGTACTCTCACTGCATTATTCTACGTAAGAGACCCCCAGGATTTCTTTCTTTAAATATGGACTGTAATATACAAATCACAAGAGCGGCCGTTTTCTGGAAACAATTGCATTCTGAGTTCAAGTTTGTACTTTGTGACTACCCTATGGTCATTTCTATGTTGACAACAGTAGTTTGGTTAAAAATTCTGCTTGCTTTGTCTTCTGCAACCTTCACTGGCTCTCATATAGTGTAAGCTGCTGTGTCCCCTTTTCAGAGAGATCCATCTTAGTAGCGCCTGATGGCTGGTTCTGTGACTGTTATCTCAGTATTTTTATATTGATGACCTATCCTCATGGGAGATTGACAATATCAGATCAGTAGGGTCCAAAAATTGAGACTCCCACCAATCAGCTGTTATCAGCAGGATTGGTGATAGCAAAAACAGTGCATGAAACCGTCAGTACACATTTCAGTACACTTTGTAGTGGCCGTGTTGGGTTACTGAAACTTAGCACCCATTGTGAAGTTCTCTTATAACTATGCTATATATCTGTAGTCATGTGCTGTCTTTATAGGTAATATATGGGGTTTTACTTGAGTGACAAACTTCATCACAACACTAGGTACACTACGAACATTGTGGCTAAATATATAGATTAATGTCGATCGCACTGGTACACCTGCAGTAATATCAATTTCTAATATGACAGTAACAATAGATGTATCCCTGTGGCTAAAATTTGGATAAAAAAAAATGTAAGAACATTGAAAGAGCTCGGAAATGATGGATAACTCTCAACAGCTCTCAGATTGTCCACCAAGAATGAACATTAGTCTTTAGTTGCCCTTTAGCAAACAATTCGTCAAAGCCTTTCCATTGGGAAATAACAAAGTATAGATGAGGCAAGACAAAAGTTGTAGTAGAGCGACATCTTCAATGATGATGAAGCTCAGATATAAGGCCCAGTATAATCACTTTACCTGCTTACTGGATGCAATCTTGTGTAACGGTAAAGTATATATAGCACGCTGTTCACATCTTGGGTCAAGATATGTGGACTCTTCCTTTTTTCCCCATTCTTTGATAGAGTTAATCTATGGGATCTACTTTCAGGTTCTTTTCGGTGAAATTACCGTTATTAATTTGGCTTACCAACTCCACAGCTTTGGTTCCTGGGCATTGGCTGGGGTCTCAGTGACCTGATTTTAGTCATCATGGTGGTTGGGTCTTTTGACGTGACGAAATACAATGTGGAATCAGTTGAAGTGGATGAAGCCATGTGTTCATTTTGGGTTTTTTACACTCCAGATTGCTTTTTCTCCTAGGACTCTCAGTATAAGGCATATGATGTTCCATACCAGGCAGATATGGTACAAATGTAATTTTGTGGCTTTATCATGTTCCTCAGAAGTGACTGTTTATGTGGCTAGAGAGTAACATTTTTCTTAATATAATACTTCATTTTCATGGAACGTCTCTTCAGTAATGAATGTTAGCCCAAGTTCAGCGAAGGTGTTAAACTGCTTTGGAGACACAGGTTACTGTCATAACATAAAGCTCATTAGCTCCTCGGAGACAAAGCCTCTGTCTTGCTATCACTTCACCGACAACAATCTGAGCTCTTTCATCTACAGTCAAAGCATGACAATTACTGGGCTTAAATGAATCTGTCACCTACATGCAATGGAGACAACCATGTGCCGAGACAATATTCATGAGCATGTAATCTGCAAACAAGACCCTGAGCTGTCACAAACGCAACGGGTCGATATTTACTTGTGGTGCGCTATACAGTGAACATTCATTTACATGACAGGAAATCGGTAGTCTTGTGTTGGGCAGTATAAGATGAGGTTCTCAGCTCTGTCAGGTTGACAGATTTTAAATTTATTGGTCAAAAGAACTAAAAGTTGAATGGTTGGGACAAATCTACTGAAAGAGTCTTTGGTATTGGTATTGATGTCTTGAAACATGAAGTTCATCCCAGTGCAAGAGAGTGGATGGAGACCTCAGTGATAACAGTAATGGACAAAATAGTGTAGAAATTAGGAGCCAAATAATTGAGGAAGAGTCTCAAGAATTGATTCTGGTCACCTTCTAATCCTATTGACTATGTGTCTGTTTCCAGCTACGAATGAAGTCTATAACAGATTGGAAAGTTGTATGTGGAGTGCAGTGTTGGTAGGAGTTCATACTTGCTTTGCCACAGGCCTTGTTGTACAATGACACCATGTTGTCGGTTGTCTACTACCTCTTATTTGTCTCCAGTAAGGTGTTTCCCCAATTGCCTCAAAGAAATGAATGCCTATTGTTGTAAGAGCTCCAATTCACTGGTATTGGAAGTTCTGAAACAGTATATACTAAACGGCCAAGTTGCGACTATTTTATGGTCAATGTTGTGTGGCTTGTACAAGATACTGCTGTGTGATGGGTACAAATAGATATAGGTAATTCTGCGGAGATGCAATGCAGAAATACACAGCCCACCATAGCAAAACTAGTATCAGACTTTTTGATTGCCTATTGTTAGGATAAGCTATCAACATCAGATCAAAGGGGATCTGAGTCTTGGGACCTTTACCAATCAACTATGTGAAGGGGGCCTGTAGATGTCATGTAGTGTAAACAATCTATATGACCTGGTGCATGCTCTGCAGTTCCGTCATCAGCTGATCGGTGGGGATGCCTAGAGTAGGCCCTCTACTGATCAGATATTGGTGGCCTATTCTGACAATAGTAGTCTATCCTTGGCAAAAGACCCTTTAATGTAAAATGATTATTCCTATGTCAGTCCTCCCTAAGTTAGAAGGAGATATGGAAACAGCTGAACACAGCTCTTCTACGCTGTTTCCATAACACCCCATAGAAGTATATGGGAGTTACGATGACTATACTGGCCCTGCTATTTGGCCCAAGCTGGCATTTTAACACTTTATGTAATATCAGTAAGGTGATGACAGATTTTGGGTGTGTATATCTGTAACATTTGCTGCAGTCTGTGCTTCAGTGCCTCTATGACTATAGCTCCCAAATAAAAGTGAGTCCACTACTATACTCTATGATGTGCCTATACAGTCTATTATATTGTGTGCGCCTAGATATCACAGCCTGCTGGATATAAAGTATAGTGTAGAGTATAGGATTATTGGCAACCATATTATTGCCATTCTAATCGCTATGTTGTCTCCCACCTCTCCACTTCTGATAACCTCCAGGAACGCTCACATATCCTATCATCTCTATTATAAGATTTCTGGATTACTGTGCAGTTATGGAAACAGTGTCCAGGACGTGAAATATACTGCCAGTCTTTTTTTTTTCCAATAAAATATGTAAATGGTTCTTCACTTTCTCCTACAGCGATTTTAATATTTGTAGGCAGAGATAAGATTTCTCCCAAGGTGAGATGCTTTCTGCATACCAATGAGCCCAGCTGAAGAAGCGGCATCCAGGCAAACATCTATTGTTTTATTATTCACAGCTGGTTACCTGCTTTACATCCGCACCAACGCTTTGTTTCAATGAAATACCAAATAACTAAAGCCTTTCTTCCTTAGAGATACACTTTAGGATCCAACGCTTGGATTGCTATTGGGAACATATTATGTGACATATTGACTTCATTGCATATAGTGTTTTACCTAAGGAGCAGCATGCTTATAAGAAGGGGGGGATTTTCGACATGAAGCCTTAATGTTATCGTTTTATTTCCTTCTGAAGGTTTTGGAAGCCAACTGGAAGGTGATCCGTGATGAGGGCCTTGCCGTCATGGATAAAGCCAAAGGACTTTTTCTTCCTGAAGATGAAAACCTTAGAGAAAAAGGAGACTGGAGCCAATATACATTATGGCAGCAAGGTAATAAGTTAGAGCCGGGCTCCTTAAAGTATAAAGCAGGCCTCATATGGGTGGCCCGCCAATAACTGGGGAATGTAATAGCTGTTTGTTGCAGGCTTCCAGCTATATGGAGATTCATTGACATCCAAGAATAAGAAGTTAGTGTCATTCTTCCTTATTAATGTCGTGTTCCAGCTGCCTTGTATGTCTGGCTAGCTAACAGATACGTGAACATGTCCCTATAGAGGGTCATTCTCAGTGACTGACTGCCAGGGAGATCTAATGAGGGCCCAGGACTATGGGCTTAAGTATTCCGCCTCCGGGCATAGGAGCTATTATAAGTACGGAGCAGTTAGTAATGACTATGGATACTGGAAGGGGCAAAAGGTTCCTAATTTATACTTTGGAACCTCATGGTTACTTGCTGTATCCTCACTGCGTGCATTGTCCCTTGTCACCAGCCCTTTACACATCTATATGTGCGTTATTAAGTGCATCATTATGTGCAGTATATATCCATAGTGGCATCCGTAGGGGTTTGTCATGTAACATGGCTGAGTGCATTTATCTTTGAAGTGTAAATCTTGTTTGCAAATTTCCTGTCCTACAACTCCACAGAGTAGATTCTCCATGCGCTGTGACATCACAGTTTAAAATATCTATATGTGATGACATCACAGCATGCATTATGGCACAATTGTGACATCACTGTTTGCCTTTTCCTTTCGCTGAGACATCACTATGTAAATTATCTCCATGACGTGACTTCATTGTATACATAATTTATGTCATGCACATTGTATGCATCATATGTGTGAAGTGACATCACTGCGGATCTTATCCTACTAATACAATATCAATGTGCGCATAATTTATATTAATCCCTATATATTACATTACTGTGTATTATCTATATTATGTGTTTTTCATGTTCTGGACTCATTGCTCGTGGTGGCCATGGTTGTCTAAGGCAATATTGTAATGGAGTAACTTGTAACCTCCCTTGAGAATTCGTTCTTTTAACTTATGCAGAATCTTGCTAGATATTGATTAAAATAAACTGTGTTCTTCACGGTCAAGAAATCTTTAGTTTATATTTTATAGTTTGACCTATTAAATTTAATATCAGACAATTCGCACATAAAGCTATAAAATCGAAATGGATTACAAGGAAGAAGGAAGAAGAAACATTTACTCACTTTTTAGCAGTTTCATTCATTTAATTACATTTATCTCTTTGATAGGACGGAAGAATGAGAAATCTTGTAATGCCGCACCTAATACATGCGCTTTATTAGAGAGATTCCCAGAGTCCACTGGCTGCCGCAGAGGACAGGTATGGGATGATTATCAATAAATGGGTCGCTATTTTTTGGTTTCTTTTATATATTTCTTGTGGCCTTCTGTTTCAACCCAATGTACGGCTGTAGCAGTTGTCTTGGTGGATGTTTAACAATCACATTTTACACTTATCCACAGGAAGGATAAGTCTATGGTAGTCCAAAAGCTAGAACTCCTACTGATCAAAAGAGCGGGGTCTTGTATCTTTTGTATTAATGGAACGATGGTCATACATTTGCCCTGGCATTCCATTGAATCTCTATGGGGCTGACAGTGAACACTGGCAATACATGCGTGCTGCCACTCCATTATAACTCTATGGGACTGACAGACAGCAGTGGTCATACATTTGCACTGCCAATGCATTCAGTGTCTATGGGGCCAATACACAGAGATTGCTTTTATGACTGTCATTGTCTGCCGATATAAACAGCAGTTTGCCCTGCTGACATATTTACAGCGAACCTTTTTGAGAATAGGATTTCCCTGCAGCCTCCTCCTTTTATTAGGACAGTTCCAGTAATAGTAATATAGTGAAGTATTGTAACACCCCCCCCCCCTTCCCATTTCTAAGGGTTGATTCACCTTATATACTATTGAGGTAGTAGAAGCTATAATGCTAAGTACTTGTTGGTTATAACAAGTTTTATTTCAGGGTTTTCTCAGAATTGAATTGACTTTTAGACACTACAGATTATATAGCTAGTGTTCAGTGGTGTAACTAAAGTCTTGTGGCCCCGGTGCAGACTTTTGTCCGGGGCCCCCTACCTCATCCTTACAGTGAATTCTTGATAGTGATGGTTACGGGTGCTAAGGAGTTTAATCCACCTTAGTATGGTTAGGGTAATCTGTGGGTCTCCTTGGTTTATGGGCGAGATGGAAGCTGCAATCTCAATACTGATGCCAGTGCTTATGGACCCCCTAAGGATCCTGGGCCTTAGTGCGACTGCACCCTCTGCACCCCCTCAAATTATACCCCTGCTAGTGCTTTAAATCTTAGTGCTAACTCTTAGTGCTAGTGCTTTAAATCTTAGGGACGCATAAGCCAAATTGTGAGACTCATTGGCTTAGGTCAGCAGTATGTGACAATGGGTGCTTCCCCTTTAAAATGTATGTTGTTCATTATTTTTTACTATTAACTGCTAACTTGATGGTTTTGAATAGAAATAGAATATATTCAGCATTGTGCTATGGAATGGGATATGCCTTGCAGCTTTATATCTTTTTAGGTTATGGCTCAGCTGTAGAATTTTATGTCAAGGTAAAATCTAAATGTATCTTTCATGTAGTTCCTTTTCCTAATGATAAGTCTGTATTTTCTCATGCAGATTAAATATTCTGTAATGCACCCAGGGACTCATGTGTGGCCCCACACAGGACCCACAAATTGTAGACTACGAATGCATTTGGGTTTGGTTATTCCAAGTCAAGGCTGCCGGATAAGATGTGCTAATGATACCAGGTATGTTTTAGGCTTAGCTTATTAGTGTACTATATCTCTTGTAGTGTCATTATGTTACTTTTTGAACCAAGTCTAATATGTTCAGGAATGCAGATGGACTTTACAAATATCGCTCTCTGAGACACCTATGCTTTCAAATGTGAAATACTTGGTGAATTGAGTAGGATTACCTTAAAGCGGACCTATCTCATTGAATATGGTCCCTAATCTGGAGGTAGTAAATAATCTCCCACAAACTATATATTAATCTACTGAACTCTTCCTATGCTGTATCATGCGGCACACAGATAGGACCGCGTGCACAATGTGAAGGGTTTTCCCTTCTCAGTGTGTCAGCAGCTTTGCCTGCTGTCTCTTCTTCTCACTTTCTGTATTTCTCCCTCCCCCTCCCAGCTTGCTGAACAACACTATGAGGTATCACAATACTTATACAGATCAGGGGGCCACACGGTGGCTCAGTGGTTAGCACTGCAGCCTTGCAGCGCTGGAGTCCTGGTGTTCAAATCCCGCCAAGGGCATAAAACCATCTGCAAGGAGTTTGTATGTTCTCCCCGTGTTTGCATGGATTTCCATCCCATATTCCAAAAAAGACATAATGATAGGGAAAAATGTACATTGTGAGCTCTATGTGGGGCTCACAATCTACATTTAAAAAAAAAAAAATACTTATACAGATCAGATAGTATGGAGATGCTTGTGCAGAATGGACTCAGTGTTATCTGTGTGTTTACATAGACAGATAACAGAACATCTTTATTAGCAAACTACTATTAGCTGAACGATTGTCCTACCAGAAAGAGAAGTGAGTGTTGTCACTTGTCCTACAGGTCTGTGGTTATAGTAACGCTGTGTATACAATGCGAGGAATAAGTTCACATAGCAGGCAAACAAAGCAGCATTTCTAAAACAAAAAGTCTCAAATTTACATTAGCTACCAGTATAGATAGCATCCTTGAGATGGGACAACCCTTTAAGATAATCCACTCTAACTTTTTGTAGCAGTTCTACCCAATCCACCAAGTATTTCACATTTGTTTGAATGGCTTTGAAAACATATGTCACAAAGAGCAATATTGATAAATCCATTTGTATATCTGACCATCTAAGCCTTTGTTCACATTAGCCCCAGAGCTTGTGTTTATTGCAGAGACTGCTTTGCTGGATCTATTTGACAACTGATCCTAATAAATCCTGATCTGATCTTTCTGTTAGGGTTCCTGGATTTGTATTAGCTGGACATTTCTGTAACACCTGAAGTAAACAGAAATTTACCAGTGTGACATGTTACATGTTTATAGTGGTACTTGGGAAAGAAAAATTTCTCCATGGTGGAAAATGAGGCACTTGCTCTTGCGCCATCTTTTTGAAAGTACCAATGCCTGTTTTTTTTCTGAAACCTAGTAGCATGATGTGGGATTAAAGCCAATACAGAATATCTCCTCCAAAAGGAAGAAAGACCTATCCATAGAAGGCAGTTTCAAGGTTATAACCTCACATCAGTGATTGGGTGAGAGGTCATAGACTTGGTCAGAAGGGGTACTATGACTTTTCATGCCATCTTGTGGTATATACAGGGACATGTTAGACCGTACATGTCTTGTTAAGGATTCTGGGAGAATAATACACAAATAAGTTATCTTGGTGGAAAAAGGGGAACCTGCTCTAGCACCACCTTTTGTAATGTAAATCCCTATAGATAAAAGCCTTGTTTTCCTGAAACCTAGTGGCATGATCTGGGAATAAAGTCAAGTCAAAAACCTACTATAACACTTTTATATGACACTCCACTGATGGCAGACAACAGAGAAAAGAAGAATTCAGCATGTTGGCTTTTTTTTTAGGGACTTTTTCCCTTTGTCCTAGAAGACACAATGCAAGAGAGTAAAATTTCAAGAGTTAATTCTTATATTTGTAATACAAAGTATAAGTACTTTGATCTTAACATTGTTAAGAAACAGATGACATATACAAATATTGTGAAACCGAAAAAGTCACTTAGTATTTGGGGACCCTGTTATGTATTTTGCACCGGGGCAGGCAGCTGCAGGGTACACCTCTGGTCCTGCCCCATAATTCAGTCTGCAGCCGGCGGTGCAGATGCTTATGTAAAGGGTTGTCCTGTCAAGCGCAGCTGCAGCCGTCTTAAGTGAAGCATGTACCTTATAAATAAGTAAACACTGCTGGCAGCATCAAAGCTCTCCTCAAGGCTTCCAATTAGGCGGAGATTTTATCGTATTAATCCTTGCAGTTGGTGACATGCTGTCTCAGCTCATCTTTTATTTCCTCCAGTGGTTTCATCTGTTTTTTTTTCACTTCTTGTATAAATGTACAGTATGTGAGACTTATAGCAAGCACTGCTTTGTGATCTTTTCCCAGGTAAGATTTTCTGCACACCCCTTGACAATTTACTGTTCAGGCTTTTTTATGTGTAAGTCCCCTATTGTCAGGAATGGTGAGAAATGTTTGATTGATGGAGGTCTGACCGCTGGGATAGAACATCAGTCACACATGCCGGCTGCCAAAAATATCAGAGTACAATGCAAGGCTGTTTTTAGCAGTCCCATAGCCTTTAATGTAGCGAACATACTTGACTACTGCTTTATTAATACAGGGGAGCTTAGAACCTATTTCTCTGAGCAGTTGTACCTTTACCAACCAGTCACTGATACCCTATCATGCATTAAAGGGATTCTATCATTCAGCATATTGCTCAGCATGCTGTTCTATAGTGAGCTACACCAAAATGGCGCTCGAGCATGTGTGGTACCGCTCTGAATGGAGCGAAACTGCGCATGTCCGAGAATTCAAATGCAGCAGCTTGTTCTGGCTGGAAGAACGTTTAGGGAGGAGGAGGGTCAGACGGAGCACAAACAATAGAGGGGCATGAATAAAGGTATGACGTGGGGGGGGGGGCCTGGTGGGCACTGCTCGGTGGGCTCATTTACATAAAGTAATTAACCAGGATTACAACAGAACAGTGGCGAGAATCGGAAAAAAAAGGTACTAGTAGAATAGCCATTTTAAAGGCTATCCAGGCATGTCTGTATCTCAAAACCACTGACACCAATGATAGAATTCCTGTAAAAGGGTCGTCCAATAACAGCAGGATGATAAGGATAGGTGTTTGCTGCTGGAAGCCCCACTGATCATGGGAATGGAGGTCCCAAGCCCCCTATCTGAGTAGTTTTATAGTTATACATTTCTGCTTCCCCTCCATTCCAAGTCTGTAAAACTGTACTCCACTATCTGTGACATTACAATGGTGTGACTATCCTATGGATATTGCATAACGTCTAACATGAAAATACCCCTTCAAAGGAGTCATCCATGGAGTTTATCAGCACTTCCTCCAGGTTCTTTACGAGCCAAACCTAAAGGTTTCAGGCTGGTTCCCTCTCTGGGTTATGTGGTTGATGGTGAACTTGGCCTCCTCCCTCACCTCCTGGGCTGATAGGTAGTTAGATTAGGTTCACATCTGTGCACGGGTCTCCATTGATCGGGTCCACCAAGAGACCTAAATGATGGAGAGCTGGACCACTAGAACAGCGCTTACCCATTGACTTCATAGGCTATAATGGGGTCTGTTGGGTGCCACCATTTTATACTACAGACTTTTTTCTCTGGCGATTTTCATTGGCGACTGGCGCAGATGTAAACCTAGCCTTATCTACAGTATGGGAACTGACTTCAATATAGTCTACCAGTCTCATACAAGTAACTATCTGTGAACACGGGAGAGGATGTCTATCAACTTGGGGGTTCCGATCAGTTGACCCAGTTATTTCAGCCAGCCCAGGGCCCCCAGGTTCAATTCATCAAGAACCTCGGAGGAAGGTAAGTGTTGATACACTCCTTTAAGTCTCAATAGAAGTGTCAGGATACAAAGTATAGCAGTTTGTTCACATGCAGCCATTATTTTACAGGTCATGGAAAGAAGGCAAAGTGCTGATATTTGATGATTCTTTTGAACATGAGGTGTGGCAGGAAGCTGATGCTTACCGCCTGATATTTATCGTGGACGTATGGCACCCGGAGCTCACACAGCATCAGCGGCGGACACTGCCCGCCATCTAGTCACCCGCAAAAGAGGTTTACAGGGTCCAGTATGTGAAGGAGGGATAGGGTCACCCTCTGAAGCCCTACAACATGCCCCCTTGTTGTCGCTGCCTATTTCTATGAGTTTCTGTTACTTTTTTATGCCTAATACTATTTTCATACAAGATGTAACTGATTTGTGTTCGTATAAAGACTTATTATTGAAGGAGTTTCATATATTTCACCTTTTCTTATCCTATTTTTGTGAAAGAAGAAAAACCACTATCAATGTTTTACGGAATTGTATTTTGTATTTAACGGTTTTGTACAAAGTAGCGCCACGCTTTCTCACTTTCCCAGATAATCACTCACCCCAATATCTACTGCTGCCTCTTACGTAACAGATGAATATTCTGCTGTTTTTGGTTTTGTTTCTTTTTGTCGTCTTGTATAATGCACAGTCCTAGTTTGTCCGTTGATATGTACGTCATAAACCTATTGAATGTAGTCATGGTGTGAGCAGAAATGAGAATGCAACCTCATTGTAAACCTGGTGCAATAACTCGGGATGCCTTGAAATGAATGTGTCACAATATCTGACCCACTACAGTGCAATTTGCCCCTATAAAAATGATTGATACAGATACAAAATGGCCGACAGCTCTATCTGGAATATGGAAGAAGTTGCTTGAGCTAATGTTACTATTTAGTGGGCATTTAATGTGCAATTTTACCCCCCTGCTTTACTTCTGGGACTTGTATTCAACATACAGACCCACTGCATACCCATCCTGATGGTGGGTTCTGGTGGATCAGTGTTGTCATAGGACTTTGTGTGCACCCAAGTGACAAGCTACAGTAATATTAACATTATAAATGGTGACGAATTTGTAATGATCTGGCTCCAAACAGTGGGAGGAATTCATTAACACATTCATGTCTGGCATAGATGTGTGATAAGTTGTCCCGTTTTTGTCCCTCTCTTGCGGCATAGATACGACACACATCCCCCATTCTGCGCCTTAGTCAGTCAGTGGGCGGAGCAAGTTTGCCCATGTTATAGGAGACGTCGGTCTTAATAAATCTGCCCTAGTGATGATCTCGAATTGCCAAGACGTGAAATATTGTCTTGAGGACAGAAGCTGAGGGACTGCGGGCACGGAGCCTGCACATAGATCACTAATATGTCTCGTAGTGAAGCCTATATTTTCAGGTTTATGAGGCTTTTTATATATTACTAATGTGAGTTCTCCTTTACCCAGAGCGTTTTTACGGCTTTAGTCAATCGTTGCTGTTGTTTATTGCTGGATGTTACAGATTGTTCCTTGTTACTTTATTTCCTAATATATCTCTATAGAGGTTTATTTTTCGGATACAAAGTTCCACATTCCCTGTTTAGGCATATTCTTAGCAGATACCATGTTGTCAGCCGACTGCCACTACTATAACAAAGTGTAAGACCTACTCTGTGCACTTAAAGGGATATACTTAAAGGGATTTTACTGGAGGGAAAACATTGACCAACATATTGATCTCAGTAAAATGAGTTAATCATTTTGATACTTTGTTTAAAAGGTAAAAAAATGCCGTGTAGTTCCCATACCGTCCTCAGTCACATGGAAGTTTGGTATCTTCTTCCTGTGTTGTGACATACTTAGCATCACATAGGGCAGCCTCTATGTCATGTCAGCTCGCCAATGATCAGATGAGCAGATGGGTGGTCCACAATGGGACATAATACTGTATGAAGGAGCCACTATGAGGCATACTACTGTGTGAAGGGGCCACTATGGGGTAAAGTACTGTGAATAGGGGCCACTATGGGGCATAATAGTGTGTGAAGGATCTACTATGGGGCATAATACTGTGTGAAGGGGCCACTATGGGGCATAATACTTTGTAGAGGAATGTGGTTTGTGTGGTGAATGGGTTAGGGTCGGGGTTCAGGGGTCGGGGTCCTCATGTTAAATGTTCGCCTTGGGGCCCAGTCATTCCTAGTTATGCCACTGGGGATGGCTTACTGTATAACCAAGTGCCAGCCCATTGGTTACAGGTCTGTTTGGCCTCTGAGTTTGGCTTTACCTACCTGCACATGTGTAGTTCAAGAAGAGAATAAGCAATGTAAGGATTTGAGTCCTTTCTCAGAGAAGGGAGTTGAGCAGCATTGTGGACATCCTAACAGGGTTAAATAAGACATGAGATGGAGACACATTAAAGCCCAATATAGCAATAAATGGTGTTTAATAAATTATGGACCTTTTTGCCCCCTAGCACAGCAGATAACCCCATTACATGAGTAATAAGCCAATGGGCAGTAGCATCCTATGCTCCCTCTAGTGGCAGATGTAGGCAGCAAACATGTCATTCTTTAATCCTATGTCAAGCAAGGGAATTTGTATCTCTGTATGTTAACAACTAAGCTCTGATCACTATTGAGAATCAATCAGATTTACTGAGAAATTCAATTTTAATTTAAACTTTTACGTTGTCCATACAGATGTCTATCCCCAGAAAACTAATAATATAAATGGGGCATTTGTAATAACAAAAGGTAATTCACCCCCCTGCGTCCTAGTGTCCTATAACATGACCATGAGTCGTCTTCTACCTTATCTGACAAACCTATAGTACCGCAGCTCTGCTACATCTCTACACCACCAGGAACCATCAGTGCTATCCTGAATGCTATTTATGAGAAGAAAGGGGCATTAAAGAGTGAATGTATGAGGGGCCATTATGGTTTTATGCTGCTATATGTCAGTTATATATTCTGCATTCGTTTTTCTGCATTGTATAAATTACTTTTCTCTTTCTACGTCTGACAGTAAATGGATAGACTTGGGTGAAGATTACTCTATAAAGTATTTATCAGACACGGCAAATTGCTTCCATTTACATTGCCGGGTAAATATATTACATGCAGTTTGTGTTTGGTTTACTCCCCTCGCTGCGGAAATCTTGTTCTATTTGATGGTAATCTTATATATTTCTGTTTGATGTTTTAGTGCTAGAAGTGCGGGCCGGTTCATCATCTTAAATCACAGCTGAACTAAGGCTTATAGAAAAAACGGAACATGCCATAATCTGCGTCCTCTGCTCATGCACTTGAAATAAGGACATCCTTACCAGCAGACACAGGACGCAATTTTAGATTACCGTATATACTCGAGTATAAGCCGACCCGAATATAAGCCGAGGCCCCTAATTTTACCACAAAAAACTGGGAAAACTTATTGACTCGAGTATAAGCCGAGGAGGGGAAATGCAGCAGCTACTGGAAAATTTCAAAAATTAAAATGGTCGGAGTTTTTGGGTACAGTAGGTGCTGGGAAAGGGGAAGGGGAGGGGGTGTTTTGGTTGTCTGTCTGCCCCTTCCCTGAGCTTGAGGACTGAGGTTTTTCTTCCCCCACTTGGAATTCAGCCTGGCTGAATATAGGGGATCTGCAGTGCTCCTATTAACCAATTCCCGACGGAACAGGAGCAGATCCCCTATATTCAGTAGACCGGGCACTTTCAGACACAGAGATACCTAATGTGTATGTGTTTCATAGTAATTTTCTACTTTTGTATGTATTCTAGGGAAAGGAGTGATTTAGAACTTTTATTTTTTTATTTTTTTAAAATCTTCTTTTTTTTATTTTTTTTGCACTATTTTATGGGAGATTCTATACATTGATATTGTGGCTGGTAATAGACACCCCCCCCCCTTTCCTAAAAAAAATAAATAACTTTTTTTTTTTTTTTTTGCTGACTCGAGTATAAGCCGAGGGGGGCTTTTTCAGCACAAAAACTGTGCTGAAAAATTTGGTTTATACTCGAGTATATGCGGTATATAGACTATATATGCTTGGATTAGTGTGCACATATCCCATAGCGAATTCACTTAGCATCACACCAGGTTTTGTCTTTAAGAAAGCTGAGTGAGGGAGCTGTATTGGTGCCCATAGTGGTCATAGGAGGACCATGACAGGAAAGAGCCCTTGTGCATGAATCCTAACAAGTAGAATCTCAATGAAACTAAGTCCCACCCGCGCGGATTAGCCCCTAAAATGATGAAACTAATGTATGCCCCTATTTACAAGATTAAGAAAACTCCTTAAGGAGAGTGCCTTTGCAGGCATATGAAGACTTAAAAGCCATTTTCGCTCCACTGGGGGATTCTGGGGAATAAGCAAGAAAGCTAATCCTATCCCCAAGGCATTGCTTTCTGTTGCCTTTCCCAACAAAACATGCTGCTCTTTCTCTAATACACCTGCACAGCCAATGCGTTCTCCCCTGGTAATGGTTAAAGATATGAAGAATATGGGTTTCAATCATTGCATGGTAAATGTGAACTATATGGAAGGATATAGATAGTAAGAATGACAGCTGCTACTTCTCAGCACATCTCTGTTCTGGCTTAAGGAAGGGAGACCATTGATGGAACAATCCCAATTTCATTGTAAGGCCCCTATTATAGCCTTTCTGCCAAAAGCTTCTGCTGCATACAACAGTCATGGTTTAGGTGGATAAAGAAACAAAGTGCCAATTTTCCCTTAAAAGTTGCTACAAAAATGTTACATATATTACATATACCATATAAATAAGTTACACTGGGTTCCACCAGCGTTCAATCTCCGTTCTGAGGTTTCCGTCTTCTGCATGCAGAAGACGGAAAGCTGTCAGACTGGGTCCGGCTGTGAGCGCCGGTGAGCATTTTATGCTCTCCGCCGCGAAACCGTTTTTTTTTAAACCGGACACAAAGTCCTGCATGTCCGACTCTGTGCCCGGTTAAAAAAAAAAAAAAAAAAAAACGGTTTTGCCACGGAGAGCACAAAACATGCACCAGCGCTCACGGCCGGACACTTTTCAAACGCATTTAAATGAATGGGTTTGAAAAATGACTGCAGGTTTCCATCTCCTGCCGAGTTTCGAGCAGGAAACAGAAACCTACAGAATGGAGACCTGGCGCAGATGTGAACGAGCCCTTAGTAATATAGCTGAAACCCCTATACCATAAGGTTAACAAAGAGTCTAGCCTCTTGATGAAGTGAGACTGTCAGTAGTAAATTGGTTATACACCTAATCTCAGTACCTTGTAGAGGAGATCCTACAGTTTCCAAATAGGCCTGTGTTATTCAGCTTTGGAGCGCCATTTTCATGTAAGTCACCAAGGTTTACATATGCACATTAGGGGAAAAGTGCTGTGCCTGGGAATCCAGCATTAAAACCAAAGCTAAGACACACCCTCAAAGCAGTGTTCCCCTAATTTGCATGTGCTTAAAATGATGATTTACATGAAAATGGGGCTCCAAGGCTGAATAACACAGGCATATTTGGAAATTGTAAAATCACCTCTACATGGTACTGGGATTATATGTTTAAACAAGTGAATGCTTATTGTGCCAACATGCAATATTACCACAAGTCACAACTCTGTGCACAAAATGGGGTGCACTAAAAATTATACCTTTTGTCATGCCTTGTCCTTCAGAAAAAGGACACACAAGGTATGATAAGTTGGCCCCAGGCCTCTTCTAAAGGAGTAAGGGTGTTTGGAGGCTTAAATCATCCCCTTGAAGGGGGCCTATTGAGTGATTAAAGACTTAGACTACTTTAGGACCAGGGACCCCATATTGCGAAGAAACACATCACCTAAAAAATATTACCTGAAAAGTGGTAGGAATTCTGTCTAATCCTATCCACACATTGCAGAAAAAAATGCACAGCGGGAAAGCTGCAATTTCAATAACCCAAGCGTGTTTGCAAATCGTAGCATGTCAATTATACCTATGGAAACACTGGCGTTTTCTACATAGGTATAATGGGGACAGAAAGTCCAATTTTTTTCCCCCCAGTGTCTTTGACTACAGCTCGCTACATGAGGCCTTGGCCTTGCAGAAGTTTGTGTAGCATGTAACCTGCATTCTAGAGCATCCTGCAGACGTCATGTGAACACTATAGCTTATACTCACCTAAGCAGCAACTGGAGCAGATCAATAAGACTTTACATTGTCTTTTTAGTCTCCGCAGCTGCTGAATTCCAATGATATGTGGCATTAGGGTAATAGATAAGCAATTACAGCTAAAAGCTCCTGTAAAGAAGGTTTCAGTATGGGAATTGCTGCATGCACTGAGGCTCACTTGATGCTATATTGACACGTTATGACATTGGTAAATGCTATGGATTAAAGAAGACTTGTCACCTCTCATGCCTGACATGCCTGTGTTACTAAATACTTGTATTCCTTATGAAAAAGAAAAGCAGGGCAACTTTGCTGGAGCACTTCTCTATTGTGATGTTATTTCTCCTGGAATTGCTAGACTTTGCAATTCATCTTGTCAGTAAGGATGTGTCAGGGTTGGTTCACATCTGCATTTGGTATTCCATTTGGGGGAGTCCGCATAGGGACTCCCCCGAACGGACTACCAAACGCATTTGCAAGCAGTGTGCAGTGAAAGCATAAGGACCACATAGACTATAATGGGGTCCGTGTGCTTGCCTCGAGATCTCCGCAGGAAACATGCGGAGAGGAAAGTAGTTCACAATCTACTTTCCTCTCCTCATACTAAGTGCAGAGATCGCGTGGCAAGCACACGGACCCCAGTATAGTCTATGGGGTCTGTGTGCTTTCACTGCACACTGCTTGCAAATGTGTTTGGTATTCTGTTTAGGGGAGTCCCTATGTGGACTCCCCGAATGGATTACTGAACGCAGATGTGAACAAGGGGTCACAACAAACTGACTGCACTGAATGGACATGCCCCTTTGAGAAGGGAAATAGTAACACCCAGTTGTAAATGTAGTCATATATTCCGAGGAGGGATGACAGAGGAATAGTAGAAAGCAGAGTTGATACTCTGTTGTTTTATTTTGGCTTCTACAAGTAGTTACAGACTTCTTAGGTGAACTGATGTGGCAGGCATCTTTAAATGTTGGTACAAACCCAAATCTCAGTATTTATCCACAACTGCACTGTATAGAACAGGGGTAGGGAACCTCAGGCTCTCCAGCTGCTGTGAAACTACAACTCCCAGCATGCTCCATTCACTTCCATGGGAGCTACAAGAACAGCAGGGCAAGTATGCATGCTGGGAGTTGTAGTTTTGCAACAGCTGGAGAGCCATAGGTTCCCTACCCCTGGTATAGAACAATGGTCTCCATCCTGTGGCTCTCCAGCCTTTGACATTCAATACTTGCTGGGAGTTGCAGTTTATGTTCATGCATAGAATCTGAAAAATTCTGCTTTAAGAAATCAGTGATAGAATTTTTTTCGCTTTACTAAATATACCAATACACAATTTGCAAATTCTGCACTGGCCAGACAGTAAATTTCCCATTCATTTTAGGCCCCCACTTTGGTAAATACTATGGATAAAATTTCTTTGGACTAAATTTACCATTCAATTAGGCCCCACTTTGAGAAAAACGCCATAATTTGGCCACGGTGAAAACCAAGGCGTTCCAGTAAAGTGGATGGGATTCTGGCTAATGGGATTCCTCTGTGTGAACATATATGAAGAGCTACAGGGTGTAGATCACTGGTAAAAGGAGCAAATCAATATTCAGACCTCAAGATAAGTGTCTATTTTGTGTCCTGTATCTGAAATATTTTTCTAATGAAAGTTTTCCTCATGTGATTTGTGCTGTTTTTTTGCTATTGTTTCTTGTATTTTTTAAATAAAATACTGATCTTATTAAATTCAGGTAAATGGATTGTGGTCCTTTCTCTGGTATTATTGTATTTAAACATATAATAACCCGTATTTTCTGTAATGGTAGTGTCTTCAAACTAAAGATATAAAATCCGGTCTAATGAAGTCTCAGGTGCATTGAGTCTAATGTTCAGTATGAGTCTACAAAATGGTTTTCCATAATGTATCCAGTTCTTTAAAGAACCAATCATCCTGAATTCGTTCATTACGCCTGATGAAAGTGTTCCAGAAGCCGGCTCAGGCTGTATTACCTCTCTTTACAGAGTATGTATATTATTGTAGAAAAAAAGAAGGGAAATCTTTTACAAAAAAGGAGACTGTGCCAAGGTGAAAATCCAATCTAGTATATGCAAAAAATATTCATATCCTGCATGGACTGATATACCAAGGTAAGTGCAACCTTAGGGCTTATTAATCTTTTAAAAATTGATGTAAATTTGTAAATATTCCAGACGCTGCGGTGTATTTTTAGTAACCTCTGTTATAGGTATATATAGGTAGAGTTATCCTATAGTTGGAATAGGAAACTGCTGCTTTACCACCACTAATAAAAGTAAAGTGAGTAAGTAGTTCCACATCCAACATGTAAACTATGCTGAGAGCGGCACGCTCCAGGAAGCAGCTAATCTGCGGGGTTCCAGCAGTCAGACCCCTGCTAATGTAAGAATAGGCCATCAAATTTCAATAGGTAAATAACCTATTTAGCTAATTTTCATGAAAATGGAGTTGCAATGCAAAATAAGAAAGGCAACTTTGGAAAATGTAGAAGCCGCCCTACAAGATACTGTCATCGGTTTGATACTTATTTTTCTACTGACAAAACTCCCTTTAAGGATGTTGTGAAAAGCAGCATAATCTTAGGCCTCGTTCACATCTGCGTTGGTAATCCGTTTGGGGGTTTCCACACAGAACATGCAGACAGAAAAGTAGTTCTTGATCTGCAGAGACTGTGCGGAAAGCACACAGACCCCATTATAGTCTATTCACTTTCACTGTACACCGCTTGCCAATGCGCTTGGTAGTCCATTTGGGGAGGGGGGGGGGACTCCCATAAATGGATTAAAAAACGCAGATGTGAATGAGGCCTAAGGCTCCATGCACACAACTGTATTTTTTTCAGTGTGCTGCCTAGTCTGTTGTTGCAGATGTTTGATATAATGTATATAGATAGCCTGTAATGTCAATTCTATTGTACATTGTGAGATTACACCCTATACAATGCATAGGATAAAATCCCCATGTAACTACTTTACAAAGGATGAAGTATGTTGTGAAAATCTATGGCAATTTTCCATAAGGATTAGAGATGAGCGAACAGTGTTCTATCGAACTCATGTTCGATCGGATATTAGGCTGTTCGGCATGTTCGAATCGAATCGAACACCGCGTGGTAAAGTGCGCCATTACTCGATTCCCCTCCCACCTTCCCTGGCGCCTTTTTTGCTCCAATAACAGCGCAGGGTAGGTGGGACAGGAACTACGACACCGGTGACGTTGAAAAAAGTAGGCAAAACCCATTGGCTGCCGAAAACATGTGACCTCTAATTTAAAAGAACAGCGCCGCCCAGCTTCGCGTCATTCTGAGCTTGCAATTCACCGAGGACGGAGGTTTCCGTCCAGCTAGCTAGGGCTTAGATTCTGGGTAGGCAGGGACAGGCTAGGATAGGAAGGAGAAGACAACCAACAGCTCTTGTAAGAGCTAAATTCCAGGGAGAAGCTTGTCAGTGTAACGTGGCACTGACGGGCTCAATCGCCGCAACCCAGCTTTCCCAGGATCCTGAATGGAATACACTGTCAGTGTATTCCCGTATACCCGATATATACCCCGATACCCGTTCCAACGGTGTGCCCCCCCACCTTCACCCCAGAAATACCCTGCAAGTCCCCTAGCAATAGAATTGGGGCTATATACACCCACAATTTTTACTACTGGTATACAGTGCCATTGTCTGACTGGGAATTCAAAGAATATATTGGGAATACAAATACCCTCATTTCTTGCTACTGCCATATAGTGCCAGTTTCTGACTGGTAATTCAAAGAATATATTGGGGTTACGTGCACCCACAATTTTTACTACTGGTATACAGTGCCATTGTCTGACTGGGAATTCAAAGAATATATTGGGAATACAAATACCCTCATTTCTTGCTACTGCCATATAGTGCCAGTGTCTGACTGGGAATTCAAAGAATATATTGGGGTTACGTGCACCCACAATTTTTACTACTGGTATACAGTGCCATTGTCTGACTGGGAATTCAAAGAGTATATTGGGAATACAAATACCCTCATTTCTTGCTACTGCCATATAGTGCCAGTTTCTGACTGGGAATTCAAAGAATATATTGGGGTTACGTGCACCCACAATTTTTACTACTGGTATACAGTGCCATTGTCTGACTGGGAATTCAAAGAGTATATTGGGAATACAAATACCCTCATTTCTTGCTACTGCCATATAGTGCCAGTTTCTGACTGGGAATTCAAAGAATATATTGGGGTTACGTGCACCCACAATTTTTACTACTGGTATACAGTGCCATTGTCTGACTGGGAATTCAAAGAATATATTGGGGTTATAAATACCCTCATTTCTTGCTACTGCCATATAGTGCCAGTTTCTGACTGGTAATTCAAAGAATATATTGGGGTTACGTGCACCCACAATTTTTACTACTGGTATACAGTGCCATTGTCTGACTGGGAATTCAAAGAGTATATTGGGAATACAAATACCCTCATTTCTTGCTACTGCCATATAGTGCCAGTTTCTGACTGGGAATTCAAAGAATATATTGGGGTTACGTGCACCCACAATTTTTACTACTGGTATACAGTGCCATTGTCTGACTGGGAATTCAAAGAGTATATTGGGAATACAAATACCCTCATTTCTTGCTACTGCCATATAGTGCCAGTTTCTGACTGGTAATTCAAAGAATATATTGGGGTTACGTGCACCCACAATTTTTACTACTGGTATACAGTGCCATTGTCTGACTGGGAATTCAAAGAGTATATTGGGAATACAAATACCCTCATTTCTTGCTACTGCCATATAGTGCCAGTTTCTGACTGGGAATTCAAAGAATATATTGGGGTTACGTGCACCCACAATTTTTACTACTGGTATACAGTGCCATTGTCTGACTGGGAATTCAAAGAGTATATTGGGAATACAAATACCCTCATTTCTTGCTACTGCCATATAGTGCCAGTTTCTGACTGGGAATTCAAAGAATATATTGGGGTTACGTGCACCCACAATTTTTACTACTGGTATACAGTGCCATTGTCTGACTGGGAATTCAAAGAGTATATTGGGAATACAAATACCCTCATTTCTTGCTACTGCCATATAGTGCCAGTTTCTGACTGGGAATTCAAAGAATATATTGGGGTTACGTGCACCCACAATTTTTACTACTGGTATACAGTGCCATTGTCTGACTGGGAATTCAAAGAGTATATTGGGAATACAAATACCCTCATTTCTTGCTACTGCCATATAGTGCCAGTTTCTGACTGGGAATTCAAAGAATATATTGGGGTTACGTGCACCCACAATTTTTACTACTGGTATACAGTGCCATTGTCTGACTGGGAATTCAAAGAGTATATTGGGAATACAAATACCCTCATTTCTTGCTACTGCCATATAGTGCCAGTTTCTGACTGGGAATTCAAAGAATATATTGGGGTTACGTGCACCCACAATTTTTACTACTGGTATACAGTGCCATTGTCTGACTGGGAATTCAAAGAGTATATTGGGAATACAAATACCCTCATTTCTTGCTACTGCCATATAGTGCCAGTTTCTGACTGGGAATTCAAAGAATATATTGGGGTTACGTGCACCCACAATTTTTACTACTGGTATACAGTGCCATTGTCTGACTGGGAATTCAAAGAGTATATTGGGAATACAAATACCCTCATTTCTTGCTACTGCCATATAGTGCCAGTTTCTGACTGGGAATTCAAAGAATATATTGGGGTTACGTGCACCCACAATTTTTACTACTGGTATACAGTGCCATTGTCTGACTGGGAATTCAAAGAGTATATTGGGAATACAAATACCCTCATTTCTTGCTACTGCCATATAGTGCCAGTTTCTGACTGGGAATTCAAAGAATATATTGGGGTTACGTGCACCCACAATTTTTACTACTGGTATACAGTGCCATTGTCTGACTGGGAATTCAAAGAGTATATTGGGAATACAAATACCCTCATTTCTTGCTACTGCCATATAGTGCCAGTTTCTGACTGGGAATTCAAAGAATATATTGGGGTTACGTGCACCCACAATTTTTACTACTGGTATACAGTGCCATTGTCTGACTGGGAATTCAAAGAATATATTGGGGTTATAAATACCCTCATTTCTTGCTACTGCCATATAGTGCCAGTTTCTGACTGGTAATTCAAAGAATATATTGGGGTTACGTGCACCCACAATTTTTACTACTGGTATACAGTGCCATTGTCTGACTGGGAATTCAAAGAGTATATTGGGAATACAAATACCCTCATTTCTTGCTACTGCCATATAGTGCCAGTTTCTGACTGGGAATTCAAAGAATATATTGGGGTTACGTGCACCCACAATTTTTACTACTGGTATACAGTGCCATTGTCTGACTGGGAATTCAAAGAGTATATTGGGAATACAAATACCCTCATTTCTTGCTACTGCCATATAGTGCCAGTTTCTGACTGGGAATTCAAAGAATATATTGGGGTTACGTGCACCCACAATTTTTACTACTGGTATACAGTGCCATTGTCTGACTGGGAATTCAAAGAGTATATTGGGAATACAAATACCCTCATTTCTTGCTACTGCCATATAGTGCCAGTTTCTGACTGGGAATTCAAAGAATATATTGGGGTTACGTGCACCCACAATTTTTACTACTGGTATACAGTGCCATTGTCTGACTGGGAATTCAAAGAATATATTGGGGTTACGTGCACCCACAATTTTTACTACTGGTATACAGTGCCAATTTCTAACTAGGAATTCAAAATGCGCAAGGCTCCCGGAAAGGGACGTGGACGAGGCCGTGGGCGAGGTCGGGGGAATGGTTCTGGGGAGCAAGGTAGCAGTGAAGCCACAGGGCGTCCCGTGCCTACTCCTGTGGGGCAGCAAGCATTGCGCCACTCCACAGTGCCAGGGTTGCTTGCCACATTAACTAAACTGCAGGGTACAAACCTTAGTAGGCCCGAGAACCAGGAACAGGTCTTGCAATGGCTGTCAGAGAACGCTTACAGCACATTGTCCAGCAGCCAGTCAGACTCTGCCTCCTCTCCTCCTATTACCCAACAGTCTTGTCTTCCTTCCTCCCAAAATTCCGAAGCTTTACAGAACAATAACCCAAACTGTCCCTGCTCCCCAGAGCTGTTCTCCGCTCCTTTCATTGTCCCTCAACCTGCCTCTCCACGTCACGATTCCACGAACCTAACAGAGGAGCATCTGTGTCCAGATGCTCAAACACTAGAGTCTCCTCCATCTCCGTTCGATTTGGTGGTGGATGACCAGCAACCCACCCTCATCGACGATGATGTGACGCAGTTGCCGTCAGGGCATCCAGTTGACCGGCGCATTGTGCGGGAGGAGGAGATGAGACAGGAGTTGGAAGAGGAAGTGGTGGATGATGAGGACACTGACCCGACCTGGACAGGGGGGATGTCAAGCGGGGAAAGTAGTGTGGATGTTGAGGCAGGTGCAGCACCAAAAAGGGTAGCTAGAGGCAGAGGCAGAGGTCAGCAGCTTAGGCGAAGCCAGGCCACACCCGGAATCTCCCAAGATGTTCCAGTTCGTACCCAGCCCCGAAAAACTCCCACCTCGAGGGCACGTTTCTCGAAGGTGTGGAGTTTTTTCAAGGAATGCGCCGAGGACAGATATAGTGTTGTCTGCACAATTTGCCTCTCGAAATTGATTAGGGGCTCTGAGAAGAGCAACCTGTCCACCACTTCAATGCGCCGTCATTTGGAATCCAAGCACTGGAATCAGTGGCAGGCAGCAACGGCAGGACAAAGGCCGCCTGCCGTTCACGCCACTGCCACTGCCTCTGCCTCTGCCTCTGCCACTGCCACTGCTGACTGTGCTGGCGATGCACTCCAGAGGACGAGCCAGGACACCACTTCATCTGCCTCCGCCACTTTGTTGACTTCTACCTCATCCTCCCCTGGTCCTGTCTTATCTCCTTCTCCTGCACCATCAAAGGCACCATCAGGCGTTTCTTTACAACAACCCACCATCTCTCAGACATTGGAGCGGCGGCAGAAATACACTGCTAACCACCCACACGCGCAAGCCTTGAACGCCAACATCGCTAAACTGCTGGCCCAGGAGATGTTGGCGTTCCGGCTTGTTGAAACTCCCGCCTTCCTGGACCTGATGGCAACTGCGGCACCTCGCTATGCCGTCCCTAGCCGTCACTACTTCTCCCGGTGTGCCGTCCCCGCCTTGCACCAGCACGTGTCACTCAACATCAGGCGGGCCCTTAGTTCCGCGCTTTGCACAAAGGTCCACTTGACCACCGACGCGTGGACAAGTGCATGCGGACAGGGACGCTACATTTCACTGACGGCACACTGGGTGAATGTAGTTGAGGCTGGGACTGCTTCCCAAACTGGCCCGGTGTACCTCGTCTCCCCGCCTAACATTCCTGGCAGGGACACGAGAAGAACACCCCCCTCCTCCTCCTCCTCTACCGCCTCCTCCTCCGCCACCGCCTCCTCCTCCGCCACCGCCTCCTCCTCCGCTGTTAGATTGACCCCAGCTACGAGTTGGAAACGTTGCAGCACTGGCGTTGGTAGACGTCAGCAGGCTGTGCTGAAGCTGATCAGCTTGGGGGACAGACAGCACACTGCCTCCGAGGTGAGGGATGCCCTCCTCGATGAGACGGCAATATGGTTTGAGCCGCTGCACCTGGGCCCAGGCATGGTCGTTTGTGATAACGGCCGGAACCTGGTAGCAGCTCTGGAGCTTGCCGGACTCCAACATGTTCCATGCCTGGCCCACGTCTTCAACCTAGTGGTGCAACGTTTCCTAAAGAGCTACCCCAATGTTCCAGAGCTACTGGTGAAAGTGCGGCGCATGTGCGCCCACTTTCGCAAGTCGACAGTAGCCGCTGCTAGCTTAAAATCTCTCCAGCAACGCCTGCATGTGCCACAACACCGGCTTTTGTGCGACGTCCCCACACGCTGGAACTCAACGTTTCAGATGTTGAATAGAGTGGTTGAGCAGCAGAGACCTTTGATGGAATACCAGCTACAAAACCCTAGGGTGCCACAAAGTCAGCTGCCTCAGTTTCACATCCATGAGTGGCCATGGATGAGAGACCTTTGTGACATCCTACGGGTCTTTGAGGAGTCCACAAGGAGGGTGAGCTCTGAGGATGCGATGGTGAGCCTTACAATCCCGCTCTTGTGTGTTCTGAGAGAATCCCTGATTGACATCAGGGATAACTCAGATCACACAGAGGAGTTAGGGATAGCATCCGATCCGTCACAGCTGGAGAGTAGGTCCACACATCTGTCCGCTTCACTGCGTTTAATGGAGGAGGAGGAGGAGGAGGAGGAGGAAGAAGAGTTGTCCGATGATGTGATGGTGATACAGGAGGCTTCCGGGCAACTTCGAATCGTCCCATTGTTGCAGCGCGGATGGGTAGACATGGAGGATGAGGAGGAAATGGAGATTGAACTTTCCGGTGGGGCCAGAGGAGTCATGCCAACTAACACTGTGGCAGACATGGCTGAGTTCATGTTGGGGTGCTTTACAACCGACAAGCGTATTGTCAAAATCATGGAGGACAACCAGTACTGGATCTTTGCTATCCTTGACCCCCGGTATAAAAACAACATCTCGTCTTTTATTCCGGTAGAGGGGAGGGCCAATCGCATCAATGCTTGCCACAGGCAATTGGTGCAGAATATGATGGAGATGTTTCCAGCATGTGACGTTGGCGGCAGGGAGGGCAGTTCCTCCAGTAGGCAACCAAGTTCTCACCGGTCCACACAAACGAGGGGCACACTGTCTAAGGTCTGGGACACCTTGATGGCACCCCCTCGCCAAAGTGCCGCCACGGAGGGTCCTAGTGTCACCAGGCGTGAGAAGTATAGGCGCATGTTGCGGGAATACCTTTCCGACCACAGCCCTGTCCTCTCCGACCCCTCTGCGCCCTACACGTATTGGGTGTCGAAGTTGGACCTGTGGCTTGAACTTGCCCTATATGCCTTGGAGGTGCTGTCCTGTCCTGCCGCCAGCGTCCTATCTGAGAGGGTGTTCAGTGCAGCCGGTGGCATCATCACTGACAAGCGCACCCGTCTGTCAGCTGAGAGTGCCGACCGGCTCACTTTGATAAAAATGAACCACCACTGGATAGAGCCTTCATTTTTGTGCCCACCTGTGTAAAGCACCCCAACATGAAACTCCATGTCTGTACTCAACCTCTCCAATTCCTCCGCATCCTCATACTCATCCACCATAAGCGTTGCACAATTCTGCTAATACTAGGCTCCCTCCAACATGATTTCCCCCAACTCTGCTGGTTAGAGGCTCCCTCCACCCTGATTTCCACCAACTCTGCTGGTTAGAGGCTCCCTCCACCCTGCTTTCCCACAACTCTGCTGGTTAGAGGCTCCTTCCACCATGAATTTGCCCAAACTGGGCTGTTTAGAGGCTCCCTCCACCATGAATTGGTCCAAACTGGGTTTTTTAGAGGCTCCCTCCACCATGAATTGGTCCAAACTGGGCTGGTTAGAGGCTCCCTCCACCATGAATTGGTCCAAACTGGGCTGGTTAGAGGCTCCCTCCACCATGAATTGGTCCAAACTGGGCTGGTTAGAGGCTCCCTCCACAATTAATTGGTCCAAACTGGGCTAATTAGAGGCTCCCTCCACCATGAATTGGTCCAAACTGGGTTTTTTAGAGGCTCCCTCCACCATGAATTTGCCCAAACTGGGCTGTTTAGAGGCTCCCTCCACCATGAATTGGTCCAAACTGGGCTGGTTAGAGGCTCCCTCCACCATGAATTTCCCAAAACTTGGCTGTTTAGAGGCTCCCTCCACCATTAATTGGTCCAAACTGGGCTGGTTAGACGCTCCCTCCACCATGAATTTGCCCAAACTGGGGTGGTTAGAGGCTCCCTCCACCATTAATTGGTCCAAACTGGGCTGGTTAGAGGCTCCCTCCACAATTAATTGGTCCAAACTGGGCTAATTAGAGGCTCCCTCCACCATGAATTGGTCCAAACTGGGTTTTTTAGAGGCTCCCTCCACCATGAATTTGCCCAAACTGGGCTGTTTAGAGGCTCCCTCCACCATGAATTGGTCCAAACTGGGCTGGTTAGAGGCTCCCTCCACCATGAATTGGTCCAAACTGGGCTGGTTAGAGGCTCCCTCCACCATGAATTTCCCAAAACTTGGCTGTTTAGAGGCTCCCTCCACCATTAATTGGTCCAAACTGGGCTGGTTAGAGGCTCCCTCCACCATGAATTTGCCCAAACTGGGCTGTTTAGAGGCTCCCTCCACCATGAATTTGCCCAAACTGGGCTGGTTAGAGGCTCCCTCCACCATGAATTGGTCCAAACTGGGCTGGTTAGAGGCTCCCTCCACCATGAATTTGCCCAAACTGGGCTGTTTAGAGGCTCCCTCCACCATGAATTTGCCCAAACTGGGCTGGTTAGAGGCTCCCTCCACCATGAATTGGTCCAAACGGGTTTTTAGAGGCTCCCTTCACCATGAATTGGTCCAAACTTGGCTGTTTAGAGGCTCCCTCCACCATGAATTTGCCCAAACTGGGCTGGTTAGAGGCTCCCTCCACCATGAATTTCCCAAAACTTGGCTGTTTAGAGGCTCCCTCCACCATTAATTGGTCCAAACTGGGCTGGTTAGAGGCTCCCTCCACCATGAATTTGCCCAAACTGGGCTGTTTAGAGGCTCCCTCCACCATGAATTTGCCCAAACTGGGCTGGTTAGAGGCTCCCTCCACCATGAATTTCCCAAAACTTGGCTGTTTAGAGGCTCCCTCCACCATTAATTGGTCCAAACTGGGCTGGTTAGAGGCTCCCTCCACCATGAATTTGCCCAAACTGGGGTGGTTAGAGGCTCCCTCCACCATTAATTGGTCCAAACTGGGCTGGTTAGAGGCTCCCTCCACAATTAATTGGTCCAAACTGGGCTAATTAGAGGCTCCCTCCACCATGAATTGGTCCAAACTGGGTTTTTTAGAGGCTCCCTCCACCATGAATTTGCCCAAACTGGGCTGTTTAGAGGCTCCCTCCACCATGAATTGGTCCAAACTGGGCTGGTTAGAGGCTCCCTCCACCATGAATTGGTCCAAACTGGGCTGGTTAGAGGCTCCCTCCACCATGAATTTCCCAAAACTTGGCTGTTTAGAGGCTCCCTCCACCATTAATTGGTCCAAACTGGGCTGGTTAGAGGCTCCCTCCACCATGAATTTGCCCAAACTGGGCTGTTTAGAGGCTCCCTCCACCATGAATTTGCCCAAACTGGGCTGGTTAGAGGCTCCCTCCACCATGAATTGGTCCAAACTGGGCTGGTTAGAGGCTCCCTCCACCATGAATTTGCCCAAACTGGGCTGTTTAGAGGCTCCCTCCACCATGAATTTGCCCAAACTGGGCTGGTTAGAGGCTCCCTCCACCATGAATTTCCCAAAACTTGGCTGTTTAGAGGCTCCCTCCACCATGAATTGGTCCAAACGGGTTTTTAGAGGCTCCCTTCACCATGAATTGGTCCAAACTTGGCTGGTTAGAGGCTCCCTCCACCATGAATTTGCCCAAACTGGGCTGTTTAGAGGCTCCCTCCACCATGAATTGGTCCAAACTGGGCTGGTTAGAGGCTCCCTCCACCATGAATTTCCCAAAACTTGGCTGTTTAGAGGCTCCCTCCACCATTAATTGGTCCAAACTGGGCTGGTTAGACGCTCCCTCCACCATGAATTTGCCCAAACTGGGGTGGTTAGAGGCTCCCTCCACCATTAATTGGTCCAAACTGGGCTGGTTAGAGGCTCCCTCCACAATTAATTGGTCCAAACTGGGCTAATTAGAGGCTCCCTCCACCATGAATTGGTCCAAACTGGGTTTTTTAGAGGCTCCCTCCACCATGAATTTGCCCAAACTGGGCTGTTTAGAGGCTCCCTCCACCATGAATTGGTCCAAACTGGGCTGGTTAGAGGCTCCCTCCACCATGAATTGGTCCAAACTGGGCTGGTTAGAGGCTCCCTCCACCATGAATTTCCCAAAACTTGGCTGTTTAGAGGCTCCCTCCACCATTAATTGGTCCAAACTGGGCTGGTTAGAGGCTCCCTCCACCATGAATTTGCCCAAACTGGGCTGTTTAGAGGCTCCCTCCACCATGAATTTGCCCAAACTGGGCTGGTTAGAGGCTCCCTCCACCATGAATTGGTCCAAACTGGGCTGGTTAGAGGCTCCCTCCACCATGAATTTGCCCAAACTGGGCTGTTTAGAGGCTCCCTCCACCATGAATTTGCCCAAACTGGGCTGGTTAGAGGCTCCCTCCACCATGAATTGGTCCAAACGGGTTTTTAGAGGCTCCCTTCACCATGAATTGGTCCAAACTTGGCTGTTTAGAGGCTCCCTCCACCATGAATTTGCCCAAACTGGGCTTTTTAGAGGCTCCCTCCACCATGAATTTGCCCAAACTGGGCTGGTTAGAGGCTCCCTCCACCATGAATTGGTCCAAACTGGGCTGGTTAGAGGCTCCCTCCACCATGAATTTGCCCAAACTGGGCTGTTTAGAGGCTCCCTCCACCATGAATTTGCCCAAACTGGGCTGGTTAGAGGCTCCCTCCACCATGAATTGGTCCAAACGGGTTTTTAGAGGCTCCCTTCACCATGAATTGGTCCAAACTTGGCTGTTTAGAGGCTCCCTCCACCATGAATTGGTCCAAACTGGGGTGGTTAGAGGCTCCCTCCACCATGAATTTGCCCAAACTGGGCTGTTTAGAGGCTCCCTCCACCATGAATTGGTCCAAACTGGGTTTTTTAGAGGCTCCCTCCACCATGAATTGGTCCAAACTGGGCTGGTTAGAGGCTCCCTCCACCATGAATTGGTCCAAACTGGGGTGGTTAGAGGCTCCCTCCACCATTAATTGGTCCAAACTGGGCTGGTTAGAGGCTCCCTCCACCATTAATTGGTCCAAACTGGGCTGGTTAGAGGCTCCCTCCACCATGAATTTGCCCAAACTGGGCTGGTTAGAGGCTCCCTCCACCATGAATTGGTCCAAACTGGGGTTTTTAGAGGCTCCCTCCACCATGAATTGGTCCAAACTGGGGTTTTTAGAGTCTCCCTCCACCATGAATTGGTCCAAACTGGGGTTTTTAGAGGCTCCCTCCACCATGAATTTGCCCAAACTCTGCTGGTTAGAGGCTCAATCCACCCTGATTTTCAAAACAAATGTTGGTGCCAACCTCAACTTACTACAAGGGCCAAATTCACTGCTGGTGACAAGCTCTCCTCACTGCAAGTGCCAAATACACATGTTTCAAGGTGTTTTCCTACTGTCAGAGAGGTGGTATTGAGTGTGTAAAGTGTGTAGTTGTTAGGCTGTGATGTTGGGGTAATAGAGGGTCTTTGGTGTGTTAGATGCCCCCAGACATGCTTCCCCTGCTGTCCCAGTGTCATTCCAGAGGTGTTGGCATCATTTCCTGGGGTGTCATAGTGGACTTGGTGACCCTCCAGACACGGATTTGGGTTTCCCCCTTAACGAGTATCTGTTCCCCATAGACTATAATGGGGTTCGAAACCCGTTCGAACACACGAACATTGAGCGGCTGTTCGAATCGAATTTCGAACCTCGAACATTTTAGTGTTCGCTCATCTCTAATAAGGATGAATAAACTGTAGGTTTGAGAAATCTTTGCAGGTTTCTTTGCAGGTTGTGAAAAGTGTTTTGTAAGCTTCTTTCACCTGTACAGTATCGCTCTCCAAATTGCCATAGATCTGCAGTTTAAACTCTCAATGTCTGACACAATATCGTATGCCAGCCTTAATAAACAGCACAACTGGTGCAGAGGCTGAGAGATGTATGAAGAGGCTGCGGGCATTGGAGGTCCCGCACCAGAATGGAAATGTGCACCAGGTAGGAACTGGTAAATGTGTTGTGTGAGGTGCGGATCAGTGTTATAGGCACATGTTTAATGCAAGAAAGGACCTTGTGTCAATATCATCTCTCCACACAGGGGCAACACGGTGGCTCAGTGGTTAGCACTGCAGCCTTGCAGCACTGGAGACCTGGGTTCAAATCATGCCAGGAGCAACATCTGCAAGGAGTTTGTATGTTCTCCCTGTGTTTGCGTGGATTTCCTCCCATTCTACAAAGACCCTACTGATAGGAAAAAAAACAAAAAAACATTGTGATCCCTATACGGAGCTCACAATCTACATAAAGAAAGTATATCATCCCTCCACACCAGTCCCCCCCCCCCCCCCCCAATGTCTGAACATGACCTAATGCTACATAGTGGTAAGTACAGTATTGCATTCTTCAAAGTATGGGTGATATACAGAAGTGTAATGATTGATAATATTACTTACCCTGTTTCCCCGAAAATAAGACACCCCCCCCCTTCACCTTCTGGATCACATACAACTGGCAGTCATGCCGGCACTCCGCTAATTGTTCCCCGCTTTGTTTGCCGATTGTTCCCCGCTCCAGCCGCTGCATAAAACATCCCCCGAAAATAAGAAAGGTCATATATTTCGTTAGATAATTAATTATAAGAACATGTCTTATTTTCGGGGAAACAGGGTATGTGTGATACTGAAACCAATTGATTCTTATTTATGCTTCAAAATTGTTCTGTTGCGGAAAATTTGCCATGAAAAAAATGTATTTCTAGGTAAAAAAAAAAAGCCATAACTGTTTATGTCTCACTCTTTTCTCGCAAACATTCTTAGGGCCCCTTCACACGGAGGATAAGCTGGCTGATTCTGAACGTGTAAATGTTCCGAATCAGCGGCGTTATAAACAGATCCCATTACTTTCTATGGGAGCCGGCATACGTGTGCTCCCCATAGAAATGAATGGAAAAAAGCAGCCCATTCATTTCTATGGGGAGTGCAAGTATGCCGGCTCCCATAGAAAGCAATGGGATCTGTTTATAACGCCGCTGATTCGGAACATTTACACGTTCAGAATCAGCCAGCGCATACTCCGTGTGAAGGGGCCCTTACAAAGATTAGCATGTTCATAGTACCGAGGAAAATATTCATCTCTACAGATGAGTAAGGGTCCGTACCTCATCCTTCCTCCCTAGTATATAAAGTATCTCTGATGGTAAGTTCACACTGAGTTTTTTGGTCAGGATTTTGAGGCCGTATTCGCTTCAAAATCCTGACCAAAAAGACGCCTCCCATTGAAAGAAGCCCATTGCACCAGCTCCCAGACAAAGAAGCAAGGTGCTCATTCTTCAGGCCGATTTGCCTCGCGATTCGGCCCGAAGACTCACCCTCCTCCAGACTAGGTCCATTCATTGGGACTAATCTGGAATGGAGCATGCAACTGGATGCCTGTGTAATGCACTGGCTTTCAGTCGTGGCTACCCGGCTTTTGGATCGGAACCTGAGGCGGCCTCCGCCCCAGATTCCGATCCGAAAAACCCTGTGTGAACTTATCCTAAGTGTCCTGCAGACATTGCTGAACTTTCCAGAAATGGTTCTAGTAGGCAGTAAATGGGCCCAGAAGAGTTCACTATAACAGCTACTATAACATGCAAGTGAACTCTTTGGTGCAATGATAGTGTTGCTTTTGCTCCAAAGAGGTAAGCTTCAATGCCCTTGTTGCTTGCAAATTTATATTAACAAAAATAGCAATGGAGCCTCCAATTCACAAGAGGATAACACGGATTGATTCAGGTGACCCTCACCCATCTATCTGTGGGGTGGGGTTTATACACTGGGTTGTGGGGATAGACTCCCAAAACTGACATGGGCAACAGTTCAGTTCATGCTACCTATGACAAAATACTTCAGAAACGATTGATGATACATGTACTGTAATATGGTTATATAACTGCATTTGCATCAACACAAGTCAGTCTAAGCAAAACTATCACAGGAAAGCTAAGTTCACATCTGCGCTGGAGACTCCGCTGCAGAAACCACCAGAAATCAGCGGAGAGAAAAGTTCTGCTTGGAGGAGTTTTCTCTCCACTGGTTTCAGTACGAAAACACCCGTCTATAATGTAGTCCGGCTCTCTGTCATTCGCGTCCCCTGGCGGATCCCATAGCGCACAAATGAACCTAGCCTAAAATGTGTCCAAATTAGTACAAGAACAAAAAATAGTCACACAAAGACAAATGAGATATAGCATAAATTTTATTATATGGTGAGGAACATTGCAAAGAAAAGAAAAGCAAATAGAATCTTTGGCACTTGAGATATTACTGCTCAATTGATCCTTATAGTCTTATGAAAACTTTGTGTTCACATTTTAATTACAGATCATTCTGGATGGCGGTCACATAATTAAATAAAGGTCTAAGGGCCACAAACCTTTACTGTTTTTCATGTTCCTACTTTTCATATACTTCCTTTTTTTTCTCCAATTTTAGGGGCACAGATCTTGGTGACATTACATTGAATGAGCCCTTGTACTGCCAACAATAGTCAGTGAATGCGCACATGAATCATGGCGGTCAACATCCATTTCCTTCATATTAAAGCTTAGTGATACAGAACATAGTAACATGACTGAGGCCTGCAGTTCTGATGTATGGTCACTAACGCCTGATAATGGAATAATATAGCATAGCGGGTTGTAGGTACCCAGCGTTACTGAAGGTTCACAACGTTTGAGGATATATTGAAGATACATGGTTTCATCTCTAATGTTAGACAATAGTTGTTTCAGGGGATTTAAGGGTTAACTTCTAATATTTAATTTTGTGGTCGACTCTACCTGGTCACTCAAGGAATCTCACCTGAATATTGCCAATAGGGCTGTGCTGATGTCAGACTATGGATCTATTCATACAACTGTTGTGAAAAACAGCCATAAAAATGAACACTTTTCATGGCTGTTTTGTATCTGAGTGGTACCTGGCCTCAGGGGTCTCCCATAGATTTTAGTCAGGGGTTCATGAAAATGGCCATTAAAAGAGAACGTCAAAAAATCGGTCATGTAAATACCCCATTCATATGTACTGAATTCAATACAGTCAGGTGACAGACATTAAAAATCATCTATCATATCAACATCTATCAGAGCTTAAATGTGACTCTAACCATAACCCAATAGGTGTATAGACGTCCAATGCGTCAATATCAATTCAGGGGTTGCTGATATGTAAGGGATATGTAGGTTTGCCCTTTGGGTTATGTATATAGGATTAGGAGAGATAAAGGATTTTCTGTGTCTTTGATATTGACCACTTGTCCTTAGATTAGGCCATCAATATCAGATCAGTGGGGGTCTGAATTCTGGTATGCCCACTGCTTAGCTGATTATAGGGGTGCGCCACTTCAGTGACCGAAGCAGATCTCCTTCATTATCTACCAATAGCAAAAATCTTTGCACCCCCAAGTAGGCCAGATGCTTATTAACCTTCTTTATTAATTGCATCACAGAGGATGTCACGTTTCGGTCATGGACCTTCATCAGACACGTATGCTGCCTGTGGTATAGGCGCTAAGTGAACGCCGCCATAGGGAAGGTGCTTCTACTACCATATGGGTGTGTGAGGTTTTTCACTACTATTGTACTGGGTTGACAATACAACCAAGGTAAAAACTTGCCAGCTACTGCCAAAAGGACTTTGATAGAAGACGGATATCCGTAGCTTAAAATTTAACTTTTATTATCGTTCATCAGTTAAAAAAGTTACATCGTAACTTGGAGTCTGGCCTGCTATACACTCGGCGACGCGTTTCGGAACTGTCTGTTCCTTCGTCTCGAGAGCCGAGGGGGGGGGGGGGCTTTCCTCACTGCTCAGACTGTCAGAAACACCCTTCTGACAGTGAAGTGCTACGGTACCGGCACCGATAGCTCTTCACTGGGGGCACAGAACGGGAAAGCCAATGCTGAATTCAGTGCACTGTTGGCTTTCTAGCAGTGTATTAAACCGCATGTGCCCCAGATGGTGAAAGGTCCTCTTTAAGCTAGATGTGTCAGCTGAATATCTTGCCCTGTGTAAGGCGGGTATGTTGCAGGGACAGGTCTGTTTTCCAATTGGTCAAAATGGCTCAAAATTTTTTGGGTCCATTAGACTAAGTGATAAAAGAATACAGAGAACTCCATAGGTGTGAATCCCCTGTATTAATGAAGGACTCGCTCTCTGTACCCCACAATACTGGTGACTGGCATGCTATTAATATATGGCTGCTCCATACAGATGTGTTCATCCTTAACTTTCTGTAAACTTTGTTAAAGACATTTTCCAGTATCAGGATGTTGATGGAGTATAATTAGAATAGATCATCAATATCAGATATATTAGTTTGGGCCTAACCCTTAGACACCTGCTCCTTATTTTGTGCCTTGGTCTGTATATGGATTGGGGGTTATTTATTAAGACTGGCGTTCTGATGTCTTAATAAATCAGACTTACTCCTGTGCACCATAATCTAGATCTATGCCAGTCAGAAACTGGGGTAGATTTCAGCTATAACTCCCCAGTGCAGATTATAATAAATTTGTTGAGCCAAGGAGACCCTGTCCCATCTTTCTTTGGTCTCCTTGGTCTAAAACATGGTGAATAGGACACAGAAGGGACAATGTGGTACAGTCTGTGCACCAAAGATGTGCCACATTTATACCTATTTGAACCAATATGAGTTAGTAGATTCCCCCTAGTGTATATAAAGTATAAGTGCTGCAGACTATCGCAACTTCATCATAATCACTTAAATGGGAGGAAGCCATAATAACCTGCTGTGTTGCTACTAAATAGACATTTTGCAGCATAGACATTGAAGAACCTGCAGTGCCATGACCTCTCCAAGTAGTTGATCAGTGAAGGTGCTGATAGTTGGATTTCCTCGACTCAGATATTGATGAACTATTCTAAGGGTAGACCATTAACTCTGAATACTGCTTTAGAGACTCCATTATACATAAATACAGTCCTATGAAAAAGTTTGGGCACCCCTATAAATCTTAATCATTTTTAGTTCTAAATATTTTGGTGTTTGCAACAGCCATTTCAGTTTGATATATCTAATAACTGATGGACACAGTAATATTTCAGGATTGAAATGAGGTTTATTGTACTAACAGAAAATGTGCAATATGCATTAAACCAAAATTTGACCGGTGCAAAAGTATGGGCACCTCAACAGAAAAGTGACATTAATATTTGGTAGATCCTCCTTTTGCAAAGATAACAGCCTCTAGTCACTTCCTGTAGCTTTTAATCAGTTCCTGGATCCTGGATGAAGGTATTTTGGACCATTCCTCTTTACAAAACAATTCAAGTTCAGTTAAGTTTGATGGTCGCCGAGCATGGACAGCCCGCTTCAAATCATCCCACAGATGTTCAATGATATTCAGGTCTGGGGACTGGGATGGCCATTCCAGAACATTGTAATTGTTCCTCTGCATGAATGCCTGAGTCGATTTGGAGCAGTGTTTTGGATCATTGTCTTGCTGAAATATCCATCCCCGGCTTAACTTCAACTTCGTCACTGATTCTTGAACATTATTCTCAAGAATCTGCTGATACTGAGTGGAATCCATGCGACCCTCAACTTTAACAAGATTCCCGTTGCCAGCATTGGCCACATAGCCCCAAAGCATGATGGAACCTCCACCAAATTTTACAGTGGGTAGCAAGTGTTTTTCTTGGAATGCTGTTTTTTTTGGACACCACGCATAACGCCTTTTTGTATGACCAAACAACTCAATCTTTGTTTCATCAGTCCACAGGACCTTCTTCCAAAATGAAGCTGGCTTGTCCAAATGCGCTTTTGCATACCTCAGGTGACTCTGTTTGTGGCGTGCTTGCAGAAACGACTTCTTTCTCATCACTCTCCCATACAGCTTCTCCTTGTGCAAAGTGCGCTGTATTGTTGACCGATGCACAGTGACACCATCTGCAGCAAGATGATGCTGCAGCTCTTTGGAGGTGGTCTGTGGATTGTCCTTGACTGTTCTCACCATTCTTCTTCTCTGCCTTTCTGATATTTTTCTTGGCTTGCCACTTCTGGGCTTAACAAGAACTGTCTCTGTGGTCTTCCATTTCCTTACTATGTTCCTCACAGTGGAAACTGACAGGTTAAATCTCTGAGACAACTTTTTGTATCCTTCCCCTGAACAACTATGTGGAACAATCTTTGTTTTCAGATCATTTGAGAGTTGTTTTGAGTAGCCCATGATGCCACTCTTCAGAGGAGATTCAAATAGGAGAACAACTTGCAATTGGCCACCTTAAATACCTTTTCTCATGATTGGATACACCTGGCTATGAAGTTCAAAGCTCAGTGAGGTTACAAAACAAATTTTGTGCTTCAGTAAGTCAGTAAAAAAAGTAGTTAGGGGAATTCAAATCAATAAAATGATAAGGGTGCCCATACTTTTGCACCGGTCAAATTTTGGTTTAATGCATATTGCACATTTTCTGTTAGTACAATAAACCTCATTTCAATCCTGAAATATTTCTGTGTCCATCAGTTATTAGATATATCAAACTGAAATGGCTGTTGCAAACACCAAAATATTTAGAACTAAAAATGATTAAGGCTGTATTCACACATACATACAACGCTAAATAGCGCGGCGTATACGCGGCGTTAACGCGGCGCTACGCGGCGTAAACGCGGCGCTATGTGCAAAAAACACACAAAAAACGCCTGGCGTTACTCTGTGTGAATACAGCCTAAGATTAATAGGGGTGCCCAAACTTTTTCATAGGACTGTATATAAATAATAATTTACTTCCCAACAGAGAATCGGAAAATCGTGTTTTTTCTTTTTTCAGAGATGGTCATCTTGTGCCACACTTCTCTAGATAAGTCAAGCCAAGAGGAAAGTTAAAAAAAGACACATCTGTACAACTTAAGCTTTCTACTTTCTAACCCTGTCATTATTCTTGGCATCCCATAGGATTTCAGGAAGTTATAAAAACTGGCGATAATATTCTGCATAAATGATTCCAAACATAAAACCGTCCATGCCAATGCAATGTCCTTTAATGTGTACGGGATAGTGCGGACCACCTAAACAGGGTCTCACTCCTGAACCACTGAAAACAAAGGCAAAACCAGTTGGGTAAAACTGGATACATTCAATCTAATTTGTGTACATGTGAATAGATTTGCTTCGATGCAAGTAACATTCAATACACATTCAATTCCACAATTCCAAGAACAATTTCCAACCAACTGATGGCATAAAAATGAAAAATATTCTGTAACGTGTCAGGTAAATACTTATATGCTAACAACTAACCTGATATCTGATGATAGATTAATTTTTTTAGAATTCAGATTTGCTTAGCTTTATTATATTTTGCCAACTTTCTGCTGGTGATTTACTTGGTAAACTAATGAAACCTCATGGGTCCATAGGACGTGGTATAAAAATACTGACCATATAAGCTTTTCCTAGACAAAATGTACCTTTTAATATATTTCCTTTACATTAGGCAGTACAGTATATGTCTTACTATATGGAAGGCTCTAATGCACTTTGTTTGGGTCCTTTTTGGCAGTAAAAGAATCTTCACAGTTATAAAGTTGCTCCGGTTTGTTGGCACTATGGCAATGAAATTAAAGAAGTCTTTGCACCTTGTGCAAGTAGCTGGTGAATATTTTGCAAAGTGACAAAAAAAAGGAAAAAAAAGACCCATTGGTGAATTGTAAAGTGATTGCAGTGATGTCCGGAGATCAGTCCAGGGCGAGCAGCGGCTGAGTGTTTTCATTGTCTCTGTGGTCCTCGTGCATCAGTGTGCCAGGTTCTACCACCGACTGGGACCTGCAACAGATAAAGAAACAGGCAAAATATTGTGGATTCAGATGAATGTGGGCAGACAGATGCAGGTAAGTGATGTCACCAGATGTGCCCACCCAATCCATTCACTGAGGTCAGTTTCACATCTGCGCATGGGTTTCCGCTTGGGGACCCCTCGAATGGAAACCTCATCTGCATAAAAAAGTGGTTACCGTAGGAAACCCATGGACCACATAGACCAGACCTGGGCAAAGCCTGGCCCCCGGGCCATATCCGGCCCTCTGACTGATTCAGACCGGCCCGCACAGCTTGACTAGGGGGCATGTCTAGGGGGGGGGGGGGTGTCTTAGTGCCAGCAGAAGATGGAGACATGTGGAGTGTGTCATAAGGTACTGAGAGATGTAAGGTAAGATGCAGGGTGGAGAGTGTGTGTGTGTGTGTGTGTGTGTGTCTGTCTATATGTGTCTGTCTGTGTCTGTATGTGTGTGTGTCTATATGTGTGTGTGTCTATATGTGTCTGTCTGTCTGTGTGTCTCAGTAACCTAGGGGCAGAGATGGAAGGGGAATGTTATACTAGGGCAGAGATGGCAGATGGAGGGGGGACATGAAACTTGGGGAGAGATGGAGGGGGGACATGAAATGGGGAAAATAAAGGGGAATATGAAACTGAGGGAGAAATGGAGGGGTGGGGGGACATGAACCTGGGGTAGATGAAGAGGGCACTTAAACTGGGGGGACATTAAACTGGGGACAACTGGATGGGGCATTAAATCGTGGAGGAAGCTGTATGGGGACCTGTCTGCCTCTAGTTGCCGCCAGTTTAATGACCCCATCCAGCTACCCCTACGGTTTAATGTCTGCTTCCAGCTTTCTGATTTTAATGTCCCCCTCTAGTTGCCCCCAGTTTCATGTCCCGCTCCAGCTGTCAATTTATTGTCCCCCTCCAACAACCCCCACTGTTTAATGTCCCCCTCTAGCTGCTCCAGTTTCGTGTCCCCTCTAGTTTCCACCAGTTTATACTGGGGCACCAGGAGAGGGACTTAATACTGTGGGGCAGTTGGAAGGGAACATTATAATGTGGGGGCATATATTGTATGGGTGACTGTAGGAGGATTATACTGTGTGGGGGCACATGGAAAGATTATTGGGAATGGGCGGAGTCAACATAGAAGTGGGTGGAGCTAAATTTGCCATGGCGCGGCCCTCTAGCATAGTTTCAATTTCTTATGCGGCCCCATGGGAAAAATAATTTCCCACCCCTGCCATAGACTATAATGGGGTCATGTGGTTTTCACTCAGTTTTCACACGAAAAACGCAGAGAGGGGATCGGAATGGCCCGAATGTAGATGTGAACTGGACCTGACACAGTTATGTGCAGGAGTCTGCACAGTGTAGGGAATGTCTTAGACTACCACTTCCACCATACTGGCCATACATACAAGCTGTTGCCTGAAAACACGGCTTGACAACCACAACTACAAACTTTTTATGGAAATTGTCAGGGCTTAATAAAACAACTCAGCCCCGAAAGTGACAAGTCCAAATAAATGAGAAGGGAATGTCAATCCTACATGATCTAAATCCCATCCTGTTATTCCATTTCAGCTTCAGAATATTTTGACGTACTCTGAAAATTGTCATAGAAGAAGTATTTTGTACAACTCTGTCTGAATTGTTCATGGATATTATGAGTTCTGTTAATTACCTAATTAGCCTAATAAAGCTTTGATGAGATCAAATGTCGACATCTTGCAAATTCAGGGCGATACTGCTAATAAATTCTGCTGTTTCATTTATATTAGAGAACTTTAAAGGATCTTCTAAATTATGTAACCATGAATCTAATTCATGTGAAGGTCAAAATGTAGCAAGTTAGTGAATGTGGCTAATTCAGAGCATTAATATATAATGGCCTCCAGTTTTCTGCATGTTCAAGTCTTGAAAACATTTATGTGCTTGGTCCAAATATTCCCATATTAAGGACATAAAATGAGCAGAGCATACAGTACAGGTCATTTACGATACACACACCTATGTATAAAAGACTTACTGTAAATGGAGATGGATGAAATATTGCCTTATTTGCTATACAAGTCCCTATGTACCCAATTTATCTAAATATTTGAGGAAATGTCAGTCCTCTGAACATTTGGCTGCATAATACAGTCAAGTAACTACAGACCATAAGTTTTATGTGAGACATCAGCATTATTTTTGTGATCAAGGCCTAAATGTCTTTAGTAGAATATAATCATAAAGAATGTGCTATATTATTGTATATTACAATTACAAATAATGCTGATGTAGGCTAATCCTACTGTCATGTCTAAGGCCCAGTTCACATCTGCGTTTGGTAATACGTTTCGGTAGTCCACATGGGGACCTCTCGAACAGACTACCGAATGCATTGACAAGCGGTGAACAGTGAAAGTACATGGACCCCATAGACTATAATGGGGTCCATGTGCTTTCTGTGCGGTCTCCACATGAGTCATGCAGACAGGAAATTAGATCATGAAGTACTTTTCTGTCTGCATGTTCCATGCGGACACCGAGCGGAAAGCACACGGACCCCATTATAGTCTATGGGGTCCATGTGCTTTCATAAGCTCTCTGCTTGCCAATGTGTTCAGTAGTCCGTTCAGGGGTCCCCATGCGGACTCCCCCAACGGATTACCAAACACAGATGTGAACCAGGCCTCACTGTTCTGAATGTGCTGTCTTCATATAGTGTGTTGGTTATACTGAAGAAGAGGCAAAGGCTTAGAGTAAAGCTCCTTTACACATTGATCAACTCGAAACAAATGTACATTGCTAATATAACAAGTCGCTCAGTGCTTTATTCCATTTACATACAGTAACCATCATGACTATGCAAATTCTATGGGGATGAACCATTGTTAATACAATTGTTTGTCCCTGAACAGTTTGCATTCTTGTTGTCAGCATATCCTATGTTAACATAAGCTCAATGTTGCTCATGTTTACACGTGGTAAAGACCAAGAACGAACAACAGCTATTCGTCTGCCCTTGGAAATATGCCTTAAAAGGGTTTTCTGGGCTAAACATTGATGATCTATCTCAAGGATAAGTCACCAATGTCATAGAGGTGGTGGTTCAAAACCTGGTACTCGCCCCAATAAAGTGTTTTCATGAGCTGATGCACAGAGAATGGAGCAGGAAGCAGACAGCTTTGTTGTCTGCAGTGGCTGAATTCAGGTGACGGGGTGGCAGTAACCTGATTTGGCCACTACAAATAAAATGTTGTCCTTGGTTTGATTGAAACCAAGGACTTCAGCATTGTAAGGCTACAGTGCTAACCACTGAGCCACCATGCCCTTACCTGACACCCTGGACCAGGGGTGAACCTTCCCCTTTCGCCGCCTGAGGTGAACGACAGAAAGCCGCCCCCCCCCCCCCCCCGGGAGGAGGGGGCGGAGCGGAGGGGGCATGGCAAAGCGAAGGGGGCGGGGCTTAGCAGTGTTCGCAGGCAGAGAGCAGGCAGGGAGAGGACGTGCTCTCTGCCTGAGCGTGAGGGGAGGCCGCTGGAGCAGCGCTGCTCCAGCGGCCTCCCCAATCCACCGCTCGGTGCTAAGCCAGTCCAGGACAGCTTGTCCTGGACTGGCTTAGGTAAGCAAAAATGCCGCCCTCCATGGGGCCCTGGCATAGCGCCGCCTGAAGCGGTCGCTTCAGGTTGCCTCATGGGAGGTGCGGCGCTGCCCTGGACCATACCTTTTAGTAGAAGATAAAGTTCCATACATATCAGTTTACAATGTATCCAGTCTAACCAATTTTCTTTAAATACATCAGACTACTTTCACATCACCATATTAACATTCTTTGTTCTAATCCATCAGACTATTGACTTTTCAGGCCACCTTGCAGTGTACAGGGTCTTTTAGATCATACATGCCTTGCTAAGGATTCTGGGAAGGGAATATGGGAGGCAATAATAGTCTTCTTAGGAAGATGAGTACCCCTTCTAACCCGCCCTGATGAGGGACAATAAACCTGAAACAGCTGCCTGTGCATCGCTCTCTCTTCTTGTGAATGGTGCTGGTTTGGCTTTAATTCAAGATCATACCAATAGGTTTCAGGAACACCAGACAAGGAGCTATTTCTCCTTTATTGGCCAAGGAGGACATATTTGTATATTCCTTTCCCAGTGCCTTTCAGCAGCACCTTTGACAGGTAAAACTGGGTTCACAAGCAGGACGTTTCTCTCTGCATTTTTTCGGGAGGAAACCTTACAGACCCCAGGGTTTTGTAAGTGGACTCGAAGAACGAAAACCTGAGCGCAGCTGTTTACCCCTATCATCTTTTAGTACTGTTGAAAAAAAAGATAGCAGATGTTTTACTGCCTATTATGGGTCACACAACCCTTGAGGGTGGACTATCGTGGGGTAATATTGGCTCTCTGTTGCACTGCTTCTATAATTTTACCTTTGCACTGTCATAAATGTTGTTAGTATTTAGTATCATTATATAAACTATACAGGAATTCCACTAAAAAACCCCACAGAAATATGAACCAGGCATGAATTCTATGAGTACTATTCTGCCTGTACACTACCAGAGCACTATGTGTGGTGGAAAAATAAATGGGATTGCTATTTTAATTGCAAGGATGTCCTTGGTCTAGGTCAATGACATTAATCTGATTGCAAGTCACAGCTGCGCCTGCTGAACCGCGCTCATATCTCGTGCTGCAGGCTGCGATACAGCTGGGATATATGGTTGTTTTCTTCATTTATGTCGTGCTATTTAGGTAGACATTATACACCTAAGGAATGATGCACTATGCTTGTGTAAGTAACAACACTGTTTTACAAGAAGACAAATGAAGTGGCTTTGTATGTGACCTGTGTAGAAATGTTTCATTACAATGTATAAATCCTACAACTTGCTGTTATGTTAGGGACAGTAAATCATCAGCCTTCCATGTATATACCAAGCTGATTAAAGGGGTTGCCCAGCCAAGAAAAAATGATTACTAACCCAGCTCAGAGTAATGTACAAAAATTTTAGAGAAAGTCACAAATCTCACCTCACCTCTTCCTTTCTGTTCCCATTCAGACAATTTCTGGTCCCCTGCTGGTCTCTACTTGCTGCTGCTGCAGTGACATGTTGACCCAGAAACATGTGAACACTAAAACTTATCAATGGTGGAAGCAGTGACTCTCTAAAAATATTTTTTGTTTGGATGGAAAACCCCTTTAATGTATGAAAAACTGACAAGTGGATATTTGAAGTAATAAAACAAGTAATACAAAATTTTCTCAGGTTCTAAGGGTGCATACCTCCCAACCAACCCGGATGCAGCGGCACAGTCCTGGATTCCGGGTCCTTTTCCGCTGTCCCGGTAGGCGGGTGGTATATCCCAGTATCAGTGTCACTCACATCTTGCCTGCAGTTCCTTGAACAGTTCAGGCAGGGAGAACAGAACTCTGAATGAAAGGAAAGTCGAAATCCAGCACAGCCTCCACTAGCTAATACGTTAAAACTTCATACTTTATTCAGGAGTCATGCTCCAAATTAAAAAACATCAGCGTACATGTAGTTCCAAGTGTGGATACAAGTAGGACATAAGCCTCTACAAACCTCTACAAAACAGCAGGGAGAATGAGTAGAGGTGAGTATCAGTGGTTTTATTATGTTAAATTGTGGGGGCAAATGGAGGAAGCACATTAAATTGAGGGAGGGGAGATGGAGGGGGCATTAAACAGGGGGCAGATGAAGGGGGAGCATTAAACTTAGGGGAGATGAAGATGATACATTAAACTGGGAGGCAGATGGGAGGTATTAAACTGGGGCACAGATGAAGGGTCACATTAAACCGGGGGCAAGCTGGAAGGGGGCATTAAACCATGAGAGTAGCTTGAGGGGGATATGTCTGCCTTTAGATGCCCCCAGTTTAATGTCACCCTCCAGCTGCCCCAGTTTAATGTTCCCCTTTAGTGTCCCCCAGTTTAATGTCAACCTCCAACTACTCCCACGGTTTAATGTCAATCTATTTTCCCCCAGTTTAAACAGGGGCACCAGGAGAGAAAACTGTGTGAGAAACTTTGTGAGAAAGGTCGGAGTCAACATAGTAAGTGGGTGGAGTTAAATTTGCTGCGGCGTGCATAGTATACAGCACATACTGTCCCTCTTTCTATCCTTTGAAAGTTGGGAGGTATGGGGGTGGATCCATTGGGTAATTATTATGTTTGACTTTGGTTATACTTTGCAGGTTGCAGTTCCAAAGCTGACGTAAAAGAAACTGCACAGCCCAGCAGGTTTGGGTTAGTAAATCACTTAAAGGGATTTTCTAGTATTAAGATATCGATGTAAAAACCTTGTGCCATCAATATCAGGTAGGTGGGGATCCAACTCTCAGCACCCCTGCTTATTAACTGTTTGAAGAAGCATATCCACACCATACACTTAGTAGGGATGTTCGTCCAAGTGGCCGGGATGAAGCTGCAATAACATGCACCTCCCTTACTATGTATGTAGACGTATTGACCTAAAAGTGGCTGCAGTGTATTGTGACCCCTTCAAGAAGCTCATTGTCATTGTGTGTTGAGAGGTGGACCCTCACTCATCTGATGTTGATGACCTGTATTACAGTAAGGACAGGCCATCAATATCTTGATCCTGGAAAACCCCTTCATAGGGAACTTTATATCCAATCAAGCACTGTGAATTGTAAGGGAAGTTAGGCTCAGTACCATCATACTTTTAGATAGTCCAATAGACACTCCTTCAGAAATATGCAAATGAGGCTTATCTGCAATGGTGAGTGCCAGGGTCCCTGTCCATCCTGAACATAGTGAGAATGGAGGCTCTGCATTGCATAGGAGTTTCATTTGCATATTTCTAAAAGTTCTTTTTTTCAAGGAAATTTAAAGGTGTAATGTCCCTTCCAACATACTTTGGTTAAGTTGATAGAAACTCTTTGAGTGAAAAATTTACTGTGTTGTTGAACTTGAATTTATGGCTAAGTCTGTTGAGTGATTTATTTAATTTAATTTAAAAGTTTTTGTATTTTTGATTTTAATTAAAGCAGGTTAATGTATTCTTCATCTATACATCTAGTTTTATGACATTGAATGAGAAACACAAGTAATGGAAATGTGGAAACATCCATTCATCATTCAGATGCAGATCGATGCCATAGATGTACTGCGGATTACAGTGACTTCATCCATCTGATGTGGCTGTTTCCAGTTGTGTCATCCTTTTAGACTAAGATGTTACATCTTCCTCAGGGTGTATTTGACAAGTCTTTCCGGTCTTTCCGGTCTTTCCGGTCTTTCTGGTTTGTGCCTTTTGGGCCTGGTCCTGGAGGAAGACTAGTCATTTTCATAAATGATTATTCCTGCAGGAGTTTCTCCTTTTGGCACGTACAGCTGTGGCCTTCCACTGGATGGCAGACAGGACTCATCATTATCTTAACAGCGTTAACATGTGAATACTACCCTACCATAAGGAAATACTGCAACTGTGGCTGTCCTGAAAAATTTCAACATGTCTGGGGTGTGTGGTCTACTTCTCTTTCTTGCTTGAGCTTCCTTGCCTCTATGTTTCTTTTGTACAATTTCTACACTGTCTACCAATAAGTATTTGGACACCCATGTAAATGAAGATACCTGCGGTCGTGATGTATGTCACGCCTTCTGCCATTAAATAGGAAACAGCATTGGCATCAGTCGCATACAAGATGCCATGAAGTGTAGAGTTGTCCAATTTCGAGAAAGGGGTAATTGTGGGGTACCACAGAGATGGTCGATCCTTGAGGGACATAGCAAGTGAATAGAATTACCCAAAATCAACAGTGGTCTATGTGATTACGAAGTGGAAGGTGAACAGTGATTGTCACAATGTGCCCCAAGTCGGCAGACCCCCAAAACTGGGAGATAGAGACCGACGAGTGCTGGTGAGAGAAACCGCACCCAACCGATGGCTCACATACACCAGGAGTTTCACCAGGTATCCGGGAGTATTGTGTGGATCAATACCTTCCATAAGGAAGCATCTGCTGGGTTCTACCAACTACTGAATAGGAATAAATGTTGTTTTTCTATTCTACCACAGCTGTCCAAATACTTATTGGTAGGCAGTGTGTATTGTCCCCTCAGCCTACATATAGTACCTTCAGCCTGCATGGCAACAATACACCATGGTCCATTATAATTGTTCTAATATATCCTGTGATCCTACACCCTGCATATTTTCTTTATTTGCCTCTTATTTGCTTACGTTTATATGACATATATTCTCAAAAAAATATCCAATGCAGGGAATGCCCTGGTAAGCTTTATCACTCCCTGGATAACATCTCTTACATATCACCATAGCATTAATTGTCCTTCAACCAGAAACATATGATCTAGCTCATATTAAAGTACCCTATATATCTCCATGCCATAAAATGGAAATAATAATTGATTAGTGGGGGAAAGATAATTGAAACATTAATGAAAAACCGATACTGCCAATAGGAAAGGAAGTGACCTTCAGTTCACACCGCCGTATGTCCCCATCATTGTAGGCCAATAACCAGGAATAATTTACAGTGGGACTTTGCTTACATATTGGTGACCTAGTGTCCTTCAGTGTCATTTACACCCTTATTCAGATTCATTTTTAGTCCAGCCCTTCCACCATCACATGGAAATAGCTCTTATTATTTTATTATATAGACATCTTGGGCATGACGTCTCTACTGCCGAATCATTAGAAGTCAAGTCTATGAGTGGAATTACTTAAGGTTTGCTATTCTTACACCAGTCTTAATTCATTCCCCAGAATTACTCCAGGGAACTGGCCTAGATGTGTGGTATAACTAACAATAATTTTCTTGCTTTTGTTATAGTAAATCTTGCCACCTACATTCCTAGGACCTGAGATGCACCATTGTGCGCCAAAAAATATGCCAAGTTATGATGCATGGCCACTTTTTTGACATAATATATCTGGACCAACATCTTTAGACTTTAGGTCTCATGCACAAGAGAGAATCATGTACAAGTAACCAATACAGACAGACACAAAGAATCACTGCAGCTCTGTTCTTCATGCGCTACAGTGTTACCGAGCATCGCTTCTAGAGGATTATTCTGGTGTCTTGTTGAGCATGGAACATTTCTTTCTGTCGGATTCAGAAATAGTGTGATAGAAAAACCTACCTATCCATCCGTATAAAATCCTAGGCATATGGAAGTATAGTCTACTCTTTCTCTTTCTTGAGGACAGACAATGCAATGTTAAATAAGAACATATGAGAACAATGTGTGGCAGAAATGTCACTTATTACTCTAAAGGCTATGTCCCTGAACACACACAAGCTAATACACTGTCTACCAATATGTATTTGGACACCCATGTAAATTAAGATATTTGCGGTCATCATGTACGTCACGCCTTCCACGGGTAAATAGGAGACAGCATTGGCATTAGTCGTATGCAAGATGCCACGAAGTGCAGAGCTGTCTGATTTCGAGAAAGGGGTAATTGTGGGGTACCACAGAAATGGTCGATCCTTAAGGGACGAACTGAATTACCCAAAATCGACAGTGGCCTATGTGATTATGAAGTGGTAGGTGAGAGGTGATTGTCGGAATGTGCCCTGAGTCAGCAGACCCCCGAAACTGGGAGATAGAGACTGACAAGTGCTGACCAAAAACTGCACCCAACCGATGGCTGACATACACCAGGAGTTTCAGTAGGCATCCAGGAGTATTGTATCCATCAATACCATCCGTAAGGAAGCATCTGCTTGGTTCTACCAACTACTGAATATGAATAAATGTTATTTTTCTATTCTACCACAGGTGTCCAAATACTTATTGGTAGACAATGTAGATGTAGCCACCGGCACCATCTGATGGGGTATATGTGTGAATAATGTCTGGCATACTTAACCAGGAGGTAACACTTGGCAGTGTTGAGTCCATGGTCACATCAGAATTGTGAGAAAAGCTGAATATCTTGGATCATAGACAAGGAAAGAGACTTGCACCATAACTCCATGACATAAACTACAGACATTGGAGAACTACAGACATTGGTTTGGTGCAGGACCAGCAGCTTATTTTACCTAGTAACATAACTGGTAGATATATAACCAGTGGTGACTACATGCATACAAGATAATGGACCAATTGTTGTTGTTCATAACCACCTGCATTAACCTGTATTTTCATCCATTTTCTATCACTTTAACACACCTAAGCGTGCTGTACCCAGGTTATTTCTGCCATGTGAAATAAGATTAGTGAGGATTAGCATTCGATTTCTTAATACATTAATCTCCAAACTAGGGAAAAAGTGTATTTAATCCCCATGAGCCAATGACTTGGATTACAGCATTAATTAGTTCTCAGTTAATGACCTACCTTCTATATGTTCAGTATGGCGTGCTTGAGATGGTTGTTGAGTTAGCTACCATGCTCCATAAATACATACAGTATATGCTAAATATGTTGACCCTATGAAATAATTATTGCTATTATGAGAACCTTTTTTTAATATAAAATAAAATATTTTTATAATAATAATAATAATAATAAAATAAAATATTTTTAAATATAAAATAATAATTAATATTAATTATATTTTGTGACCATCTAGAATGGCCTACACCAACATATTATTAATCCACAACCCAAGTGAATATCATTATTCATCCTTTACATGGCCTAATTCTTGGCCATATCAATGTTGCCTGTAAAATCATGACCATGGTGTATACAGTGATCAAGAAGAAACTGAACAGCGCTCTAGTACTTTGAGCTTGCTTTACTTTATTCAATAAATCTATACAGTCACAGATTCAATAGTACAACGCCTCTCAATATAAATCTATAGCATCAGCCTTCGCTGTTTGTTATAATGCAACATTTTGGGCCAAAGTTCTTCATCAGGCATAAGAAGTATGCAACAGATATATAATGGAAGAATAACAAGGGCTGGATTCTGGGTACCACAAATTCTCTGGCTGTATGTTCTGAGTGGCACATGTATGTTCACAGTAGTCAAAATGCCCTTGACTTTGCCCAAAGCAAAGAAACCCATTTTTGAGATGCTAACCATTTATAGCAGGGGTCTTCAACCAGTGGCTCGGAAGCCCCATATGAATAACTCTTAGCCACGTGGCTCACCATGGTAATCCTCAGTTATAACTATAAAGATGTGCCCACACTTACTTTAGCTTGAATTTGTTGTACATGTTCAATACAAGATTGCGGCACTCTAGCAAAACCCTGGACAAGCTGCAGCTCACAACACAACCACTTGGTGGCCACACTCTGATACCTTGTGGCAGAATATTGCAAAATCATGTTGTTTTGACCAAACTGGACATGTTCGGCCAAAAGGAGAGCATATTAAGGGCACGTCTGTATATTCATTATCACAGCATTATAAAGAATGGGTATTACAGCTTTATTCTTTAAAATGGCTTCCATTTCCCATACTTCTGACTAGTGCTTTGCTATTAATTTAAGTAGTTACACGACTACTAGGTGGTCGTATTGGACAGACTTTTTGTGACACAGTTTAGAAAAACACGCTTTTTTTAAAGAATTGAGTCATCTTGTGCCACATATTTTGAGATATTTTGACCCAAGAGGACATGTGGTTAAGGACATGTCTATATGGAAATGGCTACAACATCATCCACTTTGACAATACTGTAGATACATCTTAACCATCTGAACAGTTCCAACCTGGACAATATAAATCCAGCGTAAACTTTCACACAGAAATATTTATCTGTACATTTCCAATTTCATAATTTCCTTATATCTAATATGTAATTTTTCCATCATGAGAGGTTACCATCCTCTATGCTACATGTGCTTTACAAGGTGAGAAAACATGGGACGTCTGATTGTTTCGGCTCTGCTTATCTTAAGTAACTCTTATACATTTCACTACATTTTTATAGAAATAAGTTATTATATAGAATATAAGACTAAAGCTTATATATTATGTATCTTATGGTCAACTGCACATAGATGTAAAAGATCTTTACCTTTTCATGTATTTCGGCGAGCAGTCTCTCTCTAGATTGGACGGTGCGTACTTCACGTGTATAGCATTGTAAGACGTGTGAGTATACTCGTTCTCATCATTGTAATCAGGACCAAGCAGAGTCCTCGCCCATGTCCCCATATCATATGGAGGAAGTGTACCCCCAAATTCAGATGGTAAACATTCTGGGTGGATCAACTGGTGCAGACTGTTAAGATTGTTGCCATGGAGGAAAATCTGTAAAATATAAATAATAAAACTGTGAAATTATAAAAAGGGAATTGTCTGTCATTGCTCTGAATAATATTCTCTGCTTGTCACACTTTACTTATTCCGTATACTACACGCGATTCTTGTGTGTCTATGTGTCCCTCCTGATGAATATAGCTTTCTGCTATTCAGTCTGTATCCTTCTATCTTACCTTTCCTTCATGCGTTTATGTCTTCTATTGTAGTATTAGACCTCTATGAGGCAGATTTACTAATCCTGTGTGATATTAGGGCAGTGTAAACTAAGACTAGGAAGTCTAAACATGCCCCACATATATCACTTTTGTTTGCAGGATGGTTAATCTGGTGAATAGACACTTGTTTAGACTCTAAATGAGACAACATGGCTTCGCATCATATTGGCTCATTTACTATATGACTTGGAGAGACCTAATGGGATTTCTTGCAGAGTGATGACTGCGTGACATCACAAATGGTTATGTAGGACTCATGTATACAACCATAACACTAATACACAATATGTGTGGGCCTATAGTGCTTCTCTAAGGTTACACATACTTAAGTAAATTTTTATGAGAATTTTTACAAATATGACACTCTTAAAGAGAACCTTTTAGGCGATTTCTGTGGCCCTGTCTGAGACCAGTATATAATATAGGGAAAGAAGCTGATTTCTGTGATATATAGGGTTATATGATTTAGGGCAGGATTTTTGGGTAAAACTCCTGATAGGACTCCTAGGAGCGACAGTGAGAGTCCTGATTACCCCGCCCACCCATAGGATGACTGGCAATCTACATACATTATTACATGGAAGCCTGTCAATCACTGTGTGTGAGCGGGGTGAGCAGGACTCTTACTGGCTATCCCAGGAGTCCTGACAAAATATACTCTTCTTTATAGGTAGCATGCACATGACAGTATACATGCACAGGCCCTTGAGAAAATGGAACTGAGAACACTTAGATAGCATCCAAGGACCCATACATTTCGATGAATGAACCCAAACTAAAAAAACTCGGAGAAATAGGTCCTGACCTGAGTTTTGCGTCAAAACTTACAAGTCCTGGACACAGTCATATGTATGGGGCCATAGAAAAGAATGAGTTAATGTGCTATGAGTTTTGGGCTGTGTTTGGGCCGTAGAAACTATCTGCAAATTATAGAGCATTATATTCTATTCTTGTCTGTATTGCAGCCCAGACTCACAGTTACAAGGATAAGGGATCATACAAGTCTTTTTGTGGATCCGTGATTGCATATGACATACTGGTGCAATAGAGACATGCTTTTTGTGGATCAGTATTTGTGGTCAGTAAAAACCACTATGGTTGTGGTCATGTAGCCTAACTCAGATATCAAATTATATAATCATATATATCATAGAGCTCAGCTTCTCTCCCTCTGACATATCCTGCTCTCAGATAGGGCAGAAAATTGTCTAAGGCCTCGTTCACATCTGCATTGGTATTCTGTCCAGGGGATTTTGCATGAGGACCCCCTCGAACGGAATACTGAACGCAACTGCAAGTGGTGTGCCAGTGAAAGCACACGGACCCTATAGATTATACTGGGGTCCATGTGCTTGCAACCAGATCTCCACAGGGATCATGCGGACAGGAAAGTAGTTCACAATCTACTTTCCTGTCTGCATGATTCATGTTGGCAGTGCACGGCAAACACACGGACCCCATTATAGGCTATGGGATCCATGTGCTTTCACCGCACACCGCTTGCAGTTGTGTTCGGTATTCCGCTCGAGGGGTCCCGATGCAGACTCCCCGAATGGAATACCAACACAGGTGTGGAGGAAGGGTAACAGACTCACTGTTAGAGGTGTTAACTCAGTTTAATGCGAAGATAGAGGTTGAAAATGGTCTGTGGATACTATTATATATTGTTACCATAAGTGACCCCATATTGCACACTGTGATATTTGTAATAAAGGTCTGACTTATTATGTATGTTGCTTTATTGCTCACCCCTGAACCTGTTATATGAGGGATTCTGACATTAAAGGGTAAGATTACATTCTCAACTATACTTTTTGTAAAAAAGGGAAAAAAATAACTTACTCTGCTCCCATCTAAAGACTGCATTTGAGCATTATCATGCTTGGGAGGATATGTCTAAGCTGAACCAATCCAGCTGCAGGAAAATAATGAATTGATAAAATAGAACACCTTCTGCTGTAAATAGATCTGCTCCATTATGTACAGCAGCTGAACCTTCTCCAATTGTCTGTAATTACAGCTTCTAGTACTGCCTGTAGTTTTAATATATTCCCTCTTCATATCGCAAATGAGATTCCGACTGGTTAGTTCCCGTTCTTTCTAAAGATCAAAGATATCCTCATCCTAGAGACCCACAATGACTATAATCCATTGGCATAGGTTTATTGATCGGAAGCAGACAATCTTCAATTCACAGCTGTGACCACAACGTGCCATATGCCTTAATCTCAGAGGTCAAAGGGAAAATCTCACTACAAGGGGCTCTCTGGAGATTTGGAGAGAGTATGGCATACAGCCTTGCATGAGATGTCGTGTCTTACCCTTTTCCTTGTCTTGTCTTTGAGGAAAGGTTTAATTATGGTGTACAGAGCATGGATGTACCAAGGCTGATTGACGAAATGGACGCCCCCAAAGCGAGCTGGAAAACTGTCCTAGAATTGAGAAGAAAACAGACGCTCATTACTGGATATAATTGGATGGCCAGCTGGTCGGAAACACAATCCATTACACAAGTGACATGCCTTCAGAACTATTTTAGCACAGAAACATTTTTTTTTTACATTTTTGTATTAAATATTTTTGCATGCATAGATTAACAATTACACGTTGGTAGCCAAAGTCTTGAAGGCCCCAATGCAATCTTCTGTCCGGTGCCCCCTACCTCATCCCTACAGTGAAATCTTGATAGTAATGGTTACGGGTGCCAAGGAGTTTAATCCACCTTAGTATGGTTCGGGTAATCTGTGGGTCTCCTTGGTTTATGGGCCAGATAGAAGCTGCAATCTCAGTACTGATGACAGTGCTTATGGGCCCCCTAAGACTCCTGGGCCCTGGTGTGACTGCACCCCCTCAAGTTACGGCGTTGGTCAGCAATAATATATTACATGTTGTCTCTTAAGCTAAGCATTAGACTTTAGACTGTCTGACCCACACAGTCAACCATCAACTAAAGTTGACCACAACAAAAATCTGTTGTGTTGGATGTTTTCTGCCATATATGGCCCATGATCTGTTGTGTATGGGCTAGACTGACAGACCTGTGGGTAATTGTAGTATACTGGGCATGTGTTTGTACTACTAACACCCCCACAGTGTCCATCAATTCCTGTTTTCAGCACTTTATTAGTATTCAATGACTTTCATCTGTTAATTGTCCAAGTGACTGGGGTAGTTGAACGCTTGTACGAGGGTTCATGGTTGTTCATGTGTTTGGGACAGCTGGCCTTATTTACACCTCTATATTTCACACATGTTTGCCATTCACATTTTACATGGATGACATACATATCCATTCCTTTCAAATTCTCCATTTTTTGAACTGATGTTGATGCATGACACCAATGTAAGTCTCTGGGTGCATCCAAAAATGGATAATATTTGTGTGTCATCCATTTCTTAACAGACTCAGGAACTTAGAAAATACTGTATAGGAGATGAAACAACATGGAAAACTTATAAACCATGCATAGTACACCACCTGCAAATTGGCGGGGTAGGGTAGGGTGCTGTCCATGAATATCACACAAAATGAGGACGTGTGAATTAGGCCTTATAACACAAAATCCTAAATCTTGGGTTTACTCTCAGTGGGTGGCAGCTAACCTGCTGTAATGTATAATATCAGCATAGTTGGGGAGGTTTCCAGGTTTCACTAATTCTCATCCATATGCTATGACTAAAACCTCCAGTGCAAAGGAATCTGCAGGGGGAGGTTAAATCTGCAGCACATTTCATCCTTGAAAGCTGCAGGAGACCTCCAGGGATTTGTACAGGTGTGTCACAACTAAACACCCAATTCCAGGCGCCTTTCAGAAAAACTCTGCTGATTTTCTCTTTTGTGCCTGTCCTGTTCATCTCCAGCCTTAAAATGCAGGTTCATTTACTAATATAATGTCACGGTAAAATTTCTGCCATAGTACCTGGGTGAAATGGGTGGATGAGAGGAATAGCTAGTGAGGGATGGGGGCATGGCGTTCTGTAACACAAGATATACAGAACACACTTTGGTCATTTTATTAGAAGGAGGATATTACATATAAGTGAGCAATTTAAGGATTTAACCCCTTCACACCGACAGCATTTTTTGATTTTTGTTTTTCGTTTTGACATAATGTTTGTGGGACAAATTATTCTTCATGATGCTACCATTAATTATTCTGTACATTAATTATTCTGGAAAGTATCAAACTAAGGCTCCACATAACCGGCCGCAACATAAAAGTGCTGTGGGAAAAACCACAGTGGCAATGCATTGCGTTTTTTTCCTGCGGCAGTATTCCCAGAAAAGACTTTCTGCTTCTATTATAACTATAGGGACACCGCCGGCGTTTCCGTAGGTATAATTGACATGCTACAATTTACAAAACAACAATGGTGTGGATGGAATTCTCTAGAAAGTGGGATTGCATTTTGTGGTTATTGCCGCAGTGTTTACACCACGTGTGGCTCTGGCCTTTAAGGGGTTTTCTAGGGAAGAGTAAAGTTTACTGGTAGGCACTGGTAAACTTTAATAATCCCCCGATAACCTCCTTAGGCTAAGGCCCCACGGCCGTAAATGCAGCGCTAGAGCGCTGCAGGAAGAACCGCAGCGTGAACGCATTGCAGTTCTTTCTGCAGCGCTTTGAAGAGAAAGTTCACAGAGTTTTCCTCCGCGGACTTTCTCTTACCATTATAGCCATGGGAAAGCCGCCGGCGTTTCTGTAGATATAATTGACATGCTGAAATTTTCAAAACCGCAATGGTGTTGGAAATCACAGCATGTCCGCACTGCGATTTTTTCTGCAAAGTGGGGATGGAATTCGCAAGTACTGTATAATGCTGCAATTTTTCCCACGGAAATCGCTGCATTTCTGGCCTGTGGGGCCCCGGCCTTAAGACCTCATATGCAGAAAAAAAAGCTTTTTTTCACAGAAAGCCTGTAGAGTTTTTTTCTGCGGACTTTCTGCCTGTATTATACCTATAGGGAAAATTCCAGCGTTTCCCTAGGTATAATTAACATGCTGTGATTTCCCCCCCACCAATTTTTTCCTGCAATGTGTGGATGGGATTATTTTTTTAATGCTTTGCCTACCTAATCCCTCCAATACAAAGGGGTTATCAATAGCCATTATTAATACCAGGGGCATTGAGGTGCAATATTTATTTAAGAAGGTATAAGGGGTTTAATTTATATAAGGAGGCATAAGAGGGTATAATTAATTATAGGGGGATTGAGCAATATTAATTTTAGGTGGCACTCAGTGCATTATTAATTTGAGGGGTGCACAGATAATTATTAATTAGGGATCATTATTCACTGAGGGGCACTAAGCAGTTATTAGGGCAGTATTAAAGGAGTTTTATTCATTTCCAGGGGATCTTTATATTCTATATCCTATAACTGTGGGTAGTAATAGGATAGGGAATTTGTGTAGGCGAGAACAATGTGGGTCAGATGCCTTGAAAGCAAGAAGCCAAAGACATCTGTGTGACAAACTTTGAAGAGACAAGTCACAGCTGGAAAAAGTGGTCATGGTCCCACGTAGGGTGACAATGGATCATTACTATGGGGCTGCAGGGAGTCTATGTGCAGTATCCTAGTACATGGTTCTGTTTTGTGCGTTATGTGGGACATAGCTGGGAGAAATGAGGGCAACTGGGGCATGTGCTTTAGGTAGTGGGGATAAGGGGAGGCTTCAACGAGCCACCTTTATGTATATAGATACAAAGTAACACTAGGTGCATACTAGCACCGGACTCTTTGTTTTTTGAGTATGTCGGGGGACCTGAACAACAGAGAGCCTGAACTGTTACATAAGTGGTTATATGTAGACCTTGGGACTCCAATGACTATAATGGGGTCCGCCGGGTATCCACTGTTTCCAAATGGAAAGTAGTGGAGAAAATAGGCCTCTGTTCAGGATTTTTTTCGGCAGTCTCTGTGATGGAGTCTAATGGAAGATGGATGTGAACCCAGCCTTAGTATAGTGAGCTGAGCCTTTGCCTTGGGTGAATGGAAGCTTAGCTACAGCTCTGCATTAGGCATGTCTGAAGAATTGGTGAGGGTCTTGTAAAAATATGCAAACTTGAATTATGAACTATGCCCTAATCTGTTTAGACTACCGCCATACTTTATAGCCATAAAGGAGATGTGAAACTACATACTGAAGCAAACCACCAAGGTCAAGTATGAAATTATGATGTCCCCCCCTCAGTTTATTAAAAATGTCAGGAATTGAGTTTTACATCTCAAAACATTTCCTGTACTAGTTATTACTTTGTTTAATACAAGTATTAATATGGTAATAATACATTCTGCACTTAATAAACACAGCCGCCACTTAAAACTGCACAGAAATATTGAGATTGTTGATGCTGAGTACATAGCCTGCGGGTTTTACATGTAAGTTGAATTAAGAAAATTGAAGTAAAATTGCCAATTTGTCAGTCTCCTTTCTTTAATAGAGCATTTGCTATGCAGCGAGTGTGTGCAGTGCAGCAGATGATCTAATGGCTTTGTGTGGTAGCGTTCTGTTTCCTCACCCACACAATCCCTTAGGTCCTCAGTGAAGCCACCTGAATATAACTATCCAGAACACAAAGGATGCCTGCACATAATTGAGAGCCCTAATTCCCATTGAATCCCCTAACATGCAAAATAGCAGCAATTAAAACAGCGGCAGCCACGTATCTGTATTCAATGCATATTCTTATAGGGGCCTATTATCACATCCATAACTACTATATATACAATAGACTTCTCTCTGCTGTTTATTCAATGTAATATTCTATGAGGACAGAGCAGCATGGATATATAGAGGTTATGGGTGCACTGTGATGACGCCTGCAATAGAGGAACTATGACTCACGCCCCTATCATACTATATGTGGGTGCGCACATATGGGCTTGTTAACGTATTTGCAGCCTTTGTTCTCTCATTTGCAGTCTTTGTATATTTTCTGACAAGTAAGAGTCTATGAATGAAATGAGATTTCCTAGTTGGAATTGTTTCATCATGGGTTATTCATAAGAGAAACAACATATTGAAAATGTTCTGTCCTATGTTGTATTATGGAGACATATCTTCTAGGTTGGTGCTATACGACATCACACATGGGCAGAACCACCAGGGTCTCAGACACAGCCTCTTCTATGGAGCCCATCAACTTAGGGGGCCCACTGAGAACTAGGGTGCAATTAGTAATTACCATGGGTGATGGAATTGCAGCATCCCAGAGTGCTACTACTTTCATTGCTTATCTTTTATGCCTCTGGGTTGAGTTGGTATGTCCCGTCCTTTATGTTCAATAAATGTCACTTGTATATGTCACTTGTATACAGTGTTATGCAGCTTTCCTATTGTTTCCCTCCAGTGTTTAAACCTTTAGCCTTGGTTCAGCCCTGGCCAATCACAGGCCACTGGGCAGGGTTGTGGGAGACCTAGATCTCCAGGGTGTCTGATGAGCCTCAGTCTAGAGCCTTGTGTATAATACTGTATGGGGGCCACTGTGGAGCATATAATGCTGTATGGTGGCCACTCTGGAGGCCATAATGCTGTGTGGGGACCACTGCGGAACATGTATTACTGTATAGGGGCCACTGTGGAGCACATAATGCTGTCTGGTGGCCACTGCAGAGCATATAATGCTGTGTGTGGGCCTTTGCGGAGCACATAATGCTGTGTGGGGGCCACTGTGGAGCATATAATGCTGTGTGGGGGTCACTCTGGAGCCCATAATGCTGTGTGGGGACCACTGTGGAACATGTATTACTGTATAGGGGCCACTGTGGAACACATAATGCTGTCTGGTGGCCACTGCAGAGCATATAATGCTGTGTGTGGGCCTTTGCGGAGCACATAATGCTGTGTAGGGGCCACTGTGGAGCATATAATACTGTGTGAGGGACACTTTAGCGTGGTACTATTAACAGTATCAGGCCCTGTTCACATGATGGAATCTGGCACTGATTTTGTAGTGGATTTCTCACCTAAATCAGCAGCAAATTCCTCCTTCATTCTGCCTCCTATTGAAACTAATTGGAGCAGGAAGCTGGAAAAAAAAGCATCCTGCTGGATCTTGCCACAGATTCTGCTGCTGATTTGGAGGCCGCGGCTCAAGACTCCCCACTGGTTAGACTCATTCATTTGGGCCAAAACAGTGATGAAAAATAACAACAGAATGCTGATGTTCTGCATCGTCAGCCGGGGCAGAAAATAAAGAAGAATCCGGGGCAGATGACCGCCTTAAAATCCTACTTTCAGATGTCTGAACAAGTTGTATCTACTTTATGGAATGGACTCCTGCAGCATTTCTGCCCCGTGGGGCCCCGGCCTTAAGGAGCTATTCTCAGTTCAGCCTTTTATTGCAGATAAGAATCTTCCTGTACTTTGCTGATTCCGTAAGACCCATAGAAGTAAAAACACCACATTGTGCTGTTTCCTTGAAATGGGTATTGAGGATTTTATAGATTACGGCCCATCCTTAGGTTAGCCATAAATATCTGATTATTGGAGGCCGACAGCCAGCCCTGGCATGGATCAGCTGTTCGGGGGTACGTCCAGTCCCTGTATTATACAGTACACTGAGCCACACCAGATAAGCTCCCCTGTATAATGACTGTTCACCGTTTCTGTAGCTCAGCCCATTGACTCCAGGAGGATCTGAGCTATAGTAACAGCAGTATTACTATCTAACCGTATAAGTTATAGTTATATAAGATACTCTGAACCATTTGTTTAGGTCATACAATATAATTTTTACAAAACTAGCCTAAAAGCCGTGTTTTTTGTTGCACATGTATTTTTTGAGCCCAAACCAGGAATGGGCTTATCAGAAGGGAGAAGTATCTCCTTTATATTTCCCAATCCTTTTGAAGCCATTCTCGACTTAGAATCAAAAAACACAGCAAAACCTGCAAAAAAAATTACAGCTTCTCTGCACATGAAAAACGGATCGACCGTGAACAGAACATGAAAACAATACGACCATGTGCTCCTGTAGAATACAAAGACAGCACACAGCCATAAAGACAGAAGTGTTACTAGGCCTTTAGGGTAAGAAAACACAAAGAGGCTTTGTTGATTCAGTTTTTGAAGTCAAAACCGGGTGTAGATCATAAAGAGTGAGATCCTATAAAGGACAGATGGTACTTCTCTTTTTGGTCGATCCAGACTGTGTCTACGAAATCTGAATGTGTATATTTACCCCCAAGACCCTATTATACAGGTTAGTTATTGGCCAACCATTGGAATTACTAGGAATGGTTATTTCTGATAAATGGCCCAGATAAATTTGTCTGCCTTCAGCCAGCAAATGCTCACTTATTGGGAGATCACCACTTTTATGTAGCACCTAAAATCGCCCCATATCATGGTAGTGATGTTAAGTATGAGACCATTTTTGAGCTCATGAAATGGGAATGGCTGTATTGAGAAAGACACAGTTTAGTGGGGAGTTGTGTGATGTATGATTCACCAATGTGAACAAAAAGGAGCCAAAAATTGCAGACCTGAATGACAGAGACCTGAATGCTAATATGAACCTAGGATTAGCCAACCAATATGTAGTGTAATGTTTAGACAGAGCATCTAATTTCTAAGATTTGTCATATTCATCATCTACCCTGAGCCAATCGGAACAAGAGAACATGGTCATGCAACCTCCCCTCAGTGCGCCATATGAATGGAGTGGTGACTGTGCATTTTTATGGGAAGAGATAGTAGCAGTCAAAGAGGCAGTCAGCCAATAGTTAACTAACTCATATGATCAGCTCTAAAGAAACATGTTACATTCCATCCATTATATACTGGAAAACAGTCATCATTTGGTCGATGATAAACAGGTCCAACTTCCAATTACTTGTGGTAAGTTGTCTGATGGCCAGAAAAACATTTAGAAACCAGTAAAGAAGTCATCTAGGAAGAAGGGTTTTATGGCCAGGCACCAGTGTTTCAGTTCAGCCCCCATTGACTTCAATGGAAGCTACACTGCAGTACCCAAATCTGGCCACTACACAGAGTCTACTGCTTCTGGTGCTGTGTTATCAATAGTACAGGTGCAGGAAGGAGCCCTCTACAGCTGACCGGTCTCCCACCGATTACATATGTATCGTCTAACCTAAGGAGATGGTCTGTATAGTATTTGGTGTTTACTGTAAGACCCCATGAACACAACCGAGGGTGCATCTGATATGGGCTGAGTTTTCAGTGGATATAGTCGGATGACACTGGGAGTGACATTCGATTGTCATCACTCTGTTATGTATTTACATCTATGGAGGCTTCTGATTCATTCTATTCCAATAACATAGATGATTATAGTGCATGTCCTATCCTGCACTGAGTTACATAAATACATAGTTAGGGTCTATTCACTCAGAGGAAAATGGTGAGGAATTTGGTGTGGAATTTCAGCGCTGAAAAAAAAGCCTCTCATTGACTTGAATGGATTCCTTTTTCTGCTAGGAACCCATTGAAGTCAATGGGAGGCTTTTTTTTTCAGCGCTGAAATGCCACACCAAATTTCTCACCATTTTCCTCTGTGTGAATGGACCCTAACATAGTAGATGAGGTTGGAACCATCAAGTCCAACCTTTAACCCTACAGTCCCCTACAGTGTTGATCCAGAGGAAGGCAAAAAAAACCCATGAGGCTCATGCCAATTGGCCTATTTCAGAGGAAAAAAATTCCTTTCCGACTCCAATTTGGCAGTTAGTATAACAACCCTGGCTCAACGTGTCCTTAAGAAATCCATAACCCGTAATATTTTTCTCTTCAAGAAAGGCATCCAGGCCCTCTCAGAACTTGTTCAATGAATCCAACATTAGAACAGACTGAATCAGAAGCCCCCATAGACGGGAATGCCTAACAGAATGCACTTGGATGTCACTCTGAGTTTCATCCAAATGCATTTCACGACGATCATGGGGTTTAAAGGTGACCACTATAGGGCAGTATTCCGTACTTATTTGTTGATCGGCAGTACAATCTATCCATAATAAATGTACAGAACACTGCAGATAAAAAGGGATGTGTGTATGAGCCCTAAAGGAAATCTGAACAGCTGGGTGGTCATGTGTGCCATCGGAGGGGTATAAGGGGGCACAAGGGGTAATTTCACTCATAGCTTAGAATTGTAATTGCAGCAAATCTAGTGATCCAAATAGATAACGTAAAACATTTGCAACATAAAAAATCCAGCAAATATAAAATAAATAAATGTATTTCAGGCTTACATTTGCTTGCCATACAGTATTTATTTAATACAGTACAGGAATCTATATTGGCAGATTTGCTCCTGACTCGTACTAATACAGACGTAGAATCCAAACGACATTCCATTTTGGACAAGACCGCTATGAGAAAGCAATGTGTGCTATAATAAACCGACTGAATAAAAGCTGGTGTGCCAAATCATAATGTGAGTGGCTAAGTAGAGGATCAATTGAGTGAAACTACTGCAATAAAGACAATCTCCAACGCAGTAAAGAAAATCACTTGTGTGAAATGTTAGCAATGTTCTAGCAATGAAACATCTGATTAACAGACTGAAAAATCTGTAACTGGGTAATGTGTGTTTTATAGCCTATAAATAACTGGTAGAAGAATTGCAGATAACCAGAGCAGGCAATTTCTGGGGCTGCAGACCTGCATCTACCACTATGTACATAGATAGATATCTGAAATTGCATTCTTTATAGAATGTTTTGCACAGCTGCTGCTACTGTATTCCAATATGTCCTCAAAGGGAACCCTATAAGGTTTAGTACAGACTTCTGATCCTCAATCAACTTGACTATTTCCCTTTTAATGGACTGTTCAGCTGAATCGACTACCGGCCTGTACTGTCAGCATTCACCTCTCTCCCATCTAAAATGTGCTTTATCTGTTGCCAAAGTTATGGTTTGCCCCAGTGGCGTAAATACCGGTGTAGTTGCAGTAGTGGCTGCCACAGGGCCAGGGATATTAGGGGGCCCGGTGAGCCCCTGATGTTTGTTTTTTAATAGGCCATCCGCACTCCAGTTCACAGCTGCCTGCGCTTCCCCTTCCACAGAAACAATTGCGGCTATGATCAGTAGTGGGGATTGGTAAGTGAAGCCGCGGGCTGGCAAACCCCACAGACACTGCTATCATAAAACTCTGGGATCTTTTAATACAAACAAAAAAACACTGTTACTTACCTCTCCTTTGCTCCGGCAGTCTGTGGGCCTGTTTGGTGATGTCCCAGACGTGTGCAAGGCCGGCGTCATTATGTGTCGCAACACAAGCTTGGCTCATGTGACATCTGGTCCAACATTGAAATTGACCGAAAGTATCAGGGAGTGCGCCAGAGCCGGGGAGAGGTAAGTAACATTGATTTTTTATGTTTTTATCCTCCCCTTGGTCTTTGTTCATTATTAGAGATGAGCGAACACTAAAATGTTCGAGGTTCGAAATTCGATTCGAACAGCCGCTCAATGTTCGTGTGTTCGAACGGGTTTCGAACCCCATTATAGTCTATGGGGAACAGATACTAGTTAAGGGGGAAACCCAAATCCGTGTCTGGAGGGTCACCAAGTCCACTATGACACCCCAGGAAATGATGCCAACACCTCTGGAATGACACTGGGACAGCAGGGGAAGCATGTCTGGGGGCATCTAACACACCAAAGACCCTCTATTACCCCAACATCACAGCCTAACAACTACACACTTTACACACTCAATACCACCTCTCTGACAGTAGGAAAACACCTTGAAACATGTGTATTTGGCACTTGCAGTGAGGAGAGCTTGTCACCAGCAGTGAATTTGGCCCTTGTAGTAAGTTGAGGTTGGCACCAACATTTGTTTTGAAAATCAGGGTGGATTGAGCCTCTAACCAGCAGAGTTTGGGCAAATTCATGGTGGAGGGAGCCTCTAAACACCCCAGTTTGGGCAAATTCATGGTGGAGGGAGCCTCTAAAAACCCCAGTTTGGACCAATTCATGGTGGAGGGAGCCTCTAACCAGCCCAGTTTGGGCAAATTCATGGTGGAGGGAGCCTCTAAAAAACCCAGTTTGGACCAATTCATGGTGGAGGGAGCCTCTAACCAGCCCAGTTTGGGCAAATTCATGGTGGAGGGAGCCTCTAACCAGCCCAGTTTGGACCAATTAATGGTGGAGGGAGCCTCTAACCAGCCCAGTTTGGACCAATTAATGGTGGAGGGAGCCTCTAACCAGCCCAGTTTGGACCAATTCATGGTGGAGGGAGCCTCTAAACAGCCCAGTTTGGGCAAATTCATGGTGGAGGGAGCCTCTAAAAAACCCAGTTTGGACCAATTCATGGTGGAGGGAGCCTCTAACCAGCCCAGTTTGGACCAATTAATGGTGGAGGGAGCCTCTAACCAGCCCAGTTTGGACCAATTCATGGTGGAGGGAGCCTCTAAACAGCCAAGTTTTGGGAAATTCATGGTGGAGGGAGCCTCTAACCAGCCCAGTTTGGACCAATTCATGGTGGAGGGAGCCTCTAAACAGCCAAGTTTTGGGAAATTCATGGTGGAGGGAGCCTCTAACCAGCCCAGTTTGGACCAATTCATGGTGGAGGGAGCCTCTAAAAAACCCAGTTTGGACCAATTCATGGTGGAGGGAGCCTCTAAACAGCCCAGTTTGGGCAAATTCATGGTGGAGGGAGCCTCTAACCAGCCCAGTTTGGACCAATTAATGGTGGAGGGAGCCTCTAAACAGCCCAGTTTGGGCAAATTCATGGTGGAGGGAGCCTCTAACCAGCCCAGTTTGGACCAATTCATGGTGGAGGGAGCCTCTAACCAGCCCAGTTTGGACCAATTAATGGTGGAGGGAGCCTCTAACCAGCCCAGTTTGGACCAATTCATGGTGGAGGGAGCCTCTAAACAGCCCAGTTTGGGCAAATTCATGGTGGAGGGAGCCTCTAAAAAACCCAGTTTGGACCAATTCATGGTGGAGGGAGCCTCTAACCAGCCCAGTTTGGACCAATTAATGGTGGAGGGAGCCTCTAACCAGCCCAGTTTGGACCAATTCATGGTGGAGGGAGCCTCTAACCAGCCCAGTTTGGACCAATTCATGGTGGAGGGAGCCTCTAAACAGCCCAGTTTGGGCAAATTCATGGTGGAGGGAGCCTCTAAAAAACCCAGTTTGGACCAATTCATGGTGGAGGGAGCCTCTAACCAGCCCAGTTTGGACCAATTAATGGTGGAGGGAGCCTCTAACCAGCCCAGTTTGGACCAATTCATGGTGGAGGGAGCCTCTAAACAGCCAAGTTTTGGGAAATTCATGGTGGAGGGAGCCTCTAACCAGCCCAGTTTGGACCAATTCATGGTGGAGGGAGCCTCTAAACAGCCAAGTTTTGGGAAATTCATGGTGGAGGGAGCCTCTAACCAGCCCAGTTTGGACCAATTCATGGTGGAGGGAGCCTCTAAAAAACCCAGTTTGGACCAATTCATGGTGGAGGGAGCCTCTAAAAAACCCAGTTTGGACCAATTCATGGTGGAGGGAGCCTCTAAACAGCCCAGTTTGGGCAAATTCATGGTGGAGGAAGCCTCTAACCAGCCCAGTTTGGACCAATTAATGGTGGAGGGAGCCTCTAAACAGCCCAGTTTGGGCAAATTCATGGTGGAGGGAGCCTCTAACCAGCCCAGTTTGGACCAATTCATGGTGGAGGGAGCCTCTAACCAGCCCAGTTTGGGCAAATTCATGGTGGAGGGAGCCTCTAAAAAACCCAGCTTGGACCAATTCATGGTGGAGGGAGCCTCTAACCAGCCCAGTTTGGGCAAATTCATGGTGGAGGGAGCCTCTAAAAAACCCAGTTTGGACCAATTCATGGTGGAGGGAGCCTCTAAACAGCCCAGTTTGGGCAAATTCATGGTGGAGGGAGCCTCTAACCAGCCCAGTTTGGACCAATTAATGGTGGAGGGAGCCTCTAAACAGCCCAGTTTGGACCAATTAATGGTGGAGGGAGCCTCTAACCAGCCCAGTTTGGACCAATTAATGGTGGAGGGAGCCTCTAACCAGCCCAGTTTGGACCAATTAATGGTGGAGGGAGCCTCTAACCACCCCAGTTTGGACCAATTAATGGTGGAGGGAGCCTCTAACCAGCCCAGTTTGGACCAATTCATGGTGGAGGGAGCCTCTAAAAAACCCAGTTTGGACCAATTCATGGTGGAGGGAGCCTCTAAACAGCCCAGTTTGGGCAAATTCATGGTGGAGGGAGCCTCTAAACAGCCCAGTTTGGGCAAATTCATGGTGGAGGGAGCCTCTAACCAGCCCAGTTTGGACCAATTAATGGTGGAGGGAGCCTCTAACCAGCCCAGTTTGGACCAATTCATGGTGGAGGGAGCCTCTAAACAGCCAAGTTTGGACCAATTCATGGTGGAGGGAGCCTCTAAAAAACCCAGTTTGGACCAATTCATGGTGGAGGGAGCCTCTAACCAGCCCAGTTTGGACCAATTAATGGTGGAGGGAGCCTCTAACCAGCCCAGTTTGGACCAATTAATGGTGGAGGGAGCCTCTAACCAGCCCAGTTTGGACCAATTCATGGTGGAGGGAGCCTCTAAACAGCCCAGTTTGGGCAAATTCATGGTGGAGGGAGCCTCTAACCAGCCCAGTTTGGACCAATTCATGGTGGAGGGAGCCTCTAAAAAACCCAGTTTGGACCAATTCATGGTGGAGGGAGCCTCTAAACAGCCCAGTTTGGGCAAATTCATGGTGGAGGGAGCCTCTAAACAGCCCAGTTTGGGCAAATTCATGGTGGAGGGAGCCTCTAACCAGCAGAGTTGGTGGAAATCAGAGTGGAGGGAGCCTCTAACCAGCAGAGTTGGGGGAAATCAGGGTGGAGGGAGCCTAGTATTAGCAGAATTGTGCAACGCTTATGGTGGATGAGTATGAGGATGCGGAGGAATTGGAGAGGTTGAGTACAGACATGGAGTTTCATGTTGGGGTGCTTTACACAGGTGGGCACAAAAATGACGGCTCTACCCAGTGGTGGTTCATTTTTATCAAAGTGAGCCGGTCGGCACTCTCAGCTGACAGACGGGTGCGCTTGTCAGTGATGATGCCACCGGCTGCACTGAACACCCTCTCAGATAGGACGCTGGCGGCAGGACAGGACAGCACCTCCAAGGCATATAGGGCAAGTTCAAGCCACAGGTCCAACTTCGACACCCAATACGTGTAGGGCGCAGAGGGGTCGGAGAGGACAGGGCTGTGGTCGGAAAGGTATTCCCGCAACATGCGCCTATACTTCTCACGCCTGGTGACACTAGGACCCTCCGTGGTGGCACTTTGGCGAGGGGGTGCCATCAAGGTGTCCCAGACCTTAGACAGTGTGCCCCTCGTTTGTGTGGACCGGTGAGAACTTGGTTGCCTACTGGAGGAACTGCCCTCCCTGCCGCCAACGTCACATGCTGGAAACATCTCCATCATATTCTGCACCAATTGCCTGTGGCAAGCATTGATGCGATTGGCCCTCCCCTCTACCGGAATAAAAGACGAGATGTTGTTTTTATACCGGGGGTCAAGGATAGCAAAGATCCAGTACTGGTTGTCCTCCATGATTTTGACAATACGCTTGTCGGTTGTAAAGCACCCCAACATGAACTCAGCCATGTCTGCCACAGTGTTAGTTGGCATGACTCCTCTGGCCCCACCGGAAAGTTCAATCTCCATTTCCTCCTCATCCTCCATGTCTACCCATCCGCGCTGCAACAATGGGACGATTCGAAGTTGCCCGGAAGCCTCCTGTATCACCATCACATCATCGGACAACTCTTCTTCCTCCTCCTCCTCCTCCTCCTCCTCCTCCATTAAACGCAGTGAAGCGGACAGATGTGTGGACCTACTCTCCAGCTGTGACGGATCGGATGCTATCCCTAACTCCTCTGTGTGATCTGAGTTATCCCTGATGTCAATCAGGGATTCTCTCAGAACACACAAGAGCGGGATTGTAAGGCTCACCATCGCATCCTCAGAGCTCACCCTCCTTGTGGACTCCTCAAAGACCCGTAGGATGTCACAAAGGTCTCTCATCCATGGCCACTCATGGATGTGAAACTGAGGCAGCTGACTTTGTGGCACCCTAGGGTTTTGTAGCTGGTATTCCATCAAAGGTCTCTGCTGCTCAACCACTCTATTCAACATCTGAAACGTTGAGTTCCAGCGTGTGGGGACGTCGCACAAAAGCCGGTGTTGTGGCACATGCAGGCGTTGCTGGAGAGATTTTAAGCTAGCAGCGGCTACTGTCGACTTGCGAAAGTGGGCGCATATGCGCCGCACTTTCACCAGTAGCTCTGGAACATTGGGGTAGCTCTTTAGGAAACGTTGCACCACTAGGTTGAAGACGTGGGCCAGGCATGGAACATGTTGGAGTCCGGCAAGCTCCAGAGCTGCTACCAGGTTCCGGCCGTTATCACAAACGACCATGCCTGGGCCCAGGTGCAGCGGCTCAAACCATATTGCCGTCTCATCGAGGAGGGCATCCCTCACCTCGGAGGCAGTGTGCTGTCTGTCCCCCAAGCTGATCAGCTTCAGCACAGCCTGCTGACGTCTACCAACGCCAGTGCTGCAACGTTTCCAACTCGTAGCTGGGGTCAATCTAACAGCGGAGGAGGAGGCGGTGGCGGAGGAGGAGGCGGTGGCGGAGGAGGAGGCGGTAGAGGAGGAGGAGGAGGGGGGTGTTCTTCTCGTGTCCCTGCCAGGAATGTTAGGCGGGGAGACGAGGTACACCGGGCCAGTTTGGGAAGCAGTCCCAGCCTCAACTACATTCACCCAGTGTGCCGTCAGTGAAATGTAGCGTCCCTGTCCGCATGCACTTGTCCACGCGTCGGTGGTCAAGTGGACCTTTGTGCAAAGCGCGGAACTAAGGGCCCGCCTGATGTTGAGTGACACGTGCTGGTGCAAGGCGGGGACGGCACACCGGGAGAAGTAGTGACGGCTAGGGACGGCATAGCGAGGTGCCGCAGTTGCCATCAGGTCCAGGAAGGCGGGAGTTTCAACAAGCCGGAACGCCAACATCTCCTGGGCCAGCAGTTTAGCGATGTTGGCGTTCAAGGCTTGCGCGTGTGGGTGGTTAGCAGTGTATTTCTGCCGCCGCTCCAATGTCTGAGAGATGGTGGGTTGTTGTAAAGAAACGCCTGATGGTGCCTTTGATGGTGCAGGAGAAGGAGATAAGACAGGACCAGGGGAGGATGAGGTAGAAGTCAACAAAGTGGCGGAGGCAGATGAAGTGGTGTCCTGGCTCGTCCTCTGGAGTGCATCGCCAGCACAGTCAGCAGTGGCAGTGGCAGAGGCAGTGGCAGAGGCAGTGGCAGTGGCGTGAACGGCAGGCGGCCTTTGTCCTGCCGTTGCTGCCTGCCACTGATTCCAGTGCTTGGATTCCAAATGACGGCGCATTGAAGTGGTGGACAGGTTGCTCTTCTCAGAGCCCCTAATCAATTTCGAGAGGCAAATTGTGCAGACAACACTATATCTGTCCTCGGCGCATTCCTTGAAAAAACTCCACACCTTCGAGAAACGTGCCCTCGAGGTGGGAGTTTTTCGGGGCTGGGTACGAACTGGAACATCTTGGGAGATTCCGGGTGTGGCCTGGCTTCGCCTAAGCTGCTGACCTCTGCCTCTGCCTCTAGCTACCCTTTTTGGTGCTGCACCTGCCTCAACATCCACACTACTTTCCCCGCTTGACATCCCCCCTGTCCAGGTCGGGTCAGTGTCCTCATCATCCACCACTTCCTCTTCCAACTCCTGTCTCATCTCCTCCTCCCGCACAATGCGCCGGTCAACTGGATGCCCTGACGGCAACTGCGTCACATCATCGTCGATGAGGGTGGGTTGCTGGTCATCCACCACCAAATCGAACGGAGATGGAGGAGACTCTAGTGTTTGAGCATCTGGACACAGATGCTCCTCTGTTAGGTTCGTGGAATCGTGACGTGGAGAGGCAGGTTGAGGGACAATGAAAGGAGCGGAGAACAGCTCTGGGGAGCAGGGACAGTTTGGGTTATTGTTCTGTAAAGCTTCGGAATTTTGGGAGGAAGGAAGACAAGACTGTTGGGTAATAGGAGGAGAGGAGGCAGAGTCTGACTGGCTGCTGGACAATGTGCTGTAAGCGTTCTCTGACAGCCATTGCAAGACCTGTTCCTGGTTCTCGGGCCTACTAAGGTTTGTACCCTGCAGTTTAGTTAATGTGGCAAGCAACCCTGGCACTGTGGAGTGGCGCAATGCTTGCTGCCCCACAGGAGTAGGCACGGGACGCCCTGTGGCTTCACTGCTACCTTGCTCCCCAGAACCATTCCCCCGACCTCGCCCACGGCCTCGTCCACGTCCCTTTCCGGGAGCCTTGCGCATTTTGAATTCCTAGTTAGAAATTGGCACTGTATACCAGTAGTAAAAATTGTGGGTGCACGTAACCCCAATATATTCTTTGAATTCCCAGTCAGACACTGGCACTATATGGCAGTAGCAAGAAATGAGGGTATTTGTATTCCCAATATACTCTTTGAATTCCCAGTCAGACAATGGCACTGTATACCAGTAGTAAAAATTGTGGGTGCACGTAACCCCAATATATTCTTTGAATTACCAGTCAGAAACTGGCACTATATGGCAGTAGCAAGAAATGAGGGTATTTGTATTCCCAATATACTCTTTGAATTCCCAGTCAGACAATGGCACTGTATACCAGTAGTAAAAATTGTGGGTGCACGTAACCCCAATATATTCTTTGAATTACCAGTCAGACACTGGCACTATATGGCAGTAGCAAGAAATGAGGGTATTTGTATTCCCAATATACTCTTTGAATTCCCAGTCAGACAATGGCACTGTATACCAGTAGTAAAAATTGTGGGTGCACGTAACCCCAATATATTCTTTGAATTCCCAGTCAGACAATGGCACTGTATACCAGTAGTAAAAATTGTGGGTGCACGTAACCCCAATATATTCTTTGAATTCCCAGTCAGAAACTGGCACTATATGGCAGTAGCAAGAAATGAGGGTATTTGTATTCCCAATATACTCTTTGAATTCCCAGTCAGACAATGGCACTGTATACCAGTAGTAAAAATTGTGGGTGCACGTAACCCCAATATATTCTTTGAATTCCCAGTCAGAAACTGGCACTATATGGCAGTAGCAAGAAATGAGGGTATTTGTATTCCCAATATACTCTTTGAATTCCCAGTCAGACAATGGCACTGTATACCAGTAGTAAAAATTGTGGGTGCACGTAACCCCAATATATTCTTTGAATTACCAGTCAGAAACTGGCACTATATGGCAGTAGCAAGAAATGAGGGTATTTATAACCCCAATATATTCTTTGAATTCCCAGTCAGACAATGGCACTGTATACCAGTAGTAAAAATTGTGGGTGCACGTAACCCCAATATATTCTTTGAATTACCAGTCAGAAACTGGCACTATATGGCAGTAGCAAGAAATGAGGGTATTTATAACCCCAATATATTCTTTGAATTCCCAGTCAGACAATGGCACTGTATACCAGTAGTAAAAATTGTGGGTGCACGTAACCCCAATATATTCTTTGAATTACCAGTCAGACACTGGCACTATATGGCAGTAGCAAGAAATGAGGGTATTTGTATTCCCAATATACTCTTTGAATTCCCAGTCAGACAATGGCACTGTATACCAGTAGTAAAAATTGTGGGTGCACGTAACCCCAATATATTCTTTGAATTCCCAGTCAGACAATGGCACTGTATACCAGTAGTAAAAATTGTGGGTGCACGTAACCCCAATATATTCTTTGAATTCCCAGTCAGAAACTGGCACTATATGGCAGTAGCAAGAAATGAGGGTATTTGTATTCCCAATATACTCTTTGAATTCCCAGTCAGACAATGGCACTGTATACCAGTAGTAAAAATTGTGGGTGCACGTAACCCCAATATATTCTTTGAATTCCCAGTCAGAAACTGGCACTATATGGCAGTAGCAAGAAATGAGGGTATTTGTATTCCCAATATACTCTTTGAATTCCCAGTCAGACAATGGCACTGTATACCAGTAGTAAAAATTGTGGGTGCACGTAACCCCAATATATTCTTTGAAATACCAGTCAGACACTGGCACTATATGGCAGTAGCAAGAAATGAGGGTATTTGTATTCCCAATATACTCTTTGAATTCCCAGTCAGACAATGGCACTGTATACCAGTAGTAAAAATTGTGGGTGCACGTAACCCCAATATATTCTTTGAATTCCCAGTCAGACAATGGCACTGTATACCAGTAGTAAAAATTGTGGGTGCACGTAACCCCAATATATTCTTTGAATTCCCAGTCAGAAACTGGCACTATATGGCAGTAGCAAGAAATGAGGGTATTTGTATTCCCAATATACTCTTTGAATTCCCAGTCAGACAATGGCACTGTATACCAGTAGTAAAAATTGTGGGTGCACGTAACCCCAATATATTCTTTGAATTCCCAGTCAGAAACTGGCACTATATGGCAGTAGCAAGAAATGAGGGTATTTGTATTCCCAATATACTCTTTGAATTCCCAGTCAGACAATGGCACTGTATACCAGTAGTAAAAATTGTGGGTGCACGTAACCCCAATATATTCTTTGAATTACCAGTCAGAAACTGGCACTATATGGCAGTAGCAAGAAATGAGGGTATTTATAACCCCAATATATTCTTTGAATTCCCAGTCAGACAATGGCACTGTATACCAGTAGTAAAAATTGTGGGTGCACGTAACCCCAATATATTCTTTGAATTACCAGTCAGAAACTGGCACTATATGGCAGTAGCAAGAAATGAGGGTATTTATAACCCCAATATATTCTTTGAATTCCCAGTCAGACAATGGCACTGTATACCAGTAGTAAAAATTGTGGGTGCACGTAACCCCAATATATTCTTTGAATTCCCAGTCAGACACTGGCACTATATGGCAGTAGCAAGAAATGAGGGTATTTGTATTCCCAATATATTCTTTGAATTCCCAGTCAGACAATGGCACTGTATACCAGTAGTAAAAATTGTGGGTGCACGTAACCCCAATATATTCTTTGAATTCCCAGTCAGACACTGGCACTATATGGCAGTAGCAAGAAATGAGGGTATTTGTATTCCCAATATATTCTTTGAATTCCCAGTCAGACAATGGCACTGTATACCAGTAGTAAAAATTGTGGGTGTATATAGCCCCAATTCTATTGCTAGGGGACTTGCAGGGTATTTCTGGGGTGAAGGTGGGGGGGCACACCGTTGGAACGGGTATCGGGGTATATATCGGGTATACGGGAATACACTGACAGTGTATTCCATTCAGGATCCTGGGAAAGCTGGGTTGCGGCGATTGAGCCCGTCAGTGCCACGTTACACTGACAAGCTTCTCCCTGGAATTTAGCTCTTATAAGAGCTGTTGTGGTTGTCTTCTCCTTCCTATCCTAGCCTGTCCCTGCCTACCCAGAATCTAAGCCCTAGCTAGCTGGACGGAAACCTCCGTCCTCGGTGAATTGCAAGCTCAGAATGACGCGAAGCTGGGCGTCGCTGTTCTTTTAAATTAGAGGTCACATGTTTTCGGCAGCCAATGGGTTTTGCCTACTTTTTTCAACGTCACCGGTGTCGTAGTTCCTGTCCCACCTACCCTGCGCTGTTATTGGAGCAAAAAAGGCGCCAGGGAAGGTGGGAGGGGAATCGAGTAATGGCGCACTTTACCACGCGGTGTTCGATTCGATTCGAACATGCCGAACAGCCTAATATCCGATCGAACATGAGTTCGATAGAACACTGTTCGCTCATCTCTATTCATTATACTCTGTGGTCTGAAAAGTGGTTTTAGGGGGAAGGGGGGTCTGGTTTGGGGTTGGGGCCCATGTCAAATGTTTGCGTTGTGGTAGAGCCATTCCTAGTTACGCCACTGGTTGGGCCAGTTCTTTGTGTTTCTAATGTCATGCTTATCTCATGTGTATAGGTATGTTTTGCAACTGTTATATTGCCAACCGTAACTCCAGATGTAATGGTAAAACATCCCAACTTAATATGTGTTTACGCCTTAGCTGGTGGGACACACAGTCAGTTTGTATTGTTTAGAGGCGCACATGTACTACAATGTTATGTGATTTATGTAAAACTGTGTGCACAATGCTGTGGGCATTTGCCTTGTGGACAGCCATTGAGCAGGCATCAGGCCAGTGGATTACAACCGTAGGGGCAATGACCTGTTGAACATTTTAATTCCCAAACCTCTACTGAAGGAATACACTGAAAATCGCTGGGGGCCCACGTTGTAAAAAGGTGGCGTTTTGGCCGTGACGGAAACATAGTGCAAACATTGCCGCATTTTACAGTACCTGTAAAGAGAATGGGATTCTAGCATCCACACATTGTAGAAAAAAAATCTGGAGTAGACATACTGCAATTTCAGAAACACTTACAATTTTGTAAATCGCATTATGCCAATTATACCTATAGAAATGCTGGTGATTTCTGTACAGGTATAATAGAAGCAGAAAGCCCACAGAGGAAAGCTCAGCAGACTTTCTGTAAAAAAAAAAAAACACGGTGGAAAAAATGTCTGTTTTCACATTTTTTTATTTGGCTGCAGCTCAATACATGGGGCCTTAGCCTCACATTTAGTAACAAGTATACCAGCTGTAAGTATGTTTGGAGTACAATTTTTTTTTTACATACCTGCAACCCTTCGATGGCTAGTCTGAGGATTGAAGGGGTAAGCTTGGAGGCTTGCTTGAAGGAAAAATTGCTCCAGTCTATAATTAATATAAAGCCATTGATCTGAAGCTCTTGGTCTTCTATTAGAACTTCTAGAGAAAGGAGAATGGCACGTAAGATGTCCACAAAGGAGTTCCTTGAAGAAAGTAAATAAGAATTAAGGAGTGACTTGTAGAAGCAACTTTAGAAAATGCAAGTTTGAAGCTTCTTATAAATGAATAGTACAGGTGAAAATAGGTAACGTTATCATACGTATATCTTATTAAGGAGATCTGTTTCCTTCCGCACTTATTAAGCTGTTCTCCTGATTCTTATCTTCAATCTGATACTTGTTTACATTGTATTCATCTCCATATTCATCCTCACACATAGAGCTCTATGGGAGAGGGAGAGGAGGAGCGGGATACTCCTGGATACTGGTTAATTGATTTATAGGAAGCCCCCAGACAGCGGACCCGCAGGGGTAGCTAAAAGGGGCGCATGACTATAAAGAGGATTAGAGCTACTTAGGTCGTGTTAAGGTTAGGGGGTGAGTTAGAGGGCAGGGGGTGGGGTTAAGGTAATGTTTAGTAAACAATTATACACAACTGGGGGATCATTCTGGAGCTGGAGATAGCGAAGTTAAGTTGTCTCCTTACCATGTCTGCCGACCTCGATGCGCTGCTGGCCCAGGTGCGCCAGACTGCCCTCCAACGGGGCTGGCTGGCTCCAGGACCGGCTTTTGGGAGAAGCTGCTGCCCCTGTTGCTCCAGCTGGGGCGCAGGAATCCAGGCCGCGCAGGAGACGTGCGCGGCCACCTGAGAGGCTTAGTCCTCAAATTTCTCCTCAGCCCCGGAGACGCAAAAGGAGCCCCGCAAGGGAACCTCGGGCTCCGGCTTCTGGTCAGCGCCGCTTGCCGGCTGGGAGTCGGGCCAGGAGGAATCCTGCCATGCAATCCGGGCTGGAGGCACCGGGGGGTTCACGGCGCTGCTCCCCCTCCTCCCGGCGACGGGATCATGATCCAGCGACGGCCGCTTCCCCTGCTGATGCTCCAAGCAGGGGGCGGGCCCAACTTGAGCGGAGGCCCGGGCCCTGTCTGGGGCCTCTCCCTGCTTCTTCAGGCCCGGCTGCTCGTCCTGGGAGCCGGGCAGGACGAGATCGTCGGAGCGCCGCGACCCGCCCGGAAGTTGTGGGCCGGCGGCCATCTTGCTGCGAGTATGATGCGGAGCCTCAAGGGGCGGAGTCTGACTCTGAGGGCTCCGCCCCCGGAAGTGTCGTGAGTGACGCCGAGGATTCTGGTCGCGGGGAAGGGGAGGACCCCTTGTGCCCAGGCCTGGAGCTGCGGCCTACTGCTTCTACCAGGCCCTGCAGCAGCGTCCAGCGACGCCGAAGCCCGGCGGATGTGCCGGCGGAAGAGGACAGCATCGCGGGCGGCAGTCGGCAGGCCCTGGACCCGGATTTTCCTCTTCACCGGCCTGGAGGCCCTGACTACACTGGAAGGATGGCTGCCGGGGCTAGCCCCCCTGCGAGACCGGGTGAGTGTGACACCACCCCTTCTACTTCTGGGGGAGGGGGGGGGTTAATGTCTTATCTTTGGAGGGATTGCAGATGTTTGTGCACGGGGTTCAGCAGTTGTTTGGGATGGGGGGCATAGCTTCTGGGGGGTCCCCGGCGGGGGTTTGGGGTGCTTTGGGGGGGTCTCCGATTTGGCCAGTGGCGGGTTACGGTGCGGCGGCTGCGGGGGTGGCTAATGCTGCGGAAGGGGTGGCGGCGAAGCCATTGGAGGACGTCCGTATGGCGGACTCTGCCCAAGGGGAGGTCTATGTTTGCTTTGAGGGGCCTTTAGGGGCCCACTTAAAGCAGGAAGTGCGGGAAAGAATCTGGAAGGGGGAATATGTGGAGATCTTCTCCCTGTTGCCCCTGGAAAAGTTTAACTTGGATAGGGTTAAGCCCGATGAGAGCAAAAAGGACGAGGAGGAATGGCGGCGGTACCGCCTGATTCCTCGGACTTTTTCGAACTGGTTGCAGGCTTTCGCAATTCTTGCCAGTGTCATCGGCGAGAAGGCGCCGGAGAATTGCTCAGCCTTGTTTACGTATATGGATTCTATTGGGGAGGCTTATAGGGTCTATGGTGGAAATGCTTGGCTTCGCTATGACGAGCATTTCCGCCAGCGGAAGGCGGTCCGTCCTTCCCTCCGCTGGGACCACAAAGACATCAGCTCTTGGATGAAGCTGATGGCAGCCCCTAAGGGTGGTGGTGGCCAGTCCTTTCGGGATGGGGCCGGCGGTTCTGGTTCAGCATCGGGACGGTCGGCGGGGAGCGGAAAAGGCTGCTGTTGGCAGTTTAATGAGGGACACTGCAAGTTTGGCGCTGACTGCCGCTTTAAACATGAATGTTCCGGCTGTGGTGGTGCGCACGCCCTCACCCGGTGCTTCAAAAAGGGGAAGGGAAAAGGTGGTGACGCTGACCAGAAGAGGGGCGACTCCGGTGAGGGTGGAAAAGATGGCGGAGTATCTCGCCAGTTATCCAAATAGGTCGGCGGCGGCGGCATTGCAAGCGGGGTTCGAACGGGGTTTTTGGATCCCTTGTTCTAATGTAGGGGGGGGGGAGCCCCGGAATTTGTCCTCTGCCCTGGCTCACCCCGAGGTGGTGGGGCAGAAATTGGCGAGGGAGGTGGAATTGGGGCTTATGGCGGGCCCTTTTGCCCGCCCCCCGCTTGTCAACTTGAGGATTTCCCCTTTGGGGGTGGTCCCCAAGAAGGAGCCCAACAAATTCCGCCTTATTCACCATTTGTCGCACCCCGAGGGCGGGTCTGTTAATGACGGCATTGACCCGGCCCTGTGCGCTGTTTCTTATGCCTCGTTTGATTCTGCGTTGGCATGGGTGCGACGTTATGGTAGAGGTACTCTCTTGGCAAAAACCGATATAGAGGCGGCGTTTTGCCTCTTGCCGGTTCACCCGGACAGTTTTTACTTGTTGGGATGTAAATGGGAGGGTGGGTATTTTGTTGACCGGTGCCTCCCGATGGGCTGTTCAATCTCATGTTCGTACTTCGAGATGTTCAGCACCTTCCTGGAGTGGGTCGTGCGGCAGCGGGCACAGGTAGACTCGGTGCTGCACTACCTCGATGACTTTCTCTTTGTGGGCCCCCCAGGTACGTGGGTCTGTTCTGTTTTGTTGCAGGAGATGGTTCGGGTGTGTAAGTTGTTTGGGGTCCCGCTGGCTCCGGACAAAACGGAGGGACCAGCGACAGTGGTGAAGTTTTTGGGGATCGTGATCGATACCGTTCGTTTCGAGTGCCGGTTGCCTGAGGACAAATTGAGTGAGCTGCGTGACCTTGTGGGGAAGGCGATGCGACAGCGGAAGATTAGGCTGCGGGAGCTTCAGTCGCTGCTCGGCCGGCTTAATTTTGCCTGTCGGATTATGCCCATGGGGCGCGTCTTTTGTCGGCGTTTGGCGGCCGCGACGGCGGGTGTGCGCCGTCCTCTGCATTATGTGCGGCTACACGTGGGTTTGAGGGAAGATCTGGCTGTTTGGGGCGAATTTTTGGCCCGCTATAATGGCAGGTCTTTGGTCATGGGACCCCCCGTGTCTAACGAGGACCTCGAGTTATTTACCGATGCGGCGGGTGGATCCGGTTTCGGGGGCTTGGCCTGTGCAGTGGCGGGAGTCTGGCTTGGTGCGTAACCTGGCCTTGCTGGAGCTATTTCCCATTGTGGTGGCGACGGCGCTTTGGGGGGACCGGCTCCGGGATCGTCGTGTGCGCTTCCTGTGTGACAATCTGGGGGTGGTGCAGGCCATTAATTCCCAAACTGCCAATTCTCCTCCTGTGGTGCGTTTGTTGCGTAAACTTGTTTTACGGGGTTTGGACTTGAATGCGCATTTTGTAGCGGTGCATTTGCCGGGAACGAGGAATGTGATTGCTGATTCCATCTCTCGTTTTCAGTGGTCCAGGTTCCGAGAGCTGGCGCCGCAGGCAGACCAGGAGGGGTTGCCTTGCCCGGAAGACTTGTGGGCGCTGGTTTGAATACGGCTTTGGAGTTGGTTCGGCGGTCGTTGGCGGATTCCACGTGGGACGGCTACTCCCGGTGTTGGTCCGAGTGGGAGACTTTGGTGAGGCAGTTGCATGGGGACAGGGAGGGAGTCGATTGGGAGGCTACGGTTTTGTAATTTGTGGGGTCGGTTTTTGTTCAAGGGGTTTCTTCATCCGGGTTGTCCTGGCGCTTGGCTGCGCTGGCGTTTTGGTTTAAATGGCGGGGCTTGCAGGACTTTACCAAGTCCTTCTTGGTGCGACAGGCGGTTCGGGGTTTCCGGAGGGGATCGTCCAGTAGGGACCGGCGGCGGCCGGTTTCGTATGGGATCTTGTGTGGGTTGCTGGGTGTATTGGGGGAGGTGTGCAGGTCGGGGTATGAGGTACTTCTGTTTCGGTTAGCCTTTTCCCTGGCTTTCTTCGGAGTCTTCCGGGTCTCGGAGCTGGTGTCCCCCAGCCGACGGTCCCCGGAGGGATTGCGTTTGGGGGATTGCCGTTTGGATGGTGAGGATCTAGTTTGCTTCCTTCGCCGTTCGAAGACCGATCAGGAGGGCCGGGGGTTTGAGGTTCGATTACGCCCCCTCCCGGGTTCTGTGGCGTGCCCGGTGGACAGTTTTACGGCTTTTATGGCTGTGCGCCCGGCGGGTGGTGGGGCTTTGTTGGTTCACGGCGACCTATCGTGCTTGTCTAAGTTTCAGTTTGTGCAGGTGTTCCGTAAGGGGCTGGGGCGGTTGGGTGTGCCGGCTGGGGACTATAGTTCACATTCCTTTCGGATCGGGGCAGCCACGGAGGCAGCGCGTTGGGGCCTTCCCCCGACGGTCATTAGGCGCATTGGAAGATGGGAGTCTGGGCGGTACCTCCTCTATGTCCGTCCAGGGCTGCTTTAGAGTCTGTGGCTGAGGGGTCGGCTGTTTCAGAGCGGGTTGGGGATGGTTAGTTTAGTTCCGTAGTTTCGGTATTTTCTTTTTCTCGTGGTTTCGTTTCTGATGAATGTTTTGTTTTGTTTTGTATGTTTCAGGTGCCCCTCAGTGTCTCGTTTGGATTGCAGGACATTCTTATGTCTACTGGGGAGGTGTGCGGGCCGAAGCCTGTCCGTCTGGGCGCCAGTTGGGGTATGATCATTCCGAGGTTCAGGTCAGGTGGATTGGGGTGCGGGGCTTGTTGTGGTCGCGGTTGCTACCGGAATTGCAGGGCCACGCGGATCGGGACAGGCCCCCTGATGTTCTGGTCATCCATGCCGGGGGGAACGACCTTGGGCTGCGGCCTCCCGGGAGGTGATGCGAGATGTGAAGCTGGATTTGCTCCGGCTGTGGACTTCTTACCCGGGGCTGTTGATTGTCTGGTCTGATATTGTGGCGAGGATGCGGTGGCGTCATGCTCGGTCTGTCCGCGGCCTTAACAAGGCCAGGGCCAAGGTCAATCAGGTGGTAGGTCGTTTTGTGGCGTGCAATGGGGGCCTGGTGATCCGCCACCGGGAGTTAGAGTCGGTGTCGTCGGAACTGTTTCGGCCTGATGGGGTTCATCTGAATGCCATTGGCCTTGATATTTGGCTGTTGGGCATTCAGGAGGGGGTGGAACGTGCTCTCCAGGTGTGGCGGGACGAGCATCTGTAAGTGGTCACACATGCTCGTCGTGGCGTACAAAGGAGGGGTCTCTGGAGGCCTTTGGGGTAGTTAAATCAGTAGTGGGGGTGGACGACCAGGGGGGGTCATCCACACCCAATTAGTAATTGGGGAAATGAGATGCTGGTTGGGGAACCAGAATAGTGTATATGTCCTGCGGTCAGGGTACCCAGGATGGAGGTACTCTCTGATTCTGGTGCTCCTGGGCCAGGTGCTAAACGGCTGGGGGTAAATATCGGAGGGGTGAAACGTGAGATGGTATTGGTCCCTTCAGGGACCCCTCCTTCCAGTTTAATTAGCTGTTTCGAAAAAGCGACATTGTTTATAGGGGATACAGTTACAGGGCATTGCAGGTTATTTGGGGGGATGATGGTATATATTGTTTTGGGTATATGGCTAAAGATGTTTATTTTGAGTGTAATAATTAATAAATGCCGCTGTGGCCTTTCCATCCAGCTTGGTGTCCGTGTATCATTAAGGACCGGGTAAAGGTAACAATGGGGGGTGGAAGGTTGGTGGTCAGGTACACAGCTCTTATAGCCTGTTTTACTAGTCATGCTTCATACTGTGTATTAGCAGCCTCTTACGCTGGGTTCACACTAGCGCCCGGACTCCATTCTGAGCTGTCCGTCTTCTGCATGCAGAAGACGGAAAGCTGTCAGACCGGGTCCGGCTGTGAGCACCGGTGAGCGTTTTATGCTCTCCGCCGTGAAACCGTTTATTTTTAAATTGGACACAGAGTACTGCATATCCGTCTGTGTCCGGTTTAAAAAAAACAGTTTTGTGGCGGAGAGCATAAAACGCTCACCGGCGCTCACGGCCGGACATCTTTCAAACCCATTCAAATGAATGAGTATGAAAGAGTCCTGCAGGTTTCCGTCTCCTGCCTCTGTTTTGTGCAGGAAACGGAAACCTGTATGAACAGAGACCGGGCGCAGATGTGAACGAGCCTTTATCTGCAAACATAGAAGTGTTAAAATTGTGCAGAGCAAAGGAACTGCAGTTATATAGGGTGTTTTTATATCCCCTCTCCCCTCTTCATAAACTAATAATGTAGAAAGTAACTACCTGAAATGTGGAGAAGAAAACATATTTCCTTAATAAGACATGTTACAAAGTTTCTCATTTTCACCTGTATTATGCATTTATGCAAAGTTGTTTATAGCTGGAGGTACATTTTAAAGAGAGTCTACCACCTCCCCCTAGCATATTGAGCTGTCACCACTACATTACAGAGCACATTACAGTGATAAGTAACATACCTTTGTTATGTCTTATGCAAAGGAAGCAGTTGGTGCACTGGGGGCGGGCCTTCTGTAGATATGGATAAAAACAAAGTATACAAATGGGGCCTTCAGCTACTTGAAGCACAGTTCTGCTCAAGTAGGATGGATGATGTCATTTCTGTAAGAGGATCAACTCTCACTGCATGGGATGGTACAGGAAGGAGATCATAGGGGTCTGAGTAACAACAGCAGTGTTCCAGGGAGCTGAAGGCCCGCCCCCAGTGCACCAAATGTGTTGTTTGCATAAAACTTTTTTCTTCAAATCCGCAAAAGTAACATACATAACTATTCACCATAATGTGTTCTGTAATAAGGCAGTGTCAGTTCAATATGGTTGATGGAAGGTTCACAGTCACTTTTATAACTAATATTTCAATGGCTGACCAGTAGGAGAAATTGTGGAACATGACAATCGTATGGGGAGAAGAGATAACAGTAGTCATAAGCAGGAGTGTAATTTGAGGTGGTGCAGAGGGTGCAGTCTTATCAGGGCCCAGGAGCCTTAGGGGGCCCATAAGCACTGATATCAGTATTGAGATTGCACCTTCCATCTGTCCCATAAACCAAGGATACCCACCGATTACCCCTAACCACACTAAGGTGGATTAAACTCCTTATCACTCCTTACCATCACTATCAAAAATTTGCTGTATGGATGAGGTAGGGGGCCTTGGACAAAAGATTGCATTGGGGCCCACAAGAGTTTAGTTATGTCACTAGTCAAAAGACATTGTTCCAGGGCAACACGGTGGCTCAATGGTTAGCACTGCAGTGCTGGAGTCCTGGGTTCAAATCCCGCCAAGACAACATCTGCAAGGAGTTTGTATGTTCTCCCATGTTTGCATGGATTTCCTCCCATTCTACAAAGACATACTGGTAGGAAGAAAGAAAAATGCACATTGTGATACCTATATGGGGCTCACAATCTACATTTGAAAAAAAAAAAAAAGACATACTGTAGTTCTGTTTTAATGGAGAGCAGCAAGATCTGAGGAAAAGAAGGATTCGTGTTCTTGTAGACACTAACTTCCATACTATTTTGCGCACCTTTTTTGAATTTGTTAACAAAAAATCTCTAACTCATCTATATCAGTGTCAAAATTCCTGCACACATACTCCAGACATAAAGCATAATGTATACTATATTAAACCTGCAAAAAATATTCTTAGCATCAATTTTTGTTGCTTGCAGGACTTTCTCTTCGTATATTTCTTGTTCATAGGGGAACGGAATAGCCCAAACGCAGATATGAACTGGGCCTTACCCTGCATGTTATTACAATGTGGGAAGCTTTAGGGACTTTCAGTTTCAGGATATTATATTTTTGTTCTGGATATATACAATTTGTTCAGCATCTTTAATGGATAAATATAATAAAGGGATTCAACTAAAGATTCAATTTTTCTGCTTCTATTCATATTCCTTTCTACAGATTTTGAAAAAATTCCATTTTGGTACCATCTTACAAAAGAAAACAATCTACCTTGGTAAAATGGAAAAATCTCAAACAGACTAAGAAAAACCTTTTTCTTTAGAATGCTTCATTCCAAAATGTGAGATTTTCCTCTTGAGACAGAGCCATCAATGAGGCCTGGCCACACACAATGTGAAGTATGACTAAAGGCACAGGAATGTATCGATTGTCCTTTTAGCAATAATCTAACATTTCTGCTGACAACTTCCTATAGTCTGAAGTATCTCTTGGTCCACTTGTAAGGAAGTTCTTAGCTAAAGCAACAGACATTGATTTTGTCTGGAGCTGATTCTATCTATATAAGTAGTTCTTATAGAAATGTCCAATAATTGATTTTTCAATCACAAACACAATGTTACAAATAATAGAGATAACAATTCACATCAGATGCTTTCATGCTCAATAAAATATCACAAGGAACTTCTATATCTACTACATGTCATGTTACAGTACTAAGATTATTTGTTGTGACATTTTAATCAAGATGGACCTGGATACATTACAGTTTATCTGTCACCATTGTATAGGGAGCAATCAATATTATCTAATAAGATATTCTCATGGGAAAATTAAAGGTGCTGTAATTGTACATATGGAGATCATGTGCCCTGGAGCACTGGTTCTAGGCACCTCTGTGAAGGTGGAGTCTGATATTTGTCCTCATGGAATCTGATGGATAACAATCTGAGGCATTGAGGCATATAAAGGGGCAATAATGACCTTCTGTACCTCTTTGGCTACCCTATACCATCCTGCCCTGCCAGTCACATGCCCCAGGGAAACTTCTACAATCTGTTACTCAGCGTCAATAGAGTTGAGCGAGTACTGTTCGGATCAGCCGATCCGAACAGCACGCACGCATTGAAATGAATGGATGCACCTGGTGCTTCCGGTTTGACGGCAGCCGGCTGCGTGCATTGACTTCAATGCGTGCATGCTGTTCGGATCGGCTGATCCGAACAGTACTCGCTCAACTCTAAGCGTCAACCCTCTTAAGTTTTTCAAGAGGACTTTGCGCCAAAGCCAGCATGCAAAAGTGGGAAAGACCACCACCATCTTAGGCTTCCTCCATGGTGTTGTCTCTACACTGCTTTCCTTCAGACATTGCAAAGTCCTGGTTGCTTAACCAGAACACTCCCTATTTGGACCAAAGAAGAACTGTTCTACCAAAGCTTAGCTTCTCGCTACCTTGCTAGTTCACAGCAGTATTGCTCAGTCCTGTCAAGTCTGCAAACATTGGGAAATAGAAGTCCTTTACTGGCTTCCAGCAGTTCTTTTTGTACTTCCATGTAGACGCTGCCACAAACCCTCTGTCTGACTTCTTGATCCTTGAGATCTGAACACTCTCTTACTCTTTCCCTGTCCTACATATACCTATGATAATGTCAGGAACCTTCTCCTTTGAGATAAAAAGTGTGTTTCTGGTAACTCAAAATGGTGCCTGTCCCGGCGGCAGTACTACACATAGCGGTCTGCTGGGTAAATAAGGCCGGGTTCACATCTGCGGCCCGGTCTCCGCTTTTGGTTTCCATCTTCTGCCCGAGAAACTGGACAGGAGACGGAAATCGGAAGTCACTTTTCAAACCCATTCATTTGAATGGCTTTGCCAAGTGTCCGCCCATGAGTGCCCGCTAGCGTTTTGTGGTCTCTGCTGCATTTTTTTAACTGGACACAAAGCCGGACATGCCGGACTTTGTGTCTGGTGAAAAAGAAAAGCGTTTTGTGGTTTCCATGCCAAAACTATTTCTTTTTCACTGGACACAAAGTCCTGCATGTCGGAAAACGGAGACCGGGGTGCAGGTGTGAACCCACCCTAAGAATAATAAAAAGGAAAGAATAGGTGAACAGATACAGGGAAAAATTAGATACATAGCAGGGTCATACTGGCCCACTGGATCCTCTGGTACTGAGAGACTCTGCCACATAAAAAAAATGGGGCTGGGAAGAAGACGTCTGGTCACGGAGATGACCCTGAAACAGTTATGTGATTTTAGGGGCTATATTGAGCATGCACAAAACCTATATAGGTGAAGGGAGGACTCTCAGAATTATCACTTCTGGTGATCCCAATGTATGCTGGTCTGATACTGAACAGGACTAGAGATGAGCGAACAGTGTTCTATCGAACACATGTTCGATCGGATATCAGGGTGTTCGCCATGTTCGAATCGAATCGAACACCGCGTGGTAAAGTGCGCCAAAATTCGATTCCCCTCCCACCTTCCCTGGCGCCTTTTTTGCACCAATAACAGCGCAGGGGAGGTGGGACAGGAACTACGACACCGGGGGCATTGAAAAAAATTGGAAAAAGTCATTGGCTGCCGAAATCAGGTGACCTCCATTTTAGACGAATAGTGGATTTCAAATCCGGGTCATATGAGAATGTGAACTTTGTGACTATGAGACAGGGATAGCTGTACAGGCAGGGATAGCTAGGGATAACCTTTATTTAGGGGGGAATGTTATTAAAAATAACTTTTTGGGGCTCTATCGGGTGTGTAATTGTGATTTTTGTGAGATAAACTTTTTCCCATAGGGATGCATTGGCCAGCGCTGATTGGCCGAATTCCGTACTCTGGCCAATCAGTGCTGGCTCTGCTGGAGGAGGCGGAGTCTAAGGTCGGACCTGAATGGAGACTGGTGTGGAGCGATCTTAGACTCCGCCTCCTCCAGCAGAGCCAGCGCTGATTGGCCGAATTCCGTACTCTGGCCAATCAGCGCTGGCCAATGCATTCTATTAGCCCGATGAAGTAGAGCTGAATGTGTGTGCTAAGCACACACATTCAGCACTGCTTCATCACGCCAATACAATGCATTAGCCAGTGCTGATTGGCCAGAGTACGGAATTCGGCCAATCAGCGCTGGCCAATGCATTCTATTAGCCCGATGAAGCAGTGCTGAATGTGTGTGCTTAGCACACACATTCAGCTCTACTTCATCGGGCTAATAGAATGCATTGGCCAGCGCTGATTGGCCAGAGTACGGAATTCGGCCAATCAGCGCTGGCTCTGCTGGAGGAGGCGGAGTCTAAGATCGCTCCACACCAGTCTCCATTCAGGTCCGACCTTAGACTCCGCCTCCTCCAGCAGAGCCAGCGCTGATTGGCTGAATTCCGTACTCTGGCCAATCAGCACTGGCTAATGCATTGTATTGGCGTGATGAAGCAGTGCTGAATGTGTGTGCTTAGCACACACATTCAGCTCTACTTCATCGGGCTAATAGAATGCATTGGCCAGCGCTGATTGGCCGAATTCCGTACTCTGGCCAATCAGCACTGGCTAATGCATTGTATTGGCGTGATGAAGCAGTGCTGAATGAGTGTGCTTAGCACACACATTCAGCTCTACTTCATCGGGCTAATAGAATGCATTGGCCAATCAGCATTGGCCAATGCATTCTATTAGCGTGAACTGAGTTTGCACAGGGGTTCTAGTGCACCCTCGGCTCTGCTACATCAGATTGCTACATCTGATGTAGCAGTGCCGAGTGTGCATCAGATGTGTAGTTGAGCAAAACTGACTCAGCACTGCTAAGTCTCTGCATTCGCATAGGAATGCATTGGCCAGCCTTCGGCCAATCAGCGCTGGCTCTGCCGGAGGAGGCGGAGTCTAAGGTCGGACCTGAATGGAGACTGGTGTGGAGCGATCTTAGACTCCGCCTCCTCCAGCAGAGCCAGCGCTGATTGGTCGAGTTCCGTACTCTGGCCAATCAGCACTGGCCAATGCATTTCTATGGGGAAAAGTTAGCTTGCGAAAATCGCAAACTGACAGGGATTTCCATGAAATAAAGTGACTTTTATGCCCCCAGACATGCTTCCCCTGCTGTCCCAGTGTCATTCCAGGGTGTTGGTATCATTTCCTGGGGTGTCATAGTGGACTTGGTGACCCTCCAGACACGAATTTGGGTTTCCCCCTTAACGAGTTTATGTTCCCCATAGACTATAATGGGGTTCGAAACCCATTCGAACACTCGAACAGTGAGCGGCTGTTCGAATCGAATTTCGAACCTCGAACATTTTAGTGTTCGCTCATCTCTAAACAGGACCAAAAGGTAAAGGGGCATACAGATAACACTCACCACAGGGGCCGCTTTTCATCTCATACATCTACATGGGGTTCTTCTTACAGCAGATGAATGCATTATAAACCTCATCACCTCACAGAAATCTGCCACTTGTGATCTTCTCACCTACTGCTTGACATGTGCAAGGGTCACATTAGTTTTACATGTTCAATAATTCTGCAAATCTAGTCAAGGGTATGGAAATTTAGGATACAAGACACCATAAATCCTTCTTCTGAAATAGGATTTATTAGGAATTTGTTCCTAATGGGATACCTTTATAAAATGTTATTGAAAATAAACAAATAAGCCTGTCTTGAGGGATGGCCATAATTTCAAGATTGCTTGTGAATTGGGGTGGCTTGGAGAGAATTTTTAACTTCTCAATGGATAAGAACAGCCAACCAAGACTATTGACAAGCAATCATGTGACACATGGTGCACCTTCTTGTTGGGTACTGCTGGACTTGCACAATTTTTTACTTGGAACGGGAACTGAAGAAAGCTTATGAGCTCAACCATTTACTTAATCCTGTGCTAAAGCCATCTCTGTATGGATTTTACAAATAAAAATTAGGAGATACGCTTGTATCAGAAAATTGAATATACAAAGGGGTGTAACCCCCAAAATCCAAGTGTCCTTATGCAAGAATAAAGTATAGGCTCCTTAATTTATTTCTAGCATTTTATTGGCACCAAGGTGTTGGAGCACCTTATCCCCTCCTCCCCCCCTCTAGATAAACTGTTATGTTAACTGTAATCTGATACCTCTGTTCACTTCACTCCATCTTGCTCTATCAAGACGGATTAAGCAGATATTTTAGAGTGAATATCAGTGGGGCGCACGGGGGGGTGGGGGGCTTTGCGTAGAACAAAAAATACTGCAAAGTTTCCAATATATTGCTTGTTGTATTGAATTATGCAAAGTTTAGCAACCATTTTAAAAGGCATTGCCCACATAAGATAGTTGTCTTCCTATATTAGGATCACTGTGCAAATTTATTCTCCAGGATGTAATTAGAACCGTGCCTCTGTATGCTGCCCTCTAGAGGACAGCCTCCTTAACATCATGCATGACTACTAATCATGATGCGGACTTTATTGGCAAATTAGTATTTCTATTCCAAAAGGAACAGATTCCCAGCTATGGACAGCGCTGTTTCGGTCTTTTGGGCCTCCTCAGCATAGCGCAGGGATACTGATTTGGCAGAGTGAGAGACTATAGACCAGGGTCAGGGGATAATCATACACATTAGGGAGAGTGTGTGCCTACATAGGCAGTACAGAGACTTACAAGTCATTCCTGCTCCGCTAGGGATTAATGACTTGTAAGTCTCCGTATGCCTATGTAGGCACACACTCTCCCTAATGTGTATGATTATCCCCTGACCCTGGTATATTAGGGTCAGGCTGTTAATATGTTTTTACGGAACACAATTATTTTTGAGAAGCATTTTTTAGAAAAAGTAACCTGGCAAAAAGAAGAAATTTTCTAAGAACGATGAGATGATACCTCCTGGCAGTAGCTGCTCTAAGGAATTTCTAAGTAATATGCAAACATTGCGCGGTTAGGTCTTTGAAGACTACATTTACTCATTACAGATAGCTTCTCGCTCTCTCCAGCATCACATTTAGAAAAATAAAAATCTAATCAAATCCGACAACAACAACATACGGCGTGCTGCTTGACAATTACAGTCCTAGTCGAGTAAGCACATTTACATAGAAATAACCACCCAAAGACCTCATAATAGTTATGTTCAAATGCCAGAATCAACCACCAGCAGATTTCATGCAGCACCTCCGGGTGAGATGGAAGCTATAAACCGGAATTCTCTGCAAGGGAATGAGGCATCTTGACAGTTACAAGTTGGTAGAAACTGCATGAAATAAACTGCATGAAAAAATATAACACTGTTGGCTATTAAAATGAATAATGCAACTATAATTTTATGTCTTCAACCAGGAATCATGTGAAGAGTTCCCCTTATTCAGAACATCTCATCAGAATACAACGGATCAGACCCCATGGAGGTAAGTGCATAATGGAATACACTAAGACAGTGATGGTGAACCTTTTAGAGATCAAGTGCCCAAACTGCAACCCAAAACCCACTAATTTATCACAAAGTGCCAACACGGCAATTTAACCTTAATACTGTACGGATCCACAATTGCGGACAATTAAGGAACCACAAAATACGGTCGTGTGAATGGGACTTTACAGAGCTTTCAATATTGCAAACAACTTTGTACTGCATTTAATACTTTTGAACAATTAATGTTCATTATTTACATCGCACAGATCTGTTTTATAGTGACCACGTAATGTTGTTATGACCTGTAATAATATCACATGTATACTATAAAAACAGATATCGTGTGATATAAATAGTGAAGGGCTCCCACACAGTCCAATCTGCTCCACAGTGGACCCCACACTGTACAATCTGCTCCACAGTGGCTCTTACACAGTACAATCTGTTCCACAGTGCCCTCTATCCAGTATAATCTGCTGCAAAGTGGACCCTACATAGTACAATTTGCTCCACAGTGGCCCACACACAGTATAATCTGTTCTACAGATAGGTGCCCACAGAGAGGGCTCTGAGTGCCACCTCTGGAATCCGTGCCATAGGTTTGTGATCACTGCACTAGGATTACACTTGTATGTCACTCTGCATTATCTGACTGCATTCTGCTGCAAACTTGGCCCCAAACAGATGCATACTCAATCATGTACATGGGGTCTAAGGAGGCTGCCATGTGGGCACTATGGCTGGCAGAAAATAATAGCAATTCGTCTCACCAGTAATTCTAATTCCCTTGGATAAACAAGAATGATAACAAAGACTATGTGTTTTGTCTGATTCAGGAATCTTCAAAGGATTTTTTTTGGGGGGAGTTACATATTGAGGATCTATCCTAACAATAGATCATCGATATCAGATCAGTGGCAGTGGGTGGGTGGGGGGGTTGATAACCAGATCCCCCAAATGTCTTCTGCTCAAATCAAAGTGGCAATCGGATGAGGGCTGTTTCCACTCCATAGGCCAGTATGATTTCACATTCATCAGTCATGTGGCCAATTTACAGTTGAGTCCCATTCAAGTGAATGGACTGATCTGCGATGTCAAGCACAACCCCTATGCAATGTTAAACTATGTGCTTTATTCAGTGAAGAGTCCACAGTATTCACCTGAATGCTGCTATGTCTTTAGACAACAGATCAGTGGGGTATCCGGGTGTCAGACCGCCAGTGATCTGATACTGATGACCTAACGTAAGTATACATCATCAATAGCCACCTGTAGCTGGCAAATGGGACATTGTGGCCAAGGTGGGGGGAATCTGCGGCTGTCTGAGAAGGTATATGGTGTAAAATTAAAAAGTCAAGGATTTTAATTGCCAAATTCTATAGAGACATGTAAAAGGTAGAATTGTACGCTGATTTAGGCCATGGAATAATAAAATATATCAACCACGAGTATATGGTGCTTAGAATTGGTTAGGTCACAGTGGTTATATTTATATTAGAGCTATGCTGCTATATATACACTTGAAAAAGACAACTTATGTGGCAATGGGACTAAAATTGGACATATGTTTTGAGAAAATACAGTGTACACCATACAACATACTACTTAGCGTTCATCCTTCCCCGATTGGCCATGGACCCAATGTGCCACAGGTATTCGAAGATTGTAACAAAACCCTCTGTATCTAATAACTCTATCCAAATTTCTTTCCCCTTCACCCAAATAGACCAAATTTTAAGCTTGAAGCTGATTATGGTGGCAACTCCCAAGTGGCCAGAATAATAGATTAATCCATGTGAATCCCCAAGATACATAGCTACCCTTGGCTTCAAGGAAATTGAAATGTCTGAATACTATCAATATGTCAACGTATTAGGGGTTGTTTAGTCAATTATAAATAAAAAATCTAGATAAATACAAATTCATGAAAGAAGTACTAGTTACCTTGCTGGTCCTCAACCACCCCGTTTTGATGCATTGTTAACATGTCCAGCCCCTACTGTTGCTAATGACTGGCTGAAGCGGTAACATATCCCAGATCAGGATGCTATTGATGGAGGCCAATAGCAGAGGACTGGGAAACCCCAGAACAGGTGTGGTGAGGGACCGGTAGAGTGTTGCTTCTTTTACCATTTTATACCATTCTAATCTGTTTTTCAACACTTTTCGTGGGCTGGACAACCCTTTAAAATATTTTTATAATGAAATTATGAGGATCATCATTTTTTTTTTTTTTTTTTTAACCACTGAATAAAACATGTTGGTGTTTTACTGATGAGGCTAGGACACAATAGTTTATATTCAAGCCTTTATTTGGCAGTATATTGAAGGAAAACTTGTGGAATTGTTATATCAATGAGGCTGCAAACACATAAGGGCCACAACAACGTGGTATCACACCGATGTCAACAATGGGGCCATAATTATTTGTCTTTAATTTCAAGATTATTGATCTGAATTCAGTCCGGCATAATCCCTCTTGGAAGCCTACAAGATAGGCAAGTAGTAGAAATGGAAGACAAATGATAAGTATTCTTGAGTGAAATAATAATCTCGGGGATCTTTTCTACAGCTTGCTTTTCAGTTTTAAAGGGGTTGGCTGCTTTCCAATAAATATCATCATTTAAGCTTGTGTTGTTGGTGTATAAATACCTGTCTATTCCCATCCTTTATAATCTGCTTCTGTAATATTTTCTCTATCCTCTGCCCCGGAGGTAAAACCCATCCCAAAAAACAGTACTCCTTCTGATTACCCCACAGCATACCCATGTGACATCACTCCCTGGGGAAGGGAGGGGGTCACCTGACCATTCGTTTCACTAACCAACTACCACATTATGCATCCTCCTTCCTCTAAAGTTGGTCTTTCTATTATTCAAAGAAAGTTTTTCAGCACCTCTACCAACTCCAACTCATTGCATCGTCAATGTTCCCTGTAGCATTGATTCCAGTGCTGTTGTAATTTTTTTTTCTAGCCTTGAATTTCCCAAGCAATCATTTCTGTTAGTTTAAGCACAATTATGTCCCCAACTGTCAGGTGGGTGGTCCTAGGTTGGAGCAGATAGAGATTGCCCACCTGACATCAAACAGCATAATTGTGCTGAAACTAATAGCAATGGTTGATCGAGAATGATGGGAGCTAGAGAAAAACGTACAACTTTCTCTAAATCAGTGGAAAAGCACCAACTGAAAGATCTAAAGAGTTGGAGTTGATGGACGGGATGAAAGGTTCAGTTTAACTAACGGATCATCAGTGGTGGCTTCAGAAAGTGAAGTTCAATTGTACATATTCGCATTCTTGACTTTGGAGCGGGAGCATGCACAAAGCAATGGTCAGAAAAAGGAAGGTGAGTTAGGTGATACCATATTGATGTGCTGCAGGATGAATAAGGAGGCAAATGATACAAAGGAGAGAATAGACATGTATATATCAACAGCGCACTTTGAATGGATGATGTTTATCAGAAAGTGCAAAAACAAGAGGTAGACATCACCGCGCTGTATATAGTGTAGTAGATTAATATAGTGAAGGACAATCCCAATGTGTAGACTGCTCTCACCTGAATGGATTGTGAGGGATCACAACTACCGTTAAAATTTTAGAACCGTTTGTTAGGGGGTTCCTCCCTGGGTGGATACGAAGCTGCAGTGCCTAATCACTATTGGTGTGAGGACATGTACCAAGGACTGTAAAGAAGGACGGCTTTTCACCCGTCAAAGTTAGCTTCACTTCATATAATTTATTAAGGTTCACACACTACATGCAAGCACCGAGTCTGACGTGTTACACAAGTCTGAAAAGGTGAAGTGAGGAAGCCTCAACTTTAATATCAGCATAAGGAGCCCTGGCAAAAGTTTGCAAAAAACTACAAAAAATGGACAGTATAATATTGGGAACTGGTGATTTGGAGCCATGAAACAAAAATCAATAGACTGGGTTCTGATGGTTGCAAATGACTCTGAAAGAAGCAGGAGAAAAGGGGGCTATAGAACGAGAAATTGAAGAAACTTTCAAGTTTGGTGAAAGAAGCCTGATGCTATGGGGTTGTTTCACAGCCAAAGGGTAAGTTCACATGGGTTTTTTTTGGACCGGAACCTGGGTAGCCGCGACTGAATGTTGGTGCACTGCACCGGCATCCAGTCGCGCACTCCACTCCGGATTAGGCCCAGTGAATGGGCCTAGTCGGGAGGAGGGAGTGTCTCCAGGCCGAATCGCGAGGCAAAATGGAGTGAAGAATAAGCATCTTGTTTGTTCCGGCTCCCGGAAAAAACACCTGACTGACTCCCATTGAGTTCAATTGCAGCCGTCTTTTGGTCAGGATTTTGTGGCGAATATGACCTCAAAATCCTGACCAAAAAACTCCGTATGAACTTACCCAAAGGCATTGGATACTTGAACAGAATCAATGCTGAGCTATATGTGAGTATCCTACAAGATTAGTATTATACCCAATAGTGGCCCCTGCACACAGTATTATGTCCCCATAGTGGCCCCTGCACACAGTATTATGTCCAGGATCGGCAAGTAAATAGGGCCCGTAACGGCCAATTTTAAAAAAACAAAAACACAGCAGTAGCGGCTGTCACCGGGCCCCCGAATGGCCCGGGCCCTGTGGCAGCCGCCTCCGCTGCCTCTATAGTAGTTACACCCCTGATTTGTACCTAAGTGAGTCGATTAGTATGCACCAACATTGGGAACATGAAGAAGAGGCCTGGGATGTTCGAGACATGTCGGAATCTGATTGAGAGCATGCCCAGAAGGATTCAGGCAGTGTTAAAGGCTAAAAGTGGATTTACCAAATAATACAAATAAAAAAAATTTTGGGAGCAAAACAGTAACAAAGCAGTAACATGACAAGAATCTGCATAATTAATCATATGCTAAAAAATTGCAAGTCAAATTTATGTATGGGATACCCAAGATGATTGTCTATAAAATGATGGTGAGATATGGAGACTGAAAGTCAAAAGTTCTAAACATTGTTACCCTTTTGCTCCTCAATGCATAGGCAACATGATAAAAAACTATCCAAATATCCTGCACAATAATCTTTACTAAATAAGCTTACTTTCCGGTCTGAAATAGATTGAGGTCTTTAATTGACAAATGTAAAATAGCCACACACCCTTACCCTAGAATCCAGTATCATCACTGACTCCAGTCTTGAAAACATTATTGTAGCATATTTAGTGTACTAAATAATGATATATTGCATGATGAAATATCCCATCTAAATGCAGACATAATTAACACATTTCAACATAACAATCAGTAAAAGGACTAAATACTATCTACATTTACCTACTCTGGTCCCAGTTGGCTGCAAACAGTAGAAGAATCTTCCTCCCATAGTGATCACGACTTTCAAGCACACCAGGAAATCCATCCATGAGAGCGCGCTTCACCCCTGGGTCATCTGGTTTAAGATTTTTAAACATATCCAAATTAAGTTGACGATACTGAAAATACTGGGCAAGAAGTCGGAAAGCTTCCATCTGGTTGAATTTTCTTGCTCTTAGAAACCTTAATATGAAGGCATCATCTGTCCTTAAGAAGCCAATATCTGGTCTAGTGATGATCATGTCTCTAACTTGTTGAATATCCTGATGTAAAGTATCTGGATTTTCATTAAGTTCCAAGCGTGCTTTCTCTATCGTCTCTGGACTTAGTCCAACTTGTAAGTGGGTCATCCTTATAACTTTAGATTCAATAAACCTTATTTTCTACCTAATTAGTTGCAAAAATGTTCATCCCCTCCACCAAGGTTGGTCATCAAATCCTCCGAAATTAAGGTTTTTTTTTAGCGTCCTTTAATACTTGGTTCAGAAGTAAAAGGTAAAGTGAAATGAAGCAGGTCTACCCCGAAACAAGGGCTTGGCATCTAAAAAACAAGAAATATAATGCTTTAGTTAATTATTGTTTTCACTATATTGTACCATATACAATGCCATAACTACTGTTCTTTATTCATTGCTAAATTGAGTCGTTAAAGATATATTTCTCTTTAGGATGTTGATGTCTGATTTACTGTTGATATAGTCTATATTAAAGAGGTTTTCCCATCTCAGGGTTTTTCCTGCTTTCTTGTCTCCTCTCCCCTTCAATTCCTGTTTTTCAGCTTAGGCCACAAACGTATCCCTACTGCACTTTTCTTTCTGGGCACTGATAAAGCAATTTTCTATATCCTTTCAGGTCTCTTCAGCTGAAAACACTTTGCAGAGAAAGAAAAAAGAATATAGAAGACCGGAAAAGGGACATCATCAGCCCAACCAGAGAGGAAGCCTGTAACCTATGCAATGAGCTGTAAACTCTGACGAGGCAGAATCAACTGAGAAATGGAACAATATAGAAATAGCAATGTATTGGGTAAAACAGGTCAGTTAGCTACAGGTTGGAACATAATCCTGGAGATGGAAATAGGTGAGAGCAGTGGTTCTTTATCTGCATTACATGTACCCCTGGGGTACACCCTGCAGTCCCCTGTGCAGCTTTACTTTAGAAGGGCAATGCATCGTCCCATCAGTGCTCATAGCAGTTACAGGCGCCCAGAGAAGTAAATGTTCTATCCTGCTCCAGGTGCCAAGTTCTGACACCACAGCAGGTCCTGGGGTAGAGTGATGCATAATAAATGTGGCTATCCACTCAATTTTTAAACATACCTGGGTTTGGGAGCACTGAAGGGACCATTTTACTACATGTAGGAACACTGAGGAGGCCATTACACTACATGTGGGAGCACTGAGGAGACCATTCTACTACATGTGGCAGCACTGAGGAGACCATTCTACTACATGTGGAAGCACTGAGGAGGCCATTATACTACATGTGGGAGCACTGAGGAGACCATTCTACTACATGTGGAAGCACTGAGGAGACCATTCTACTACATGTGGAAGCACTGAGGAGGCCATTATACTACATGTGGGAGCACTGAGGAGACCATTCTACTACATGTGGAAGCACTGAGGAGGCCATTACACTACATGTAGAAGCACTGAGGAGACCATTACACTACATGTGGAAGATCTGAGGAGTCCATTACGCTACATGTGGAAGCACTGAGGAGACCATTACACTACATGTGAGAGCACTGAGGAGACTATTCTACTACATGTTGAGACACTGAGGAGTCCATTACACTACATGTGAGAGCACTGAGGAGACCATTACACTACATGTGGAAGCACTGAGGAGACTATTCTACTACATGTGGGTGCACTGAGGAGTCCATTACACTACATGTAGGGACACTGAGGAGACCATTCTACTACATGTGGAGGGTACTGAAGGGACCATTCTACTACATGTAGGAGCACTGAAGGGATCATTCTACTACATGTGGGAGCACTAAGGAGGCCATTACACTACATGTGGGGACACTGATAGGCTCATTATACTACATATCGAGGACACTGAAGGAGTCATTTTATTACATGTGGGGGCACTGGAGGGCCATTTCACTACATGTGCGGGCACACAAGTGTTGACGTATGCTCCAAACAAAGCCTTAGTGTATTATAAGTGATCGTTACTTTGGGTGTACTCAGTTGGAACCTTTCTTAATAGGGGGTATGTCCCTTGAAAAGATTGAGAAATTGAAGGATAGAGCTCCTTGGTGACATACAAATGTGTCCAACATTGCTGTAACTCACATTTATTTAAACAATACAATCATCATTAATTCAGTTCGATAGAACATCACAACATTCTAACAAACCAGGCTGCTGTATACAACACAACCACTTGGTGAGCACAAATAGAAACATATCATAGATATCCTGTGACTAAATATCTTAAAACTTTGTTGCTTTGAAAAAACAGTCATTCTATGACACACTTATACAGTTAAGAGGAAAGATATAGAAGAACACATATATAGTTGGTCATAAGTCATGGTAAAATTGTGGCATTACTGTAGCTCAATAATTTCCTGTGACATGTATATAGGCAGCTGGTAATACGTGGAATAGCAATAGTTTTGATGGTTAACTGATCTTGTAAAGCAAAATTGAGATTGTGTTAGTTGGCTCCATGAATTCTATTGAATTACTTCCAGGACTGCTGGGTTTAGTAGTTTAAAGAGAACATGAGATAGGGTTTCTTTAGACTGGGTAACATTTTAAAGGCAACCTGTCACATTAACAATGCAGTGCAATCTGTAGGAAGCATGTTATACAGTAGAAGGAGCTGAGCAGATCGATGTATAGTTTTATGTGAAAAGATTCAGCATAACCAACCATTTATCGATTGAAATCGCTGCACTTTCCGTGTTGAGAAGTCAAGGAGGCGGTCCTATCAGTGATTGACAGGTCTCCGCATGCACAGTCATAGATGGCGGCTGTCAATCACTCATAGGACCGCCTCCTTGACATAGAAAGAGCAGAGATTTCAATAGATAAATGACAAGATAAACTAAATCTTGCCACACAAAAAATATATATCAATCTGCTTCTGCTCTACCACTCACTGCCTGCAGACTTCACTGGCACTTTACATTTGACAGGTTCCCTTTAACCTCAATGTTCCAGTATGGCAGAAAAAAATCACAAAAAATCTGAGCAAGTCACCTGGGATTTTTTCACTTATAGGGAAACATTGGGGTCAGATGTAAGTCACTATGATATTGTAATATAGCTATGATTTATGGATGGAAACTGCTGCGGTTACAAGTCTCACCCAAAGTAAAGAAGTCTGAAGGTCTGAAGCCTCAGAAAAACCAATAGTCCCTTCAGCTTTGCAACACAACTCATGTGGCCCCCTCCCATTTTACCCCTTTCCTGCATATATCCAACATAATGGATCCACACTACAATGTTGTATATACAAGTGATTCTGCTTGATCAGCTTTGGCCGTCCTAGAGATTTCCTAACCTCAAGATAGTTTATGCTTAACACAGGATCCTTTAACATTTTATAGAGATGGCAAAAATAAACGCCATTTTGAGAATATAAGTACTGCATATTGCTGGAATGATTATTATCTACTGCGAGATAAAGTACGGCGCGACAGAGATTGCTGAACTAGATGTCAAGTATTCATAGTGCATTTAATAATACATTAACATCCACTTTACACGTTGTACTGCACATAAACACGCCATGCTGAGCGTATTTGAAAATAATCTGCCATATTGGCATTTATGATTTTTGTTCCTGATATTTTTGGATCTATCTCCTATCTACTCTATCTATCTATCTATCTATCTATCTATCTATCTATCTATCTATCTATCTATCTATCTATCTCCTATCTACTCTATCCATCTATCTATCTCTCATTATCTATCTCCTATCTATCTATCTATCTATCTATCTATCTATCTATCTATCTATCTATCTATCTATCCATCCATCACTCTATCTATCTATCTATCTATCTATCTATCTATCTATCTATCTATCTATCTATCTATCTATCTATCATCTCTCATTATCTATCTATCTATTTATCTATCTATCTATGTATCTATGTATCTATCTATCTATCTATCTATCTATCTATCCATCTATCTCCTATCTATGTATCTATCTATCTATCTATCTATCTCTCATTATCTATCTATCTATCTATCTATCTATCTATCTATCTATCTATCTATCCATCTATCTCCTATCTATCTATCTATCTATCTATCTATCTATCTATCTATCTATCATCTCTCATTATCTATCTATCTATCTATCTATCTATCTATCTATCTATTTATCTATCTATCTATCTATCTATCTATCTATCTATCTATCTATCCATCTATCTCCTATCTATCTATCTATCTATCTATCTATCTATCTATCTCTCATTATCTATCTATCTATCTATCTATCCATCTATCTCCTATCTATCTATCTATCTATCTATCTATCTATCTATCTATCTATCTATCTATCCATCTCCTATCTACTCTATCTATCTATCTATCTATCTATCTATCTATCTATCTCATATCTATCTATCTATCTATCTATCTATCTATCTATCTATCTATCTATCTTATAATAGGGAATATTACCCTGCTACCCTGTACATATTTTATCTGCAATTTACTATATTTTCCATAATGAATATTTGCGGCACATGTACACTGCACAAGCACAGATTATTGGGGATACTGAGTTTAGCACCCCATGGATTAGATTGGGTTATAACATAGGCCACAAATTAAAACAGGGCAGAACACAGACAGTCAAAAGCCCCTGCAGCCTGTTATGCACCCCTTGTTTTCCAGTATCTCAGAATAGGGCGCCCTCCATATGTCTTTCTAATAATCCACCAGTAGTTAATACCCATGAAGGCCATTAGTTTAGGTATATAACCGCAATCTAAAAGCTTGTCCAAAGCGCAGAACCCCTTTATCCGTGAAATGTTCAAAAATGAAGATATGCAGTAATATGGATTCAATGGAAAAGAATTACTTTTCAATATTCCTGCCATGTAACCAGTATTTGACGGTATCATCTAATCTACAATGTTTTCCATACTGTCAGGGAACACAAAGTCCATTTTTCAGATGATGAGATCCTGTCTTCAGATCAAAAGAAATATCTTAGGAAAAGGAATCATATTGTCAGATATGTCTTTCTACAGAGTTTTAATAATCTGACACAAATGTAAGTAAATGCTTGATGTTGGCCATGGGCATGGCATTCTCTCAGTCAAGAAGATTGAATGCACCCACATAATAATGTCAGCCTATTCTTCAATCCCTTGTAAATTAAATAGTTCAAGGCAGTACTCAATCCCACTAATGCTCGGCTTCACAAAAGGCTTCTCCAGATCAGCTCTGCCGCTGAGAAAGATGTGTGCCTTCTACAATGGAGCAGATGTTCATTGAGAAGAATGTGTGCACATATGCTAATAGTCTGCCAGAACATACACCAAGACCACAAATAATGCACGCTTGGGTTTAGAATTTGTACAAAAGATTGATGCAAAACTGCAGTTCTAGGGCATAAAGTATATTACACATAACTGAGCATTCAGGCAGTATTTGAAGACAAAGCAAATTTGTATATATTATACTTGTCATGTACAAAGATAGATGATAGATAACAATATAGACAATATAAAGACAGACAGGGATATATAGATAGATGGATAAATAGATAGATAGATAGATAGATAGATAGATAGATAGATAGATAGATAGATAGATAGATAGATAATAACAATATAGACAATATAAAGACAGACAGGGATATATAGATAGAGGGATAGATGATAGATAGATTAATAGATAGATAGATAGATAGATAGATAGATAGATAGATAGATAGGAGATAGATAGATAGATAGATAGATAGATAGATAGATAGGGTGCGCTTGAACCCTTGTGCAGCCTCGGCTCTGCTACATCAGAGCCGAGGGTGCGCTTGAACCCTTGTGCACACTCTGCTTCATCAAGCTAATAGAATGCATTGGCCAGCGCTGATTGGCCAATGTATTCTAGTAGCCTGATGAAGTAGAGCTGAATGTGTGTGCTAAGCACACACATTCAGCACTGCTTCATCACGCCAATACAATGCATTAGCCAGTGCTGATTGGCCAGAGTACGGAATTCGGCCAATCAGCGCTGGCTCTGCTGGAGGAGGCGGAGTCTAAGGTCGGACCTGAATGGAGACTGGTGTGGAGCGATCTTAGTCTCCGCCTCCTCCAGCAGAGCCAGCGCTGATTGGTCGAGTTCCGTACTCTGGCCAATCAGCGCTGGCCAATGCATCCCTATGGGAAAAAGTTTATCTCACAAAAATCACAATTACACACCCGATAGAGCCCCAAAAAGTTATTTTTAATAACATTCCCCCCTAAATAAAGGTTATCCCTAGCTATCCCTGCCTGTACAGCTATCCCTGTCTCATAGTCACAAAGTTCACATTCTCATATGACCCGGATTTGAAATCCACTATTCGTCTAAAATGGAGGTCACCTGATTTCGGCAGCCAATGACTTTTTCCAATTTTTTTCAATGCCCCCGGTGTCGTAGTTCCTGTCCCACCTCCCCTGCGCTGTTATTGGTGCAAAAAAGGCGCCAGGGAAGGTGGGAGGGGAATCAAATTTTGGCGCACTTTACCACGCGGTGTTCGATTCGATTCGAACATGGCGAACACCCTGATATCCGATCGAACATGTGTTCGATAGAACACTGTTCGCTCATCTCTATGTATAACTAATAATGTAATAGATTTATACTCACATGCATACATACATATACAGAATATGAGTAAAGATAAATATAAGGGATGGATCGAGGACTATATCTATAGGTAGTTAGATAGACGGAACAGTTAAGATTATAATTATGGATAGTTTTTACAAAGAGACATAACAATTAAACAATTAAACATAATGATAGATATTGCATATGCACGTAGTATAATTTGTCTTGATAACCTGTTAACCATTGAACAATGGCGTATAATTTACGGCGCTGATACGACCACTGCGCTTAATTGGTAAACTGGATTTCCAATAATGAATGGACCTGAATCAATGGCAATTAATTGTTATGCCGGAACATTTCATTTACACCCTGCATTTTTAAAATCCTTGCTTTGTGTGCTTTCCATCTGTTCCAGTCTAGCAAATGCCTACTGGTCAATGAATATTTGCTTCTGACTTGCTCCTGAATACACTTCTATTAATAGGAGCATGAACCTAAGTCAGAAGCCTGGATGTTATTCTCTGTTAGAAGCAATACTTGTTTTCTTAGCTCAGAATCGTCACCATAGAAGGGGAAGGTCTATGAAAAATCTATAGGAGTTGAAGGTTGCCTGGATTACAGTATACATACCATTAGGAATGTCCATTTCACAGCATAGGTTTATCTTGAATTTAACTGGATTTTATCTTAGGGGACTTGTCAGTGTTTGCTTATGTAAGTTTATAAATTATACAGCACAGTATGTTATAGGAGAAATAGTGTGACGATTTATCAATGGTGGTGTAGGAAGCATGAGCATACCAGATAGTGACAAGGCGAAAACAATGGCAAATGTAGCGAAATAGTACAAGATCCACAAACCTCTTCACACCGTTAAACGATAATATTTTGCGTGTCCACATCAGCCCCTGGGGGAACGTATGATTGAATCCCAATATCAATGGCTGGAAGGCATCAAATATTTTCATTTAACCCATAAACAGGGGAGTAGTTGCATGCAGGCTAGGAGTCTTAGGACTAGTTCACATGGGGAGCGGGATGGCGTATTTTGGTCCTGATTCTGATGCGGGAAGTCACATCCGAATTGGACCAAAATGCGCCTGCCACGACTGTCACGGCTTCCGACAGTCGCGACTTCCCCCTCCGGAGTAGGCTCAAATGAATGGGCCTAGTCGGGAGGGTGCTGCCGCAAGGCGGACGCTGGGGCTGAATCAGCCGTGGAGTCTGCCTAAAGAAAGGGCAGCTCCTTTATTTTTTCTGTGAGTGGGAACATGCCGCTCACGGAAAAAAGTAAGCTAGCGGTCTACATTGTGAGGGGGTGGATTATGACGTGGATTCAACGCCAAAATCCTCCCCCTCTTGCCCCTTGTGAACGAGCCCTTAGAGCTCCCATAAGGTATCTCAGCCCATTATGAGGAGTATGGTAGACAATACATTATAGTCAGGGGCCTAGTACAGATTTTACATTGGGGCCAAGGAGCTTCTTGTTACGCCTCTTCCCATAAAGTTATAGGTTATTGTTTCATGGTGGAGGACTATAGGCTCTGACTTTGGGCACTGATGTATTGACCAAATTGGTAGTTTCCCTCTTTTGGTATCCGATTATTTGATTGTTTTTAAGGTGCAATCACGTCATTATGGCCACATATATATAGTTAACAGGACAAGATGGATCCGTTAATCATCATGATAAGACATAGGGATTGTTTTGGGCTACAAATGCTGCAAAATTCGGAACACTTAATCTGTGTGCACAAATACTGTATGAGGAAAGAGCAAATGTTAATACATGTGGTGTTCTGGATTCTGTGGAAAACTGGACCTTGCTTTTCCACATCAATGTAGGGGAAAATTAGGTGCACAAATCCTTGTGTGCTGGTCCTAGAAATGCAGCATCAAATTGTCTCCTTATATACATTTATCAATAGACATGGGATAAGCCCATAGGGATTGATCTGGGTATGTCATGGATGTAAACAAACACTGCAATGCAAACTTTTCTCCCTGCCCACATGTGTTCCTTTGTTGTGAATACATGTACGAGTGTCCATTATCATTCTCCATGTCAAAGGGATGTGACCCTATACACCCTGACACTGTCACTGACATACCCTACCTAGTAACACTCAGTTGTCATTATTATCACATATTTCTAGAAGTTATAACAGGAACAGCACAACACAGAGATGTAATAAAAGATATTTCAGAATTGTTATGATATGGGTAATGCAAACATTTACTAAAACAGATATGTCAGGAATAGAGACAGGTTCTATGTATGACTTATTTTTCTTAGCAATATGTTTTTGTGAGATTTAGGTATAAGTCATGTACTGAGGAGCGGGATCTCTTAGACTTACTATATACATCCATATACATCTCCATACCTTAATAAACTTAAAGGCAAGGAACTAATTTTGAAGCTTCATTACAGAATATATCAAGTAATAATGTCCATAATAATTCCCTGATATTGTGTTTTAATTTAACATACTAGATGCTAGAGTGATTCAATAATAACCTGTAGAGCTGTCTGGGGAATTTCAGATTCATCGTGGTCACCCTGCAGATCCATTAGCAGACTATGGATTGCCATAAAACAGCTGTTGGAGTATTAACATAATACCAAGCAGAGCTGGAGATCTACCATGGGAGATCTGAAATGCATATTATTATTGCATTCAGCACCTCAAACAACTACATGGGGCAATTTTAATAATGATGTTACATTTGTGTTAGTACATTTATATATATGCGATTTTACAGAGTAAACAACGTAGCATTGGGGATGGTTCATGATTGAAGGGAGGTGATAAACCAAAAATATTAGAATATGCAAGAATGTGATTAAATCTTACATATTTATTTGAGAATAACTACAATATATAGTGAAACCTCTTTGAGATGAACACCCAAAATTACAAAGTGATCTTCTAGGTGGGTGGTCTAGTCACAGAAGATGACCTATATGTATAATAGATGTAGTAACACTTAAAAGGATTCTATCATTAAAATGAGATTTTATTTGTCCCTAACACGTAGGGATAGCCTTAAGAAAGGCTATTCTTCAACTACCTTTAGAAGTCTTCTCCGCACCGCCGTTCGGTAGAAATCCTAGTTTTTCTTGGTATGCAAATGAGTTTTCTCGCAGCACTGGGGGCGGTCCCCAGCACTCAAACAGTACTGGGGGTGTCCCCCATGTTGCGAGAGAAATCTCCAGTGCCTCCTACATCTTCGTCTGGAATGGCCTCTCTCCGCATCTTCTTCCGGCGCTGGGGGGGGGGGGGGGGGTGTCAAAATTTTACGCATGTGCAGTCAGCTCTGCCATTGGGCTGCTTACACTCTGCCATCAGGCCGCTTATGCTCGTAGCCACAAAAAAATGGTCACGGGCATGTTCAGTTGGCTCTGCCCAAGGCCCGATGGCAGAGCCAACTGCACATGTGTAGAAGTTTGACCCCCAGCGCTGGAAGAACACACGGAGAGAGGCCATTCCAGATGAAGATGGAGGCGGCGCTGGAAAGTTCTCACGCAGCATTGGTGATGCCCGCAGTGCTGTTTGAGCACTAGGGACTGCCCCTAGTGCTGAGAGAGAACTCACTTGTATACCGAAGAAAACTGGGATTTCTACCAAACGGTGGTGCGGAGGAGACAGCTAAAGGTAGGAGAAGAATAGCCTTTCTTAAGACTATTCCTACACTTTATGGACAAAAATAGTCATTTTAATGAATCCCTTTAAATGGGTTGTCCAGGGATAATATTAATGGCCTAGCCTTAGAATGGGCCATTAATTTTGGAAAAGTGGGAGGTTCAACACTCTGCATCCCAAACTGATCAGCTGTGTAGTGACTGTTTCATGCCATTGCAGCACAGTTCCCATTTATCCTTATCTTCATCATTATGTCCATTGATCAGCTGATGGGCAATGAGTGAATGGGAGATGAGATGCAGTAGTGTGGTATGGTCTCTACACAGTGTACAGAGTCATCTAGCTCTGGCTCCATACACTGTGCATATATCAGCTTATCAGTGAAGGTGCCAGGGTGTCGGACTCCTCTTCACCAACCTGATATTAATCACCTATACTTGGGGTAAGCCATGAATATCAATTCTTGAGTTAAGTAAACAGTTGCAAGAAACTAATATTTGGCAGGTTCAAAGATTTTTGATGGCTTTTGTGACCTCTGCAGCAAGTTATCAGATGCAAGTTAAAGACTCCTATATCTGTGCATTGTAACTGAAAACCTGTCACATGAAGTCTGACCTGGATAAAGAGGTGAACTTCTCAAAGAGGTGGTCTTTTGAAGATATATGGCCCTATTGAAAAAAAAAAAAACAACCTTGCATTTGATCTATGAATTAATACTTTTTAGCGTCATATTGAGCTTGACAACTGTGTATACACAGGGATTGTCCAGGATCTAGCAAAGTTGGATACTTATGTCCTATCCAAAAGATAGGTCATCGGTATTAGAAGTATTAGAGAAGTTTGTGTCCAACACACAGACCCTGCACGATCAGCTGTTTCAGTCACCAGAAGCCCTATATTAGGTAATGGCCGGAAGCAGCTCTGCCCCAATTTAAGTGAATGGAAGCATAAATGCAGTTCCCAGGGTCACTGATACATTGTACAGACAGGAAGCTGTATGTAGTGTACAGAGCTCCGTAGACTGTAGTGGTGGCAGCAGGAACTGCAGCTCTACTCCCATTCCCTTGAAATGGAGCAGCTTTATTGTACATGAAGTATAATTTTTTTTCTTTTTTTTTTTTAATGTAGATTGTGAGCCCCATATAGGGATCACAATGTACTTTTTTTTTTTCTTCCTATCAGTATGTCTTTTGTAGAATGGGAGGAAATCTACGCAATCGTGGGGAGAACATACAAACTCCTTGCAGATGTTGTTCCTGGTGGGATTCAAGCCCAGGACTACAGCGCTGCAAGGCTACAGTGCTAAGCACTGAGCCACCGTGTTGCCCCTAATGTTTTCTTTTTTGGAAATTGTAGCTTACTGTAGTATAGAGGCCCCTCAGTCTTTGGGCAACTTTTCTCTCCTCACATATGACAGGTATAGTCATGGAATGAGAAGTCATCTTTTAATAATGGTCAACTGGGAGGGGCTTGATAAAATGGGACTGCCAACCATTTTTGTGATTTCAGAGATCAGCTATTTGTAAATTATTATACCTCATTTAGATAAATAGTGCAAATATATTAGAAATATGATGCACAAGAAAAGCTTTCAATGCCATCTCCTTGTCCATCCATTCTGGCACCTTTTCCTTCTCAAGGGTTATGGAAGAAGCTGCCAGGTACCTGCCAGGTATTTTTGACATCAAGCTGCATGTGACCTAGAGACTCCTCTTCACTTCACACCCCAGCAACAGATGTTTGAAGGACATCGCAATACTTCCAAAGTACGTCCGAAACAACACTTTCGCATCAAAGCCATCGCCCCTTTCTGAGCTATCACGAACGCAACAGGTTAACAATTTATGTACATGGTATAAAGTTGTATGTTCATCAGGTCATACTGATCTCTTAGCAAAGAGAAAGCAGAAAGAGCTGCCTAAAATCATCCTATACTTAGGGTTTATCACAGCATATTCTGATACAGACGTCATCTAATCCACCTCCTTATAGAGACCATTAACAAGAATATCTAGATGCAGAGGATTTGTAGAGTTAGCCCTAAGGTGCATGATGAAGCATTATTGGAGACACGGCACCTTGGATTGTACTTAACATGGTCCGTAATGATTTATAAGGCCTTTGTTTGATATATATATTAATAGATAGACATAAAGATATAAATATTCCATCTACAATTGTATATATAAATCTGCTTTGATTATAAAGTACAACCTCATTCCTATATTATTGTCCCCATCATATGCAATTTTCAATGTACATTTACCTACAGTAGAGATTACTTGAATACAATTTAGCAAGAAAATAAAAAAAGCAGAAAATCTATTACGTATCAGATATATATGAGATGTATAAATATATATATATATATATATATATATATATATATATATATATATATATATAGCAGAATATAGTATATAGTCATTTATTTTCCAGTAATTTCAGTACAAGATGAACTTACTTTAGCATCAGCATCCCACCATTAGGCTCCTTCGTAACCATCGCTTCACCTAAGCTCTCGTCTTTTGTACCATTACCTTTGTTTCCTCCAATCTGCATTAACCCTTTCATTACACAAGCCCTAGGATTACCAGCGGCATCTGCTTTGCTAACACATTCATCTACATAATTTAATCTTCTCACCAGCAGACTGATCACCGTTGCACCCAATCACTTTTTTGCCTGCTCATTGCCCACGACTTAACCCCTTCTATGCCTCCTGCCTCTGAATGCTTTGTCTCTTATCCAGCAGCATAAAACCAGATTTGTATGTCTTAAAAGATATATAAAAATGGCCCACTATAGAACGGCTTGATGATTTTATATATTGGATTAGTCACAGCCCATGCGTTTGTTTTTTTTGGCTTCTTCTCCTTTATGCTGACTCACCAGAACCATCAGCATGTCCTGGTCCTGAACTCCTGTGCTTTTTGTCTCAGTAATAGCATCAGGATTGTGTGTGGCAGATGATGAAGCCAAGCATTGTTGGACAGGAAGGCTCGAGCTGAGACACTGCAGATGGGAGCTGTCCATGCGCTCAAGTGCTGAAATGCTGCAGCTACATACAATCCTAACATTGTATAATCTTCACGTACCTGTTACGCGTTAAATCCGTGCGGAAAGGACCAAGCTGTCCATCTTGGATATGGAAATATGAGCTGTCTACTTTAGTCAAGTTCCCAGAATAATGTCTTCAGCTGTGGGCTTTGCCAGAAGGCTTGTGTGCCAGAGAATGAGCTGGAAGGAGGCAGTGAAAGAGTCCTCCCCAGCAGTGCTTGTCTTCAAGGCAATAGAGGAAGAAAAAAAAAACCTTTGCTTGCAAGAGCAGACCCACCCCTGATATCTTATTGGTGGATCGGAAATTGTGGAGCAAATATTGAATCTGAATTTCGCATTTCTCTGTGGAACAGATATTACCTAATATATGCACAAATGATAGGCTGATAATACGGTCATTTTAGTATCCTACATTGTTTAACAGTAAACATATATATGTAAAATCTCTGAATCTAGTTTCTAGAGCAAATTTACAGCAACGAAATTAGATCTTATACTCGGTTTATAAACATAATGGAAAGTATAGCATTGAGGCTAGTCAATGTATATGTGATGAGAATAAGAAACATCAAATTAGAGATATAGAAAATGTAATATATCTAATATTTCTATATGACTGCTGTAACATTGCATATACTATAACACAAAACTCCTTAATTTTAGAAAGGCTCTAGTGCTGTATAAGGCTGGAGCTGCACAGCGATTTTGGCCATGACACCAGTCACCATGTCACCCTATGACACCTGGACTGATGTGGATTAATTGGGTTATCCCTACTGCGATGCCAAGTGACTGAAAAATTGATCAATGCTTTATTTTTTTGCATTTATAGTCACAGGTAACATCAGGGTCACAGTGCAACCATATTCACTTATTAACACAGTAGAAAAGATTGGATAACAGAAGTACCTTCTCCAGTTCATCTGTATCCTTTCTATACAGTATACCGGTGGCCAAATGGTGCACAGTATTGCACATGTAACCTTGGTATCAAGGCAAAACGTGAGCATCTATTTTTCTCATAATACAGACCACGATTGCATTAGTGCAGGTATCCCAGAGCGCTAGGTGAACTTTTGTTATAGTTTTTGATGTTAATTTTTACAGACTGAGGGTTACACATCAACTGGAAGTTACTATTATCTATGAAAAATACAGACATTAAATGGTTATCCAGAGATTTTTGGTAAATGATTTAAACTTTGTCTGATCCTCAGTTAGGGTAAGTTCACACGGCAGAAACCTTTTTGTGACTTTTCCACGCGGCTAGACGCGTTGCGGCATCCTGCTCCTGATTAGGCCTGGATGAATGGGCCTAATCATGAGTGAGTCTCGAGCTGCAGGAATCCGCAGGAAGATAGGGCATGTCGCTTGTTTTCCCCGCTAGCTGAAAAAAATCGCTAGCAGGAAAGAAAAGCGAGCGGCTCCCATTGAAATGAATGGGAGATGTTTTTGCAGGCAGATTTTGAGGAAGATTCCACGTCAAAATCCGCCTGCAAAATACTCCATGTGATCATACTCTTATCAGTAGTATACCCTGGGTTTAGTCCTGGGACTGCTATTAATAGCTTATGTATAGGTGATATACTGTATGAAATGGAATACATGGCACTGTTTCCATCTTTGCAGATGACACAATGTTACAGTCAATATGGATGGTTTATAGATTGCAAGCTGGCTTGGTTACACTTGTTCAGAAATACACTTGACAAATGAATGGACAAATATAAAATTATACTTCTAGGTACAGATGAGGGGATAAAACTAGCAGAAGAACTAGAAGGATCTGGATGCATTTCAACATTCAGTGTCAATCTGCTACTTCTAAGGCCAGCAAGATACTTTCCTATGTTAAAAGAAGCATGAACTTGCTTGGCAATCTTTCCCTGCATATTCTATATGAGGACGCTTCTAGAATATGTAGTTGAGTTTTAGGCACCCGCTCATAAAAAGTTGTAAAAAGTACAACGCAAAGCAACAGATGATTTATTGATAAGTACTGATATGTAACCCCTGGAGCAAGCAGGTAACATAGCCATCCAATATAAGATGCACTTTATAGTTTTCCTATCTTATGTGACCCTTTGGATTCTCTCAGCTATCAGTTCCCTGTTGAAACACCCAGAAATATCTCTCATATGTTTATGTCTTGTAATGCTTAACCACTTCAGTACCGGGCCAATTTGTGGTCCAGGACCAGACACATTTTAGGTTTATTTTGTAGGTGTGGTTTTGAGGTCTGTAACATTTTTCCCGTATGTCTCAGTCAACTAATTTTTGCGTCTTTTTTCGGGGACACATAGGGCTTTATTTTTATGTTATCTTTATTTTCGAATGTGTTTTAATTTTTTTTATATCCAGGAAAATATAAACAAAATAGGAGGGAAATTGTGTCTGGTTTTCAACTTAGAATTTTTTTTTTATTTAATAACACAAAATGTCACTGAAAAAGTTTATAAAATAGTTTTTCCTCTCCGTTACGGTGATTTTTATTTTGTAAGGTGTTGTCGGGGGTGGGGCTATAACCTTTAATAACGGCGTTTTATTAGCGTATTATTTATTTATTTTTTATTATTATTTTATTTACATTTTTTTTAAACTTTTTTATTATATTTTTATTTTTTTATATTTTATTTATTTTATTTATTTATTTTATTTATATTTTTTTTTCCAGATTGTGTCCCCATAAGGTGATAAGAGACCTTTGGGGACATCTGATCACTTATTTTTTTGTACTGGAGGCTGATTTCTCCTATAACTGGGGCTGGTACATTTAGCCTCAGTTGCAGGAGAATTCCAGCCTCCTACACGCTGTATACACAGCTTACTGAGCTGATCTGGGGTCCTGTAGGACCCAGCAGCTCTTGTAAGACTCTGCTCCCTGCGGATCATGTGTCAGCTGGGTCAGAGGGCAGCTGATTTATGGCAGCGTCCATAGCTGTGTATACAGCGCTCATTGAGCGCTGTATACACAGCGATCGAGAAGGCAGGGGAGGTAATAAATCTGCCCTGTCTTCTCTCTGGGAGCTCCGGCTGAAGTTACAGCCGGCTCCTATTGAAAGCAGCTGCACGATCTCTGTGCAGCTGCTGTGTTCTGACTGGACGTACAGGTACGTCCTGTCAGAACTAGACAACCACTTCCCGGACGTATATAGTCTATGGGCTGTCCAGAAGTGGTTAATCACACATTCATGTCACCGTACAGGAATAATAATGAGAAATATCTTTTGCTAGGAGATTATAAACATAATGTCACAATACAGTATTAGTACATCCAGTAAAGTATAATAAATGTTGTGATGTCACAATACTGCCATAATATCCACTTAGAGATTATAAAGAACAAAACAGTGAATGAATGAATTAGAATGAATGAATTTTATTTATATAGCGCCAACATATTCCACAGCACTGTATAATTTGTAGGGTTCAAATACAGACAGAAAGATACATTACAAAGAAAGTCATTTCACACAATGGGACTGAGGGCCCAGCTCGCAAGAGCTTACAATCTATGAGGTAGAGGGGGTGACACAAGAGGTAGCAGGGGCGGCATTGCTTATACATTGGTCAGACAATTTTGTAATGGAGGTGACTGTCATTACATAAACTTAAAACTTTATGAGCCGTCACTAGTGGTGTCCTTTAACATGTGGATGGAGCTTGGGCCTATAGAATTAGCCTGAAATTACATCATATCATGTGGGGTAATCTGGAACAGAAGAGGGTTATATTTTGGGGATTCTAATTACGGTACGGAAGGGTTTACATTAAGAATTGTGATAGGCTTGTCTGAAAAGATGTGTCTTTAGTTTGCGTTTGAAGCTGTAGAAATTGGGAGTTAATCTGATTGTTTGGGGTAAAGCATTCCAGAGAAGTGGTGCAGCTCGGGAGAAGTCTTGTATACGAGTGTGGGAGGTTCTGATAATAGAAGATGTAAGTGTTAGGTCATTGAGTGAACGGAGAACACGGGTTGGGTGGTAGACAGAGATGAGGGAGGAAATGTAGGGAGGTGCAGCATTATGGAGAGCCTTGTGGATGAGGGTGATAACTTTATATTGTATTCTATAATGAATAGGCAGCCAATGTAGTGACTGGCACAGACCAGAGGCATCACTGTAGCGTCTAGCCTGATAGATGAGCCTGGCCGCTGCATTCAGAATAGATTGTAGAGGGGAGAGTTTAGTGAGGGGAAGACCGATTAGTAAGGAGTTACAGTAGTCAAGGCGAGAATGAATCAGAGAGACAATAAGTGTCTTTAGTGTATCTCTGGTAAGGAAAGGGCGTATTCTGGAGATGTTTTTAAGGTGGAGGTGATATGAGCGTGCGAGTGATTCAATATGGGGGGTGAAGGAAAGGTCTGCGTCATTGTAGCACATGGATTAGAAACACAATGACATCACATTACAGATGTATTAATGAAGCACAGTGAAGCTGGAAGGGATAACAATTATAGTGATGTCACATTATAAGTGTAATAATTGTCACAGTACAAGTGATGTCAGAAGTACTGAGATACCAAATTACAGTGATAAGCACAGTCAATGATGTCACACCAAAAATTGTTTTATTTAATTAATTATCAATTATTAAATTAAACTTCTGTTTTTGTAAAGCCTTCTTATTTTGTAGTATTCTTGCACTGACATACCTACAATTTTTGCACAGTACTGAGTATAGATATATGCATACTGTGTATACTGTATATACTGTCTCAAGTACTCTTCTGATTTGTGAAACTCACTGCAGTCAAGGATATTCCCCAGACATACCCTGCTGAATCTATACGTGATTCCTTCACTAACATTACAACCAATAGCCTACCTCCAGTGGGACCATTCCCCTGCTTTCTGCATACTAATATACAGGAATCATTCTTTGATCATAGCGTTAACTTTGTGTTTGTCAGACATTTGTAAAGGTAGAAAACTCCACAAGCTGGCCTACTTTTTACCTAACAGGTTCCTATACTGCATAGATTAGTGTATCCTCTGTGATCTTGGCTTACTGTACATTATTGTACATTTGGGATTCCAGTGGAATATTTTTACATTTTAATACCTATTTAAAAATCTTAGCACTATCAGGAATGTTACATTAAGACATTTGTTTACACATGAAAAAAGATAAGAAACATTGTATCTTGCTATGTGACTGTGTTCCTAGAGAAATATGTCTGTTCTGTGTTGTACTGATCTAAACTATACCTGTTTTTTCAGGTGAAAAACTACCACGTTACTATTTCTTTCCATTAGATTACTTGTATTCTACATTGTTGCAGTTTTACCCTCTGTAGGTTTCTATCTCACAAGTTTGCAGTTCTTCCTGAGCTGGTGGTGCTTGGATACCACCTGCCATGTACTGCTCACAGTAAGCATAGAAGAATCTGTTCCCTAAATTTCTTTCTAAAACACAAAGGGCATATATGGGGAAATACTGGCCTGTACTGATGCAAATGTAGTACTTGGGCTTCTTATTTAGCTTCAGCATCAGGTTCTTTCTCTTTTAGCTACTGCTCAATCCTTCCCCTTACGTCACCTCACTTCTCTATTGACATCTATAGACATGTGTAATATAATACATGTGACTGACATACCATCTCAAGATGAATATAGCAGAGTGAAAGTCAGTTTTGCAAGGAAGGAGGGAGGAAATAAAACAGCCTTATAAAAGGAGAAAGAAGCATTTTACTCATAAAATATATTACAATGTTTCTTATAATCACTGGTACTATGGATTTATACAATGTTTGTTGAAATTATTGTGATCGTTTAATGTTATCAGCTGCAAGTGCATGACACCAAGGCCAATAAAGATTAAAGATGTATTGAAAGGAACCTCAGTGCCATTTATAAGATATACACTGACAAGCAAAAGGGTAACAATGTTAAGAACTTTTGACTTGAAGGTTCCATATCTCACCATCCATATCTCACCATCCACTACAGATTCTAACGTGAGACTACCATCATTTTAGAGACAGTCATCTTGGACATCTCATACATAAATCTGACTTGCAACTATTTAGCATATGATTAGTTATGCAGATTCTTGTCATGTAACTGCATTGTTACTGTTTTGCTCCTGGTGATTGAATTTTTTTTCTTCTTGTATACTACAAATTACAACCTGTTCTCATATTCCTTAATAGATTAGGGTGTTATTAGGTGGATTCCCAAGGGAAAGTTCACAGGGTTCAAATCAAGGATCAGCCATGAGGAAGATTTCTCAAGAAAAGAGAAACAGCATCAACCAGCTCATCGATAGCAGTCTCTCAGCCAAGAAAAAAGCCAGACTGCATCATTTGAGTGCCGTGACAGTTGGAAGAATACAAAATGAAGTCTGTCCAGCTATTCAAAAACCAAGAGGTGGACGTCCATAAAAAATACCAGTCCTGGTGCGACAAACATGGCAGTGGTTTGTAGGCTTTATAATAGATTGATCACTGATCTCCATGCAAGTACGAACGGGTGACGTGTGTTACACAAGTCTGGAATGGTGGCCCCAAAAACGTGAAGAAACCAAAACTTCCATATTGTTAGAAGAAGTGCTGGCTTGAGTTTGCAAAGAAAGTACCAAAAGTGGACAGTAGAAGATTGGAAATGGGTGATCTAAAATGAAGAGGTGAATGTCATTAGATTGGGCTCTGATGAGTGCAAATGGGTCTGGAAGAATCAAGAGAAAAGGGGGCTAACAGCTACAGAAATTGAAGGAACTGTCAAGTTTGGTGAAGGAAACCAGGTGATATGGGGTTGTTTCACTGTCAAAGGCGTTAGATACTTGACCAGGTTCAATGGTGGTCTCAAAGCCGAGCTGTATGTGAGTATCCAACAAGAGGAGTTACGTCATACACTTGAGTACTATGAGTATGAAAAGAACAACATAGCAAAGAAATGGTTCAATGACAAGATGCAGAGGTGCTGGATTGGCCCCCACAGTCCCAGACCTCAACCCAATTGAACACTTGAGGGTAGATTTGAAGAAAAAGCTGTATTTATATCCAAGTGAGTCGACCAGTAAGCACCAACATTGGGAACATGTAGAAGAGACGTGTTTGAATCTGATCGAAAGCATGCCCAGAAGCCAAAAGTGGATTTACAAAGTAATTAAAATTAAATTTAGATTTTAGGAACAAAACAGTAACAATGCAGTTACATGGCAATATTCTGCATAACTAAATAGCTGCAAGTCAGAATTATATATGAGATAGCCAAGATGATATGGAGTCTGAAATTCACAAGTTCTAAGCAGTTACCTTTTTTTTTTATACTTAGAGTAGGTTTGTTGTTTTGTAAATTGCTGCATATTGTTTGACTTTTCATAAACTGGTTGATATGACTCCTCTAAGTCACTTCTGCTACACTCTGTTACTGAACCATGGTTTATTTCCGGGTAACCACCCACCATTTTATTATACACCAAGCCCTACTACACCTTTTCCACGAACTCCTGCCTATCTTACTACATTTGCATTCTTATCCCTTGAACTGCATCTGTATATGTTTCTGACGTCTGAATTGCCTGCCTGTACTCGCCTTGATTTCATAATCTGTATGCCTCACTTGTACACCATGGTGACTCTTACATTTGTATTTATCTATACCTGAATTGAAATTACATATTTTAGGGAGAGTTTTCCCAGTGAAGGATATCCAGGTTTGTTGCATGCTTCTTTACAGTTTCTTACCCAACAGGAGGAGTGATATAACCCTATATAATGCTAGCTTCACACTAGCATTGGACCCTGAACGACGAAGCCAGACCGCTACAGTGGTTACACACTGACACCGGTAAACCCCATTGGCTATGATGGAGTCTGCTAGTTGTCCGCTATTTCCAAACTGAAATAAATAAGAAAAAAGTCCTCCTTACTGTACTTTGTACCAATTTTTGGCGGTTTCTGCATCGAGACTGGGATCTTGAATGGAGACCCCATTCTGCTGGATCCTTGGCTGAATTAGGAAAGCAATTAGTATTTGTTATTTTAAGTTAAAATAGGAAGTTAATTTTAAAAATGGAACACCTCTTTAAGAGAGTGGAAATATTGTCTAGAATAAGGAGTAGAAAATGTCATTCTGGTGAACGTTTCATCTTGCTAATACTATTTATGATGTGTACATGTGTTTTCAGTGTTGAGACAGTTGTCAGCCATTACCAGACCCTCTCCAAAATAAAGGATCAGGCATACTGAAATACAGCATGTTTGATTCTTCTTCACTGTCGGAAGTCATTCCCATTGTTAATGCTGGCTTGTAATGTGTACCGATGGCCATGATAAGATTTCAGCATGTTCTTATACACTACTTCCCATATTATAATGTGTCTCTAGAGCCACCAAGATCTTCACCGAGGAGGAACAGAGACTAAATTAAATAAATATACAGTAATTGAAGCAAATGTACAGTAATGTCCACATCACGGCCATGAAGCTGGCTGTCCCTCATAGCATTCATTCCATATGTCCGTGAGCTTGTACGCCATTAGTAGAGTGAGAGAATTGTATTTTTCTCATTCTAAAGTTTCATCCCTTGACGATTTATGGGAGACACTTTAGTTTCACACCATTAAAAATGACCTTTCTATTCCTAAGATTGATAAAATTATTACTTTAAGTGGTGGTGCATTTTAATAGAATTTATGGCACCCTGAAGAGATTCAGGCACTTATAACCAATGCAATGCTAATAGTTTCCTTCAAAAAAGAACAGTAAAATTTGCATGCAAATTAGAAAGATTTCTACATTATTGAGCATGACTTCTAAGATGATCAGTCCAGAAATTAGTTAGAAGAAAGCGTTATCGCCAGTGCTTACTATGGCCAGTGTTCAGACTCTGCAGTCTTTTGCTAGGTATTCTTGCCTTTTATCATGTATTATCCTTTTATTTATTGCTAGATTCGCAATATTGTTTTAGTGGAATCTATGAGTCTCTATGTACAGATTAGTTCAGCACTGTATGCCTGCTAGTATTTTGTCACATTTTGGACTTAATGAACGAGTCTTGACTTCGTCCTTGTAAAAATGTGTTTTGTATCCTTGGTGCTTGGCAGTGCTCCCGAAGTAGCATCTTTTCTATGAGACTCTTCTGGCTTCATTAATGGTCTATGCAAAAATAATTGCAGCCTTACTAAGTGGAAGTGTATACAGTTTGGGTTGGTTTCTAGGGCAGAATCCACTGTAGACAGGACAGTTGTACAGTCCTATGAAAAAATTTGGGCACCCCTATTAATCTTAATCATTTTTAGTTCTAAATATTTTGGTGTTTGCAGCAGCCATTTCAGTTTGATATATCTAATAACTGATGGACACAGTAATATATCAGGATTGAAATAAGGTTTATTGTACTAACAGAAAATGTGCAATATGCATTAAACCAAAATTTGACCGATGCAAAAGTATGGGCACCTCAACAGAAAAGAGACCTTAATATTTAGTAGATCCTCCTTTTGCAAAGATAACAGCCTCTAGTCGCTTCCTGTAGCTTTTAATCAGTTCCTGGATCCTGGATGAAGGGATTTTGGACTATTCCTCTTTACAAAATAATTCAAGTTCAGTTAAGTTTGATGGTCGCCGAGCATGGACAGCCCGCTCTCAAATGATCTGAAAACAAAGATTGTTCAACATAGTTGTTCAGGGGAAGGATACAAAAAGTTGTCTCAGAGATTTAACCTGTCAGTTTCCACTGAGGAACATAGTAACGAAATGGAAGACCACAGGGACAGTTCTTGTTAAGGCCAGAAGTGCAGGCCAAGAAAAATATCAGAAAGGAAGAAGAAGAATGGTGAGAACAGTCAAGGACAATCCACAGACCACCTCCAAAGAGCAGCAGCATCATCTTGCTGCAGATGGTGTCACTGTGCATCGGTCAACAATACAGCGCACTTTGCACAAGGTGAAGCTGTATGGGAGAGTGATGAGAAAGAAGACGTTTCTGCAAGCACACCACAAACAGAGTCGCCTGAGGTATGCAAAAGCACATTTGGACAAGCCAGCTTCATTTTGGAAGAAGGTCCCGTGGACTGATGTAACAAAGGTTGAGTTGTTTGGTCATACAAAAAGGCGTTATGCATGGCGTCCAAAAAAACAGCATTCCAAGAAAAACACTTGCTACCCACTGTAAAATTTGGTGGAGGTTCCATCATGCTTTGGGGCTGTGTGGCCAATGCCAGCATCGGGAATCTTGTTAAAGTTGAGAGTCGCATGGATTCCACTCAGTATCAGCAAATTCTTGAGAATAATGTTCAAGAATCAGTGACGAAGTTGAAGTTACGTCGGGGATGGATATTTCAGCAAGACAATGATCCAAACACCGCTCCAAATCGACTCAGGAATTCATGCAGAGGAACAATTACAATGTTCTGGAATGGCCATCCCAGTCCCCAGACTTGAATATCATTGAACATCTGTGGGATGATTGGAAGCGGGCTGTCCATGCTCAGCGACCATCAAACTTAACTGAACTTGAATTGTTTTGTAAAGAGGAATGGTCCAAAATCCCTTCATCCAGAATCCAGGAACTGACTAGAAGCGACTAGAGGCTGTTATCTTTGCAAAAGGAGGATCTACTAAATATTAAGGTCACTTTTCTGTTGAGGTGCCCATACTTTTGCACCAGTCAAATTTTGGTTTACTGCATATCGCACATTTTCTGTTAGTACAATAAACCTCATTTCAATCCTGAAATATTACTGTGTCCATCAGTTATTAGATATATCAAACTGAAATGGCTGTTGCAAACACCAAAATATTTAGAACTAAAAATGATTAAGATTTATAGGGGTGCCCAAACTTTTTCATAGGACTGTATATAGTGTAGGGTTAATTTGGCAATCCTGGCAAGATTTTCTCTCCCCTATAAATATACTTATTTTACCAACTTACTTCTTGTACTACATTACAGCTTGTTACATAGAGAGAGGGTTTAGAGGTTAGCCATGGTATGGTATTCTCGCATTGTCCCTGATGGCCTAGACTGGTGTAATGGTTAATACTTAGCATCTATGATAGTCCTGGGGGACAAATGGGTTAATTATGACATCTATTATCTATGGTTGTTTCAAAAGAGAACCCTAAATCCCCAGCTTACCTGTATACAACCATGCTCAAAATATTACCCTAGTAATAAGTGATCCTGATAAAGTACAGTGCAGAGAACAAAGGGATTTGGCTATACCTAAACAACCGTGTCTGGTTTATGGACAAGAGAAATGGACAGATCAATACATCTGTAACGGATGTTTTGTTTCCTTTTTGCATCCACCCTGTGTCCGTTTGTCCTTTTTGACAGCTATGACTGGGTTCACATTTGCACTGTGTGACCATTTGGGAATTCCATTCCCCATTTCACTTAAAAACTGCAGAGAGAAAGGCCTTGCAAGCATGACTTTTCTCTCCGCATTTTTCGGGCAGAAACTGGGTGGAAACCTGGAGTAAATGCAGCTGGTAATGGGCCCTATTTACTTACCGATCCTGGCTCTTTCTCATGGCCACCTGTGCTTCTCCTTCACCAGAGGTGACTGTGAGCAGGAGCTAGGATCGGTAAGTAAGGCCACGGGCCCACAGACCCCACAAACAGTATCATTATACTCGGGGGTATGTTCATACCCCCGAGTATATTGATCGGAGGCTCAGGAGAGGAGAGGGAACATAAAAACACACTGTTACTTACCTCTTCTGGTTCCAGCAGGCTTCAGGCCTACTTGGTGACATCATGTGGGCCGGGGTTTGCGTCATTATGTGTCGCTATACAAGCCCCGGCTAAAGTGACGTACCTATATCATTAAAGATGGCCGACAGTGCCATCTTTAACGATATATGATGCCACTATGGGGCATAATACTGTGTGCAGGGGCCACTATGGGGCATAATACTGTGTGCAGGGGCCACTATGGGGAATAATAGTGTGTGCAGGGGCCACTATGGGGCATAATACTATGTGCAGGGGCCACTATGGGGCATAATAGTGTGCGCAGGAGTGCGGGGGGGGGGGAGCATTTGGTCGGGGTCATCAAGTGGAGGTCTTCTGGCAAGGTGGGGGGGTCACATGTCAAAAGTTTGCCACGGTCCCGCCATTCCTAGTTGCGCCACTGTGCTCAGTGCAGCTATTCACAAGATCGTGTGATTAAATAACCATGTACTGCATGTGGCCACTGCCATAGTCATGTTAGTACTGCATATCATTGCTACAGCCAGCATAGGTGATTTATTGTTTAATGCTCCCTGAGACACTAAGACAAAAAACAAAGTCACTTACAAGTTAAAACATACAAAGGCCAGTCAGTCAGAGACTAAACCCAGATCTTACATGTGAGTTTATCTTTCTGGTGTGGAGCTTTAGATGATAAAACTCCTTGGCTACACTTTCATGTATCACTGACTACAGGTATAAATGTGAGGTTCTTAGCGCACAGTTTGATAAATTGTGCGAGCCCATCTGCCACGTCACGGCGACCTCATTCAGATGGGTCCCTACCCTAAGACTTTACTTATATAATAAATGCTCTACCCCCCTATAGGCCTTGTCCCAGAGATGAAATTCCTAGAGACTACAGTGAGTATAGAAGAACATTATTTCCTGACCCTATACATAAAGTGTTAGTGTAGGGACCCATCATAATAAAGTTATTAAGTGGACGATGGGAATCACACATATCATGTAAATATCGAATGTAGAAATATATACAGTACACATTGTAACATACTTATATAGAGATATTTATTACATAAGTGCCACTATTAACAGAAATGTCTAAATAAATATACATATATGCAGTTATAGAAATATATACAGACAGTACACACACCTTACACACTGTATATAAAGATACATAAGTGGCACTACCAGTGGCGTAACTACCACCATAGCAGTGGTAGCAGCTGCCACAGGGCCCGGGACATTAGGGGCCCGGTGACAGCTGCTACCGCTGCTATCATTATGCTCGGAGGTCTTTTCGGACCCCCGAGTATAATGATCGGGGCCCCCTGTTGGTGGAATACTTTCCACCAACAGGGGGCCCCGAAGCTGCAGCAACGGCTGAGACACAGGAGCTGCAGCTCTGGCTCCTGTCAGCGCTTCAGATGTTCCCCCTCTCTCCCCCCTCCCTTTCTCTGCTGTCCTCTGCCCACCAATGAGAGGAGGAGGCGGGGCTTATCCCTGCCGTCCTGCACTGGAGGAAGAAGCTGCTCCAGGAAAATGAAACTGAAGATACACAGGTACGTACTGGGGTTACTATACTTATTACTATCAGGCATTTGGGGGGATTACTTGTGTTTTAGTAACTCCATGTGCCTCATAGTAATAGCAGTTAACCCCATCATCTCCCTCACATTAACCCCTGTTTGCTTCACCATAAGAGTTACTGATATGTGAGACATATGGGGGTAATAATAATGAAGATACTTTATTATTACCTCCATGTCTCTCACATATCAGTAATTCTTATGGTGAGGCAAACAGGGGTTAATGTGAGGGAGATGATGGGGTTAACTGCTATTACTATGAGGCACATGGAGTTACTAAATTGTAATGCACAGGACCAGAATTTTTTTTATCCACAATTTGTCCTGGTATAGCGGTCAGCAGTGAAAGTATTTAGTCCTGTAGGGGCCACTAAGGGACATAATACTGTGTGCAGGGGCCACTAAGGGACATAATACTGTGTGCAGGGGCCACTATGGGGGATAATACTGTGTACAGGAGCCACTATGGGGGATAATACTGTGTGCAGGGGCCACTAAGGGACATAATACTGTGTGCAGGGGCCATTATTGGGTATAATACTGTGTGCAGGGGCCATTATTGGGTATAATACTGTGTGCAGGGGCCACTATGGGATATAATACTGTGTGCAGGGGCCTCTATGGGGGATAATACTGTGTACAGGAGCCACTATGGGGGATAATACTGTGTGCAGGGGCCACTAAGGGACATAATACTGTGTGCAGGGGCCATTATTGGGTATAATACTGTGTGCAGGGGCCATTATTGGGTATAATACTGTGTGCAGGGGCCACTATGGGATATAATACTGTGTGCAGGGGCCTCTATGGGGGATAATACTGTGTACAGGAGCCACTATGGGGGATAATACTGTGTACAGGGGCCACTAAGGGACATAATACTGTGTGCAGGGGCCATTATTGGGTATAATACTGTGTGCAGGGGCCACTAAGGGACATAATACTGTGTGCAGGGGCCATTATTGGGTATAATACTGTGTGCAGGGGCCACTATGGGATATAATACTGTGTGCAGGGGCCACTAAGGGACATAATAGAGCGCGCAGGAATGCGTAGGAGGGACTCGGTCGAGATCTTCGGTGTCGGGGGGGCCCCATGTCAAAAGTTCGCCACGGGGCCCCGCCATTCCTAGTTACGCCACTGGGCACTACTAACAGACATGTCTCAATATATATACATATAGAAATATATACAGACACCTAAACTACTTACTTACATATGGAGATATATACAGTATACTCATCTTACAAACTGTATATAATGATTCTTATTATATAAGTGGTACTACTAACAGACATGTCTCAATAAATATACATACAGTATATGTAATTATAGAAATATATACAGACGCCTAAACATACTTATATGGAGATACATACAGTATACACACCTTACACACTGTATATAATGATTATTATTATATAAGTGGTACTACTAACAGACATGTCTAAATAAACATTCATATATGTAATTATAGAATATATACAGACAGTGCACACAGCTTAAACACTGTATAGAAAGATATTTATTGTATTATTGTATTACTTATTACATTTCACTCACTTCTTTCAGACATATTTAAATATATGCCTACATAAATATATATACCATATTTATATACAGAAGTAGCGAACATTAAATTGACTCAGTAATTTTGACTTGATGTTTAACTCATTACATATCATTAAATTAAATGCTATACAACACATTGGGGTATTCATTAAGGCCAATGTATTTGCGGGGCCTAATGTCCCCTGTGCCAGCGTAGGGATCGCTTAATACATGATGAAGCTTTGTGTCGTAAATTGGGCAGTTCCCCCTTGCACATCTCTCTCACTGTTTGTAGATATATGTATATACATTATATAGATAAATACAAAATGCACATCTAACATATACTAATATACTATATATATAGGTGGCTATTTCAATATGGACACTACTTACAGACATGTCTAAGTACAAATAGCATACAAATATTAACAGTAAGTAAATTTCAGCAACCCCTGAAATTTTCTCCCAGAAAAATATTGCAGTTATACATGTTTTGCCATAAACATGTTTATTTCCTTTGTGTGTATTGGAACAACACACAAAACCCTAGTAAAAAGGCAGATTGGACAAATTTCACACAAAACTAAAAATTGTCCAGACAAAATTGTTGGCACCTTTTCAAAATTGTGGGTAAATTAATTTGTTTCAAATATGTGATACTTGTTCTAACTCACTTCTGGCAAGTAACAGGTGTGGGCAATATAAAAATCATACCTGAAACCAGATAAAAAGGAGAGAAGTTGACTTGGAGAAATACTTCATTTTCTGTAAAAATATCAGGGGTGCCAACACTTGCAGCCATGACTGTATATAAATACAGTATCTTATAAAAGTGAGTGCACCCTCACCTTTTTGTAATTATTTCATTATATATTTTTATAGGACAACACTAAAGAAATTACACTATGGTACAATCGAATGTAGACAGTGTACTGCTTGTACAACAGTGTATGTGACTCGTTAGCATTACCAGGTCTCAGGTATGAATGGGGAGCAGATGTCTTAAATTTAATGTTATCACTCCCACACTCTTTCATACTGGTCACTGGAAGTTCAGCATTGCACCACATGGCAAACAACTCTCTGAGGATCTGAACATAAAAATGTTGCTCTATGTAAAGACCTAGGCTATAAGAAGATCCCAGTGGCAAACTGTCACTCTCTAGTCAACTCCATGCCCAAGAGGGTTAAGACAGTCCTGGAAAATAATGGTCGTCAGAGAAAATATTGACACTTGCGGTAAATTTGTCCATTTTTACTTAGGGTTGTACTAACTTTGTTGCCAGGGCTTTAGACATTAATGACTGTGTTGAGTAATTTTGATCGCACAAGTTTACACTGGTATAAAATCTGTACACTGACTATTTTATTATCTATCTATCTATCTATCTATCTATCTATCTATCTATCTATCTATCTATATTATACATACATACCATACACACATTACATATACGGTGTGTAGAGACATTGATGAAAATGTATTTAGCCTTCTACACACTCACAATTTTCTTTCACAAATTGGGGCATAAATCTGGTATGAATGATGTGGGAAACCTACATTAGGTAAGAGCTAGAGTATATTTTCCTCCAGGTGCATTGCCCAGTGGACCGTACACCTCATTTATGAGAAGGCATGTGCTTCATCATATAGGAGACGCACCCTCTGACAGCGATGGAATCACAGTCTTCATAATTCCTGTCCATCATATATAAAGTACCTATCTTAGGATAATATTACATTTTAGCAGTAAGGATGGATCCTCCTAGTGACAGACACCAATGGATCTTGAGAGATCCCCTTGACTATGATGGGGTCTGGAGGGCATATGCTTTTTTCTATGTCATATCACGGAACTAAAAAGTCCTGCATGCAGGACTTTATCATCTGAGATTCACTATGTGCACCACTGGGCTTAGCATTAAGTGAAGAAGTGCCCAAATGCTGCGGCTTCTTTAACTAGCTGATCGGTGAGGCTCCTGGTCCACCCACCAGTCACACATAGTTGATGTTGGATAGGAGGTTAAAACCCCTTCAACAGAACCCAGATGTAAACAGCATTACACATGATGTACATAGAAATACCTTACTGTACACTATTTACAGATTATATACATATATATATATATATATATATATATATATATATATATAGACACACACTAGGCACTAATTACAGACATGCCTAAATATATAAAGAAAGATGTAATAGCAAAATGTACACAAATGATATGACTGTATATGTTTATACGTATATTATAGATAGGTGTATATATATATATATCCTTTATGTAAATATACCGTGCACACACTGTATACATTGAGTATATAGCACTATGTACAGTCTTCACATGTGGTCACTAATTATGGCCATGTGTTAGGTCTTCAGTATTGGGATTAGATCCCGCTCTCTTACCCAACCCGTCACCACTAAGTCTTCAGCGCACTGAGCAGAGCCGACCCCGCAGACGTCCGTCTCCATCACTGACCACTAACTGACTGCAGCCAACTGATTTTTCAAACCAAGATCCTGCAATCCCATTGGTTGGCAGTGGCTGCAGTTACTATGGTGACCTCTTCAGCTGAGGATTTAACCCCTTAAGTACCAAGACTGTTTTAGCATTAAGGCCTATTTTATTTTTCCATATAAACATTGCAGAGGTAGATAGCACGTACTTTGATGTAGTAATCTATGGTCTGCCCCTTTCGCTGTGCTTTATAAGTAACATTCATTTCATGGATGGCTAAGATCACACTGATACTAAATATAGAGAGATTTTTTTTTTCACTGCTTTGGCAAAATTATAGCACATTTCATAGAAAAAAAAAATGTTTTTCAGTTTCCACAATCCACGAGCCATGTATTTTTTAGTTTACCATTCATGTAGCCATACGAAGACTTAATTATTATACTATTTATTATAAACATTTTGTAGGAGAAATTTAGTATATTATTTAACAAAAAAGCCATTTAAGGTCTGGTTCGCATCTGCATTCGGTATTACATTCAGGGAGTCCACTTGGGGACCCCCCCAAACGAAATACCGAACACATTAAAAAGCGGTGTGCAGTGAAAGTACACAGATCTCATAGACTATAATGGGGTCTGTGTTTTTTCCGTGTGGTGTCCTCACAAATCATGCGGAGAGAAAAGTACTTCTTGAAGTACTTTTCTCTCTGCATGATTCGTCCGGATACCACGCAGAAAACACATGGACCCCATTATAGTCTATGGGGTCCGTGTGCTTTCATTGCTCACCGCTTTTTAATGCGTCAGTATTCCATATGAGGGGCCCCCAAGTGGACTCCACGAAGGGAATACTGAATGCAGATGTGAACCAGACCTCAATGGGGTTTTTCTTTTACAACTGTTTATATAACATGTTAGCTTTATTATTTGGGTCAAGATGAGGGTGACATAACATGTATACTATATGGTACAGGAATTGCTAAAAAGTAATTTGGTACCTAATAGGCATTGTCAAATATCATGAACTTTCCCTAGGTCGCTCTGCTGTGTAAATGGCATAAAATATCACAAAATAAGGCCTTATGCACAGAACCGCTTTTCACGGTTAGCACACTGATCCATTTGTTTCTATAGCACTATACATACAACTGTGTATTTTTTCAGTCTGGTTTATGGGGCCGAGAGCAAAACTCAAGGTAGGTCTTAGGGTGCATTCACACGATGTCTTTTGGCACGTAATGTGCCACGTAGATGCCACAGGATCTTTTGCAGGCCGCATATGCTCCCATTGTTTTCAATGGGAGCCAGTACCGTATACACGGTGCTATTTTGCGGTCGCCACAAAATCACGGCCGCAAAATAGTGCCACGTATACAGTACCAGCTCCCATTGAAAACAATGGGAGCGTATACGGCCCGCAAAAGATCCCGCGGAGTCTACGTGGCACATTACGTGCCAAAAGACATCGTGTGAATGCACCCTTATTCCTTTCTCTTTTGCGGACCACAACCTCAATGAATGGGGCAGCAGAGGCACAGGTGACGCACAGGCTGCTGTGCTATTTGGTCATGGCCCATTGAAACGTACACTATCATGTACATGTTGCCTAAGAGAGGCCATACATAACAAAAACACCTCACACTTATGAACAAAAGTCCTGTACAGCAGAATAACCCAAACTGAGAATACAAGCAATGCCTAATACCATAGTTGGCATCAAAATTCTGTGATATTTTGGCCCCTCAACTTATCCCACCTACAACCAGAACCTACCTAGAAACATATATCAACCCCGCACTTTAGGCCAGGGCCCCACATAGCATAAACGCCACTATTTAAAAAATGTGGCAATACAAAAAAAATACTGAGTTTTACAGTCCCTTCAAAGTGGATCACACATTGCAGAAAAATATCTGCAACTGACAATTATACCTACAGAAACGCTGGCGGTAGAATAGAAGCAGACTCTTACATCCTCAAGGAGGATTATCTTCTGCCTTAGGTTCAACTAGAACCATCCCTGAGAAGGGAGTTGCTGCTGACTGCAGTATTGGACTTTATTTGTGCCATGCCAGAGAGGAACCTGACAGGAGGAACGAGTTCAGGCCTAGTATACAGGTAACTGGATCCTCGTTAGGTCTCCCTGAACCACTATCCCCAGCACCATCATCTGGGAGAGGCATGAGAGGAGGAGTTGTCATGGACTTGCAGAGGAGTAGTTATGGACTATACACTCACCGGCCACTTTATTAGGTACACCTGTCCAACTGCTCGTTAACACTTAATTTCTAATCAGCCAATCACATGGAGGCAACTCAGTGCATTTAGGCATGTAGACATGGTCAAGACAATCTCCTGCAGTTCAAACCGAGCATCAGTATGGGGAAGAAAGGTGATTTGAGTGCCTTTGAACGTGGCATGGTTGTTGGTGCCAGAAGGGCTGGTCTGAGTATTTCAGAAACTGCTGATCTACTGGGATTTTCACGCACAACCATCTCTAGGGTTTACAGAGAATGGTCCGAAAAAGAAAAAACATCCAGTGAGCGGCAGTTCTGTGGGCGGAAATGCGTTGTTGTTGCCAGAGGTCAGAGGAGAATGGCCAGACTGGTTCGAGCTGATAGAAAGGCAACAGTGACTCAAATAGCCACCCGTTACAACCAAGGTAGCCAGAAGAGCATCTCTGAACGCACAGTACGTCGAACTTTGATGCAGATGGGCTACAGCAGCAGAAGACCACACCAGGTGCCACTCCTTTCAGCTAAGAACAGGAAACTGAGGCTACAATTTGCACAAGCTCATCGAAATTGGACAATTGAAGATTGGAAAAACGTTGCCTGGTCTGATGAGTCTCGATTTCTGCTGCGACATTCGGATGGTAGGGTCAGAATTTGGCGTAAACAACATGAAAGCATGGATCCATCCTGCCTTGTATCAACGGTTCAGGCTGGTGGTGGTGGTGTCATGGTGTGGGGAATATTTTCTTGGCACTCTTTGGGCCCCTTGGTACCAATTGAGCATCGTTGCAACACCAAAGCCTACCTGAGTATTGTTGCTGACCATGTCCATCCCTTTATGACCACAATATACCCAACATCTGATGGCTACTTTCAGCAGGATAATGCGCCATGTCATAAAGCTGGAATCATCTCAGACTGGTTTCTTGAACATGACAATGAGTTCACTGTACTCCAATGGCCTCCACAGTCACCAGATCTCAATCCAATAGAGCATCTTTGGGATGTGGTGGAACGGGAGATTCGCATCATGGATGTGCAGCCGACAAATCTGCGGCAACTGTGTGATGCCATCATGTCAATATGGACCAAAATCTCTGAGGAATGCTTCCAGCACCTTGTTGAATCTATGCCACGAAGAATTGAGGCAGTTCTGAAGGCAAAAGGGGGTCCAACCCGTTACTAGCATGGTGTACCTAATAAAGTGGCCGGTGAGTGTATTTGCCATTTGCAAGCTGCCGTTACCTCTCTTCCAATTGCATAATAAACTGTTTCCTGTTTCACTGCGCCTCTGGACTCCTGAGTCGTATCTGCATTATCATCAGGGCCCTCTAAACCACACCACACCGGCTCAGGGAGGAGAGGTCCCCTCTCCAACTGGAGACACCCTGGGGAAAACTACTACCACTGATAGTCCTGCAGGACTCCCCCTTGACGATGTCCTGCCTAGGAGTGGGTCTGGAGTGTTAGGTGGAGTGTATTCGGCCTAGCAGATGGCATATCATCTGCCACTACAACTCCCATCCTCCGGTCTCCTCCACCTGGGTTGCGCCACCTTTCACTGACCTTGCACTCTTTTCCATTTTGTTGGGGTGTCATGTGTTAGAACCCTAATGATCATAAATTTATAGCATGTTGGGACCACACGGTGGCTCAGTGGTTAGCACTGCAGCCTTGCAGCGCTGGAGTCCTGGTGTTCAAATCCCACCAAGGGCATAAAACCATCTGCAAGGAGTTTGTATGTTCTCCCCATGTCTGCATGGATTTCCATCCCATATTTCAAAAAACATACTGATAGGGAAAAATGTACATTGTGAGCTCTATGTGGGGCTCACAATCTACATTTAAAAAAAATAAAAATAAAAATTTATAGCATATCCAACAAATATGGGGCTATTCAAAGTAGTAAATAGTAAAGTGCACCATTAGATAACTATTATACAGTTTATTGCAGACAACAGTATAAATAAATAGCAAAGTGCCGCCCTCAATTCTGTCCACCTAATGCACACATACACAAAGGCCAACAAAAATCCCTGTGCCTAAGTGAGCCTGTAACAAATGCAGCTTCAATATTAAGATACGGGTGTAGTCTCTTAACAAATATGGGGCTATTCAAAGTAGTAAATAGTAAAGTGCACCATTAGATGACTATTATACAGTTTATTGCAGACAACAGTATAAATAAATAGCAAATTGCCGCCCTCAATTCTGTCCACCTAATGCACACATACACAAAGGCCAACAAAAATCCCTGTGCCTAAGTGAGCCTGTAACAAATGCAGCTTCAATATTAAGATACGGGTGTAGTCTCTTAGGGTAAATACTTAATCTAACAGGTTAAGGTAGTAGGTATTGTCAGGCTGCTCTTATTCCTCACGTATATATATATATATATATATATATATATATATATATATATATATATATATATATATACTGCTGAATGTGAATGCAGATATAATATAAGATCTGTCCCGATTGCTCCTGCACAAACACACCTGTGCGGTCACACTAGAGCAGACCTGGGCAAAGTCTGGCCCCCGGGCCATATCCAGTCCTCTGACGCTAGGTTCACACCTGTGTTCAGCTGTCCGTTCTGTGGTTTCCGTCTTCTGTGATTTTAAACTTGTAGTCATTTGATTGCAAGTCCCATAGATGGCAATACAACTGTATTGCCGTCTATGGGACATTCTGTATATTACTATTACGACTGGTCATAGACTAGCCGCAATAGTAATATAGCAATGACAGGCCTGGGAACCTTCATTAGGCTCCCGGCTGTCACCCGAACAGGTCGGCTCCTGCGATATTGCCGCGCAGGAGCCGGCCTGCAACTTTACAGGTATGGGGCTGGTGGGGACCGGCCCCGGGGGAGAAGGGGCCGCCAATACAGACCCGGCTGTAATAGAAAAGCGGATGCCGGCGAGGAATAGACGCCAGCACAGGTGCCGGGGCCTGAGACATCGCTGCCCTGCCGTGCATGAAGCCAGCAGCGGCAGGAACGATGCTGACATTCCCGGCGGGGTGACGGAGGAGCGGAATAGCATCGCCCCTGCCGCTGCTGGCTTCATGCAGAGCAGGATCGTAGTGATGTCTCAGGCCCCGGCACCTGTGCCGACGTCTATCCCTTGCCGGCATCCGCCTCTCTATTACAGCGGATGCCGGGCAGCCACATTCGGACTATAAGACGCACCCTTCTTTTCCCCAAAATTTTTTGGGGAAAAAAGTGCGTCTTATAGTCTGAAAAATACGGTCTTATGTCATTGGCAGAACCTAGAGGACGGCTAGGGCGGTAGACAGTGACAAGAGAGGAGATATAGGGAGGTACAGCGCTATGGATGGATTTATAGATGTGTGATAATTTTACATTGTATTCTGTGGTGGATGGGCAACCAGTGTAGCGATTGGCACAAGGTAGATGCATTTGTGTACCAATAAGACAGAAAGATGAGTCTGGTAGTTGCGTCCTAGGATCATAATTATGGGGAAAACTGTCTATTGATATCAATTAACAGAATAAGAAATCACTGTCAAATTGCTGAAGATGACGGGACCAAGAGTCCCCCGTGCACATTTCTAAACATGTGAATGAAATAAGTGAATTTCCTACCTGCACTCCATTCACGACTATGGGACTTACAGACTACTCTATGTATTTGAGGGTAGTGTGCTGTCCCTTGGTGATTTTTTTTTACATGCATGAAAAACAAATCAATTTTTTTTTTCATTTACTATACTTTTCCATGTGTCTAGGTCCATAAAAAATGATCATCTCACAGATGCCATCTGTCTTCTTACAGACCGTAGACTTGCATTCATATGCTCTCCATGGAAAATACAGATACATTCATAAATTGTGGATGTGTGAATAAGGCCTTAGAGAGTGGTGGTGGATTTCTTTCTGTCATGCTATATGGAAATAATAATATGATGTCTTGTTGTTCAGGACACAATGCAACCGAGCTGTCTGACGCGGCAGAGTCCTGCCTTGTTTGTCACAGGCAGATGGAAATCTTCCGGTGTAACTAGAATTGATGAGTAATAAGTCACATGAACCTGAGACATAGCGATGCCTCTCACATGAATCATAGACAAAATGGTCTCAGCCGTGTACATTTGGGGTCTGACATGTTATGATCTCTATCCATCAAATGTAACAGAGTAACCATTCACCTTATCAGTTCTGTCTGAACTTCAGATTTTACAACCATCTTTAAATGAACTATTCATAGGAAACTTGAATTGAGGAAAGGGGTCTTAAAGGGATTGTCCAGCTATATCCATACTATAAAAAAAAAATAGTAATACTCAATTTTTAGAACCTACTCCTACATCACTCTTTAATGTCTCTTTACCATCACCTTCAGTAATGACATTTCAACATGGACATGTGACCTTTGCAGCCAATCACTCCAGATATGACCTCAATATATGCTGCCCCATGTCCATGAAAAGTCACGGAGGCCAAGATACTGAGCCCAGTCAAGGACAGACGCATCTGGCCTGACGTGACCTGTTACTCTGCACTTGATAAAGGGCCTCTAGGTGGCCCTAAACGTGTTGTGCTCTTTCTGTTTTTAATCATACCAATGAAAGCTTCTTGTCTATCTGGATTGTTGACCTGGCTCTTTTTCCACGTACCAGTGAGCGCAGATTCTCTGGCTGTGGACTTAGGTCCTTGCTGTTGCTCTCTACAGTCAAGGATGGGGAAGCGGTGGCACACGGCTGGTAAGGGTTTGATATGGTGAGTATTACTAAATTTTTTTTTTACTTTATGCTTTTTACTTGGTTAAAAAAAAATGTCAAGGTGTCGTCTACTTTCAGCATTACACAGCCAGAGTATACAATGGGATTGTTGTGATATGCACAAGGGCACTATAACATACCTTTTTAGTGATGTGCCATTCGCGAATCAGTCAACTCTTTGTGCTGTGAATGTTGGGAGTCAGTGCCTGGCTGGGAGCCAACAGCTCACTTAAGGCCACCCATAATGGTTAACCCTGCCCCCATGTGGCTAATCCTGCCCCCTACTCAACTGACCTCATCTCCAAATGGGTCACTCAGTAGTTGGGATCACACCATTAGGTTCAAAGGAAGAGTGGATGGAGGTGTCAGAGTGTCTACACATTGCAGAGCATAGTCATTTGGGAACCTACACTCACCGGCCACTTTATTAGGTACACCATGCTAGTAACGGGTTGGACCCCCTTTTGCCTTCAGAACTGCCTCAATTCTTCGTGGCATAGATTCAACAAGGTGCTGGAAGCATTCTTGGTCCATATTGACATGATGGCATCACACAGTTGCCGCAGATTTGTCGGCTGCACATCCATGATGCGAATCTCCCGTTCCACCACATCCCAAAGATGCTCTATTGGATTGAGATCTGGTGACTGTGGAGGCCATTGGAGTACAGTGAACTCATTGTCATGTTCAAGAAACCAGTCTGAGATGATTCCAGCTTTATGACATGGCATTGCATTATCCTGCTGAAAGTAGCCATCAGATGTTGGGTACATTGTGGTCATAAAGGGATGGACATGGTCAGCAACAATACTCAGGTAGGCTTTGGCGTTGCAACGATGCTCAATTGGTACCAAGGGGCCCAAAGAGTGCCAAGAAAATATTCCCCACACCATGACACCACCACCACCAGCCTGAACCGTTGATACAAGGCAGGATGGATCCATGCTTTCATGTTGTTGACGCCAAATTCTGACCCTACCATCCGAATGTCGCAGCAGAAATCGAGACTCATCAGACCAGGCAACGTTTTTCCAATCTTCAATTGTCCAATTTCGATGAGCTTGTGCAAATTGTAGCCTCAGTTTCCTGTTCTTAGCTGAAAGGAGTGGCACCCGGTGTAGTCTTCTGCTGCTGTAGCCCATCTGCCTCAAAGTTGGACGTACTGTGCGGCGTTCAGAGATGCTCTTCTGGCTACCTTGGTTGTAACGGGTGGCTATTTGAGTCACTGTTGCCTTTCTATCAGCTCAAACCAGTCTGGCCATTCTCCTCTGACCTCTGGCATCAACAACGCATTTCCGCCCACAGAACTGCCGCTCACTGGATGTTTTTTCTTTTTCGGACCATTCTCTGTAAACCCTAGAGATGGTTGTGCGTGAAAATCCCAGTAGATCAGCAGTTTCTGAAATACTCAGACCAGCCCTTCTGGCACCAACAACCATGCCACGTTCAAAGGCACTCAAATCACCTTTCTTCCCCATACTGATGCTCGGTTTGAACTGCAGGAGATTGTCTTGACCATGTCTACATGCCTAAATGCACTGAGTTGCCGCCATGTGATTGGCTGATTAGAAATTAAGTGTTAACAAGCAGTTGGACAGGTGTACCTAATAAAGTGGCCGGTGAGTGTAAAGAGTGGCTCTTTTTTCTAGAAAGTAGATCCAAATGATCCAGCTCACTAAAAAGAGATGAAGGTCCCATCACTACACCTTGTAATATTCTGTATTGAAATTTCAGCAGCTTCATTGTGTATTATTTTATACCAGTCCAAAAGTTTGCAATTGAATGAAGTTTTATAGACTGTACCAGATACGGGCAGATTCCACCTCAAAATCAGCACCAGTTTCTCTCTGATTCTGTCTCCCAGGACAAGAGGCAGGACGCTGAGAAAATACGCATTTTACTTAATCTTGCCATGGATTGAGCCACAGGGTCCGTGGAGAAAGACAGCCACTAATTCTGCTCATTCATTTGGGACCTAGTCAATGAAGAAATGCTATAGTGGAAAACCAATGCTCTATGGCATCTGTCAGCCATGGGGAACCGGCAGACTGCAAAATGAACAGGAATCTGAGGCAGAACCCTGCTAAACAATGATGATCGTCTGCACATCACCCCATATAAGTAGGGCAATGTGCTGCTTTCAAATGAGAACTTTATGGGATGAGCAATTTGTTCATTCCCATACAATACTGATGATCTGCAGCAAACCAGTAGCAGTGATTGGAAACTATTGTCTCTGAGGACTGTCCATTCCCAATCATTGCTACTGGGTCGACCAATGTAAAGTGGATTTTAGAGATCCGCTATATGAACATTAGATATTTAAGAAGACCTGGAGCCCCTATATTGTTTAGTTTTTAGATACACATCCATCGCCCAGTGATGACAGTAGCCAAAATATCTGATATTGATATCTGTTACTGCGGCACATACAGAGAAGAGTCAGCTTTGCAGCATTATATAATATGTCACATCATACAGGTCTTCTTTAACCCTTTCGCTGCCAGGCACATACACTGTACGTGCTCCCAAGGTGGCACTTCAGTAGTGGAGGACGTAGCTACTACGTCCTCCCTACTAATGCCGATATCTCTGGACAAAATCAACATATCTTGATGCTTTAAAATGCATTTTAAAGAAGAGACTCTCATCTTTAAAATGATACCAGGGACTTGATGATTTTACTTACAGTCTTGGAGCAATTCACTGTTGAAAACACTTATTTGGCATTGAGATCCAACTGCAGATCTCAATTCCCGACAGCGTTTCAACAGTGAATTGCGCCAAAACTGTACATCCAATCATCGAGTTCTTGATATCATTTTAAAGATGAGATTCTCCTCTTTAAAATGCAATTGAAAGCATCAAGATATGTTGATGCAGTCCAAGGATATAGAGCTCCAAAGTGTCCCCCCCCCTCCTGTCTAAGCAAGCAATTTGCAAAGGAAGAGGGACAGGGAGCTGTGCAGCAGAGAGAGAGAGAAAGTGAAACGATCTCTCTCTGTGCATAACTTGTATGTGACAGCAGGAGGGGGGTGGCAGGGACTCTATTGTCCCTATTAACCCTTCTCCTGCCAATCAGAGCGTATACTATACATTTGTCTCTGATTTGTCACATACAGTTATAATGTAATTCCCCCCTGAGCTTTACTAGTGGGGTATTCTTATGTTATACCTCCTGAACATAACCAGGAAGTTTGTTGGCACTGTGACCCAGACGTTTACCATTGTCCAGGTCGCAAGCCAAAAAAAAAGTCGCACCAAACACTTACACAACATATACATAAAGTCGCAAATAAAGTTTACATTTCACCCAATCCCTGTCCTGTCTATACCTGAGCTTTCTACAGTAAAATACGTCTCTAGTGATGTCCGTTACACACTAAAATAATAGTAATAACGATTATCACTAGAGATGAACGTATAGTTTGCTAAAGTTTTTATAGGGGGATGGAAAATAACATTTTTATGTAAAGTCCTATTTAATTTGCATGCACAAAATGGGATGGCACATTTCTGCGATTTTGGCGATTCTTTAACACCCGCCCCTGTAAATATATACATGTGTGGTATGTATGAACTCCTCACATATTGCAGTTTTATGGACAGTACATTATGTTTGCAGAAAGGGATTTCTTGAGCCGCACTTTAGTGGCAAATTTGAATTTTTGCGCAATTTTTGCTAGCAATCTCTGTTTGCGGCAAAGTTGAATGAAGGTGGTTGTATATATAGAAACTATTAAATTGTGTTTTTATATACGGTATGCTGTGTACTCTGAAAAAAGTTAGATTTTGGTATCACAGTCACAGTTTGGTAGGTGCAGTATAGCTTTTTAACATATTAGTGAACAACAGCAAAATCCTGCTTGTCTTCTGTATTCGTGTTTTTGGGAGTCTGAGCTCTTGTTGTAGTTGATGTTTGCGGTACATATAGTATATATACACATTGTATACACCATAAGCTATTATTTTAAAAGTATTTTGCATATGAATGTGAGATTGAACATGAGTTTTAGGTGCAAATATGTGTTTTAGCGTATTTTTTCAAAAAATTATTTGTGTTGGTCGCAAAGTTGCATGAAGGTGGATGTGGCTATCGATGACCCATTAAGACATTTGTAATCTTCAGGTTGTCTACTTTCAAAAAATATATAGGGCTTAGGGGTTCACTTACTTTTCATGGTGTGTAATCCCTACATTTTATAGGATGATACTTTTTTAACATTTCCAGCTTCAAAGCAGAATTTTGTTCCTTCCAGTTCTAGCGATTTTCTGAAGACACGTGCATGCAGGTTCAGGCCATAGTGATATGTATGAACTCTGCACATGTTGAACTCTTATTTTTAGGAGGTTTGGTGCATTTAATTTTTTGTTTGGTTTCCGCTTTTAACAACTAATATACATTTATTTGCATTTTTTCATAAAACATTCACTTTAAATCAAAATTGCATGAAGGTGCCTGTTCGTATACAGTACCAAGTGGCATTCTGACAATGCTGCAGGTGTCTACTTTAAGAAAATATATAGGTATGGGGGGTTGGATTCTTTTTTAATGTTGCAATTTAGGTTTGATTTGTCCATCTCAAAACTGTGAAAATTGCTCTGGCTACTGGAGGTGCAAAATTTCCAGAGACCCTTGGCAGCGAAAAGGTTAAAAGACTATAGATAACATATAATATAAAATAATTACAGGAGGTGCATAATAGAACCAGCGGCTGTCAAGAACTAGGTGGACACACACAAGGCATAAAACTACACAACCTCCAAATACAGATATTTACTACCCAAGTTACCCCGCAGGACAAAGATTAGACTACAATAGTAGGAACTGTTGTATTATGCAGTACCAGAATAGCAAAATGTGGAATCGAAAGTAATTGTAGGAGATTTATCAAATCAACAGATACTGAAGCATTGAAACAGATTATGGTGGGAAGCTTACAATAGAAATGGATTTAGGGTTTTATTGTACTTAAGATGCAGAAATAGCTTCAGTAAATCCTGCCATCCTCATAGTCACCAATTATATGTAATCTGTATTTACTATTTCATGATGGAGAAAGTAGCACTGCAATGTTCTCTGAGAGTCTTAAAGGGGTTTTCAAAACAGAATGGCACAAAATGGGTTAAATCAATAAAAGATCCTATACTCTGGTCATTGATCCCCCACTGCACTGGTCCTAACTCTATACTCACCTCATTGATCCCCCGCTGTACTGGTCCTATATTCACCTTATTGAGCTGCCGCTATACTGGTCCTATACTCACCTCATTGATCCCCCGCTGTACTGGTCCTATACTCACCTCATTGATCCCCCACTGTACTGGTCCTATACTCACCTTATGAGCCCCAGCTATACTGGTCCTATACTCACCTCATTGATCACCCACTATACTGGTCCTATACTCACCTTATGAGCCCCAGCTATACTGGTCCTATACTCACCTCATTGATCCGCCACTGTACTGGTCCTATACTCACCTTATTGAGCCCCAGCTTTTCTGGTCCTATACTCACCTTATTGAGCCCCCGCTGTACTGGTCCTATACTCACCTCATTGATCCCCCACTGTACTGTCCATTGGACATGTCATTTATGCCTATGGAAACACCGGTGACTTCCCTATAGGTATAATGGAAGCAGATAGTCCGCAGAGGAATCCTATGCTGACTTTCTGTGAAAAAGCACTGCGGAAAAACCACAAGGCGTTACTGCTTCGCTTTTTCCGGCAGCTATTTTTTGCAATGACCTGATGCGTGGGCCTTAGCCTCATAAAAGGCATATTAGATAGCTGCCAAACATATTTCTGTAAATGTAATTCGCCTATAGTGTATTCCTCATTGTCTATACTGTATACCACTAATCTGTTCCATAGTCTGTTCACAAACATGTCACCATTAGAAATGAGCGAGTACTATTCGAAACGGCCGTTTCAAGTAGCACGCACCCATAAGAATGAATGGAAGCGGCCGGCATGCAGACTTTGCCTGCGGCCGGCCGCTTAACCCCTCGCGTCCATTCATTCCTATGGGTGCGTGCTATTCCAAATGGGAGTTTTGAATAGTACTCACTCATCTCTAGTCACCAGTCATTGTACATCTTTTTTTCTCCCAATGGGACTCAATGTCTAATTTCTCAGATACCCTTGCTCAAATTTAATAGGAGCCCAATTAACCCATTATTCTGTTTTTGGAGTTTGCCAGATCATCTACTGTATCTATTTTTCATGTTGTGTAGATATGAGTGTGTAATATCACAATCATGATAACCGCCTCTCAATGCAAGTCTTATCTTTCGTGCCAATTAAATATGTCTTCTATTTGTCCTTATACTAAAGTTCAGCAGCAGAAGTCTCCATAGCAGAACGCTACCTCATAAATGGCAAATGCAAGCAGCCTTATTTTTATACTGTAGTGACCTCTGCTGTCCAACCCGTTAATATTACTAATGCAGCGCTTCCTCCTCATTATATACCGTATATACCTATTGTGTGATATCCATTACAAGATATTCCACAGCCCATGGTAAAAACCAGATGATATTTGCAGTGGATTTAACCCCTGTGGCGAGAACATTTTTCAACCTTTTCTTTTTAAAGGTTGAGAATGCCGCAGAATTTCTTTAAATCCCGTCCAATTGAATGATACTTTAATTCACAGCAGACGAACTTGCAACTCGTGGCCCTTGCCGTACCTTGAAAAGCATAGCAATTTTTCAATTAGACTCATCAGCACTGGTCATATTAGAACACCAGAGGGCACCATAGCAAGTATGTAAAAGCAATAGCTGGACTTTGGAGCAATGTTACTTTTTAATTGATGTGAAAGAGAAAACTAACCCTTTCGACACATCCTTTGTACATGTATGGCAGATGTTGTGTCATTAAAGATGGCTCCAATCTGAAGGGGGTTATTTGTGTTGAGACAACCTTTTGAACATAATAGGATTAAGATATAGTTTTTATTGGCATACCTACTGCTAAAGCAGATATAACAGCTTCCACAGGGCCCTCATTTCTCTGGGGGCCCAGCTTGCAATACCTTGGCTCTGTGTCCGTATCTGTGTGGGCATAATACAGGAAGGTGTCTGTATAGGGCCGTATTGACGAACCTATGGCATGTGTGCCATCTCTGTTGGCACGGGCGCCATCGCCTAGATCACTCACTAACGGAGAATACGGTACAGGATTCCAATTGTATGTGCAAATGCACATATAGCTGAAAGCTGTCAGTACAGGCTTCGGGTCTGTGCAACCATGGCCTACACTAACTGCAGAGTGTGAACTATGCCTTGACGCAGGGCATAGCTATTTATTTTAGCATGCTAAAGTGATCCGGTGCATTCTCATCTCTTGAGTGCCTCGTTCTTATAGCTAGAATAATTATATTTATAGTGAGTATTAGAGATGAGCGAACAGTAAAATGTTCGAGGTTCGATATTCGTTTCGATTAGCCCCTCAATATTCGACTACTCAAATCGAATATCGAACCCTATTATAGTCTATTGGGGAAAATGCTCGTTTCAGGGTAGGCAACATTCGATCAAATTATACTTACCAAGTCAACGAGTGAGGGTCGGGCTGGATTCTCCGAGAAGTCTTCTCCGTGCAGCGTCCCAGCGGCATCACTACAAGCGGGCATGCGCAGTCGGCTCTGCCCAGGCCCGATGCCTGGAAGAGTGAATAAGGAGCCGGAAGACGCCGCGGGGAAGACTTCTAAAGGTAGGAGAAGAACCAGCGTTCTGCATCGAACTTTTCCATTCGAATAGCGAGTGGTACTTGATCGAGTACGAGAATTTCGAATACCGTAGTATTCGATCGAATACCTATTCGATCAAATACTACTCGCTCATCTCTAGTGAGTATCCTTCTTTGTAGGCAAGTGTTGATTTCTTAATATTTTTTAACTTGTCCCTAACTTTTCAGACAGCTTAGTCTTATTTCATTATCTTGTGATTCTGGACCAAAATGTAATATACTTTAATTAAAAATGTTGCTTATTTTAGCCTGAAAAACCTCTCTTAAGTTGCTTCCCACTAGTTGTCGCCTTCCTAGCTAATTTTACTCCCTGTTTGTAGGCTAGTCAGTGGCGGATCCAGGGTTTGCGGGGCCCTGGGCAATTGACTTTGGCGGGGCCCTACTTACTGGGGGTCTCGCACTTCTAACCTGTACTTCCCAACTGTTGAAGACTAGAAAGAGGGAACAAAATGTGCGGCGCGCGCAGCGCGCCGCAGCAAATTAGGCCCCGCCCACTTTTATGTTGACTCCACCCATTCTCATTCAATTTTCATGTGATTCTCCTACAGTATAATCCTCCTACAGTCACCCATAAATTATATCTCCCCCCATTTTCATATACACCCTTCATCTACCCCTAGTTTCATGTCCCCCCCCTCTATCTCTGTCCCCAGTTTCATGCCATTCTCCCCCTTTATCTGCCCACAGTTTCATTCCCCCCCCCGTCTCTGCCCCAGTGTCATGCCGTTCTCCCCCCTTCATCTGCCCCAGTGTCATGCCGTCCCCCCCTTCATCTGCCCCAATGTCATGCCATTCCCCCCCCTTCATCTGCCCCAGTGTCATGCTGTTCTTCCCCCTCCATCTGCCCCAGTGCCATGCCATTCTCCCCCCTCCATCTGCCCCAGTGTCATGCCGTTCTCCCCCTCCATCTGCCCCAGTGTCATGCCGTTCTCCCCCTCCATCTGCCCCAGTGTCATGCCGTTCTCCCCCTCCATCTGCCCCAGTGCCATGCCGTTCTCCTTCCTCCATCTGCCCCAGTGCCATGCCATTCTCCCCCCTTCATCTGCCCGTGTCATGCCATTCTCCCCCCTCCATCTGCCCCAGTGTCATGCCGTTCTCCCCCTCCATCTGCCCCAGTGCCATGCCGTTCTCCTTCCTCCATCTGCCCCAGTGCCATGCCATTCTCCCCCCTTCATCTGCCCCAGTGTCATGCCATTCTCCCCCTCCATCTGCCCCAGTGCCATGCCGTTCTCCCCCTCCATCTGCCCCAGTGTCATGCCGTTCTCCCTCCTCCATCTGCCCCAGTGCCATGCCGTTCTCCCTCCTCCATCTGCCCCATTGCCATGCCGTTCTCCCTCCTCCATCTGCCCCAGTGTCATGCCGTTCTCACTCACTCACACACACACACACTCACCATTCCTCGTTCCCTCGCAGCTCTCTCCCTCAGACACATATTGTAGCCGCAATGTGATGACGTCATCACATCGCGGCTACAAATGCCGGAGGCCGGAGCTCAGCGTTAAAGCCGGAGCTGAGCTGTGACAGCTCCGGCTTTAAACGCCTATGTATTTCATCTCATCGGCGTCCTACCGCCGATGAGATGAAATACATAGGCGTTTAAAGCAGGAGCTGTGAGCTCAGCTCCTGCTTTAACGCTGAGCTCTGTTGGAGTCGGGACATGCCGACCGGGACCATTTTGTTAGGTCCCGGCCGCGCCGCGGGGCCCCGCTGAGCGCGGGGCCCCGGGCGGTTGCCCGGCTCGCCCGGCCCTGGATCCGCCCCTGAGGCTAGTTTTATCTCCATAGATGTGAGAGGGATCACAGTGAGTAGAAGAAGGAGGAGATGGTATCTTCACATAGTGAAAGTATCTTCAAACTACTCTGTGCAAAGGACTGAACCTTTTGCACATCTCACAGCTTAGGCTAAGTTCACATCTGCGCTGGAGCCTCCATTTGTATACTATTCTGTCAGAGGTTAGAGAGGTTTTTCAGACAAAAAAAAGCAACATTTTTAATCAAAGTGTATTACATTTTGGTCCAGACAGAGGAGTCTAAAAAAGTATAAAAGTGGTATTATAGGCTATGGGGTTAGGGGAGGGTTAGCCAGTGTCTGCGGATAACCTCTGTTTTAGCCTTATAATGTAAGAAAAGTCTTCTAATGACATTGTATCTACTTCTTGATGTTTGTGGGATGGGATATTATTCACAGGTTTGCTAAGTGTGTTCATAGATTGCTCTTTCCTTGTGTCATTTCTGCATGGTAGATGCTAGAATGGAGTGGGTACCTGCATGTATCTGCCCTGTATTTGCAGTTCAGTGTTCCTGGATCTCCTATATGCTAGTTACGTGGGCTTTTCTCTTTTCATCAGCTATTTGTCTGCTATTACATAGTTACTCCTGACAGTATGATAGAACAGTATGGACAAGGGAGGGTAGCAGTCTGCTATTGTATACATGTAAAATGTGCTGCAGCCATAATGTGATTATTAGCAACAGAGAAATATGATAGGAAATCATGTATGAAGGCTTATGCAGCCATAGAAAAGACTGCGTGGGAAACTGTATGGGGGGCCTACTGTGGTGCATATAATACTGTGTGTGGGCGCCTACTGAGGAGCATATAATACTGTGGGGGGTTCCATGGAGCATATAGTACCATGCATATATTTTAACTTTTCATGAAAACTCAGGTAGGGGTTCAAGTTTCTTCAGACTATAACAAATTCTATAATTATGGTTGTCTGCAGTGACCACAAGGGAGTTTATTGCTTTAGGTTCTGCCTACATCTGAATTGTATTGTGCGTGGTCATAATGGAAGGCATGATGTTGTGTCAAATCTGTTGTACCACAGCTAAACACGGCTGACAGCGCTTATTGACATAGAACAAGATCTATCAAAGTTCTGGGGCGGTTCCTGCTGTTCTGATGGCAAGAATGAGCTGAACGCTGTGTTATTATAACTATCATAACTGACAGAACTGGCAGAATACAGAACAGCAGTCTAAACAGAGCCGTTCACACAGCATGTGGTATATTTCTAAGCACCCTCTAGTGGCCATCAGGCAGACTGTTATCATCGAGCACAAGCTTTGTAAATTGAAGCAGGTATTTTGAAAGCTGTATCTGAAATACAATGAATTCAAAGTCATCGGGGCAAATTTACTAAGACTGGAATTTCATCTTAATAAGAGTCTCAATAGGCACAAGGCATTGCTGATTTATAAAGAAACTGTAGCCTCTTCAAAAATCAGTTGCACACCCATGCACTAGAATGAAGATCTATGGCAGTGTAAGGCCCCATTCCCACGGAGTAACGCTCCGCTCATTTAGACACGTAAACATGTGTCAGACTGAGGCGCTTCAAAACACATCCCATTGACTTCAATGGGTGCCAGCTAACGCGCGCTACACATTGAAATCAATGGGAGGCTTTATAACTCATTGATTTCAATGTGTAGCGCGCGTAAGCCGGTACCCATTGAAGTCAATGGGATCTGTTTTGAAGCGCCTCGCTCTGTCATGTGTTTACGTGTCTAAATGAGAGGCACGTTACTCCGTGGGAACGGAGCCTTACAAGAATGTTGTACAAGAACCTACCCTACTCTCTGCCCCGCACCACCCGCTTTCACAGAATGCAAAATGAGGAACAGAATGGGGTATATGTGGCATCTGTACTGCAAGAGGGGTCCTTGAGACAAAGATGCAACATATTTTCAACCCTCAACACCAAAAAATTAGAGAAGGGGGGGTTGATAAATCCCCCCATTATCTATGCATTATTATGAGACACGGACACTTAAAGGAGTTTTCCTTTTAACATAACCATATTTAAATTTGCAGCTTAATAAAACGTTACATTTTTACAAATAGAAATATTTTTTTAAAAATTGGCAGCTTCAAAAATTTTCTCTTCTTATCTCAAAGGTGAAGTCTGTTCTTTTGATTGGTTTCCAATGGAAAAGACCATGAATGGAGCAAATTTTTATGCCCGTTCCTTTATCATACTGGGTGAAATGTTTTTATAGTTTGGTACTTGTCATAAATTCAGCCGTAATTGAAATCATAGCTGGGTTGGTGATAAGTTCTGGACCATACAAAGTTCCTGCATTCATGATCTCAGAAATTGATCAAGACAGCAGATTGTCACTATTTTACTCTGCATAAATTCTTCATGATTTATATTTGGAAAATGTTAAACTATTGTCTATAAATTTAAATATGTTTTTTGGTTTTGTTCATGGGAAAACTCCTCTAAGTAACAGAGAATGCAACCTGACAAGAGTTAGTCTTTACAAGATCAACATTAGACAAACAAAAATTAAGAACATAAGACAGAAGAAGGAAAGCCAGACTCTTTAGGCACTTGTTCCCAATTATTGATCTGATAATGGGACAATGTAAAGGGTCCTTTTGATTCCCATATAGAGATCCAGGAGGGAATGGTGGAGAAAGGTGATTCAAGATACTGTATGTAAAAGTAGCTTTGTGGGTTGCTTCCCTTTTGGTGTAGGAGGAATATTTTGCAAGTAGGTTATTACTAGGTATATAAACTAATCCTTGTCTTAAGAGTCTTGGAATCCGGTGAACTATCTCAGCCAGTGATTGAAAGAACAGACGTTTCAGAGCATTTCCTATGGGTTGAGAGATACTTGTAAGCAACAACCAGTGGAGACCCAGTATAGCAATGGAAGTGGCAGGGATTTGGTGAGAGGTGTGTATGTTTTCTTTTATTATTTTAACCCACTCTAAACCCTTGTACTGAAGGAAGGAGAGTTAGCCCACCAGTTTTTGCACCACCATTCAGCTTGTCTAACCCTTCAAGGATCATCTGAACTATATGAGTATGAATCCAGCCAAGTAAGTGTTAAGTCTGGCATCCAAGGAGGAAAAAGCAGTCTAAGACCAAGGCCTCACGGGATGTAAACGCGCGATTTGCCCGCAGTGGAGACGCTGTGGGAAAAATTGCGGCATTGTACAGTGCAAGCAAAGGGGATGGGATTCATGCAAATCCCATGTCCACTTTGCGGAAATAAACCCTGTGCAGACACGCTGCTATTTGCAAAGCCGTTGCAGCTTTGCAAAACGCAGCATGTCAGTTATATCTACGGAAACGCCGGTGTCTTTCCCGTAGATATAATGTTAAGAGAAAGTAAGCAGAGGAAAACTCTGTGAACTTTCTCTTAAAAGCGCTGCGGAAAGAGCCACAATGTGTTTACGCAGCGGTTCTTTCCACAGTGCTTTAGCGCTGCAATTTCGACCCGTAGAGCCTTAGCCCTAAGATTCTTCTTTATTATATAAAAAGCATTACAATCCACAGCTCATTTATCTGAAGACATAATACATATTTCAAACATAGTTCTCATTCGTGAAACCCCTCTGTTGGCACCCAACATTGTCCAAAAACGTTTGGTTAATGAAGTTACAAAGAACAATCCATAAAATGAAAATAGAGCCGCAGTGATACCAATTTAGGTTCTTTATAGAGTCAGCTTACACATTGTGATCTTTGACTTGATTTGGCAAAATTGTAGCAAGACCACAGCTTTTGTACTGAATTCTGCAAATATTGAAGCAGATTTAAGATTGGTTTGACATTGTTAATAAAGGATCCAACAGGGCGACACGGTGGCTCAGTGGTTAGCATCGCAGCGCTAGAGTCCTGGAGTTTGAATGCCGCCAGGAACATCACCTGCAAGGAGTTTGTATGTTCTCCCCGTCTTTGCATGGATTTGCTCCCATTCTACAAAGACATACTGATAGGAAAAAAAATGTACATTGTGATCCTTAAATGGGGCTCACAATTGACATTTAAAAAAATAAAAATAAAGGATCCAACAGGTGCAAAACATGGCTGATATATCAAGAGGCACTGGCCAGAATGGAGATCCACCCAGCTAGGAATGGTGTAGATTTATGGTATAACGTACAACAGTAAAATGGTGAGTTATAATAAATATATAATCTATATGCTGAGGGATCCTCGGCCTGCCCCACTCTCTAGCCAGCTTAGCAGAAAGTGGTGATCGAGGTGCTAATTGTGGGGGTCGCATCTTTGGCACAACAAGGGGTCTTGCGACACAGGTGCGACATATGTTCACCCCTCAATGCCAGTTTTGTGATAAATATCCCTCCCCTTCATTGTGGCTAAAAATATAATTTGACCATGCAATATAAAAGCAACCTTAATGTTTGTTGCTTTATCTTTCAGGAAATAATTACCAATTACCATTCTTCATCAACAGATACTAGAAATAGATTTCCTGATATGATGCATACTGTATGAATGCAACAAGTCGACTTGAAAAAACAGGTGTACCCTTAGGCTTCCATATGAAGCGAGATGCTAATTAAAGGCAGGTGCTCCTAATTATCTACATTTACTTAATTTGATCATCATGAAGTGTCAACAACTCTATATAAAAGACAAATCTGTGCCGCTCCATCAATAACATTCAGGTCGTCTTCAAGTCAAGCCAACGAGAAAAGATGTTCTTTTGGTCGAGGAAAGATTAGAAAATATGACTGAACACATAATGTATGCAAATGTGAGTTATTATTAAGGCAGAAATTATTGATTTATTTCATTACTTATTTTACTCATTTATGTAGCGCCAACACGTTCTGCAGCGCTGTACAGAGGTTGTTATATTGGTGCCTGTTGCCGTTAGCGCTCAAGGAGAATATACTAAATCTATGTAATGCTGTTCTTGATTAGATTCAGATCCAGGTCCCCAACACCTAAAGACAACTCTGCTAACTAGTGATGGGTGAACATTGTGAGATTAGTATTGAAAATATTCATGAAGTTCACCTGCAAGTTTCATCTTGGACTGAATTTGTTTGGTCCAAACCAGAAGCACTGGATCCTAGAGTAATGGAGGCCCAGGGAAGGTGCAGAAAAGTAATTAATATTCCTACTCATCTTCCCTCACCTCTCCTGGGCTCCATTGCGGCATCCTATGTCCTTTCCAAGGTCTCATCCAGCCTCCTGGATGTCAGTGGCCCCAGATCACTGCTGACGCCCATTCACACAATTACGTGGGCAACATTGATGACATGACTCTTTGACAAAAGCACATGACGTCAACGTACACCACGTGACCACTAAGGCTCAATCACAGACCTCGGCAGTGATTTGGTGTCACTGATGTCAACCCTGAAAAGGACACTGGATACTGTGAGGGTGATTTGGAATGGTGAGGAAAAGTCAATATAAGTGTAACAATGATGAATGGCTGGTGAATCCTCAAAATTTGGGGTCATCTAATTTTTGAAAAATTCGTAAAAGACTCGATTCATGAACTGGTTCATTCCTCGCTTGTGCTAAGCTTTCAGACACTGTACCGCTTTAATTTCCTGATGCAAAACTCCAATTTCAAGTTCTTACTAGTGCACCAATGCCATAAGCTATTCATAGTACATGGCACAGATGGATTTACATTCTGTATTGCTTATAGGATATTATCATGGAACTATTATATACCAGTGTTTATAGATAATAGGGTATGATATGTTCATGAAATGTGATGTTGTTTGGAGGGGGGATTGTCACACATAATGCTCATTTTATATAGTTTTCTTCTATTTTTATCACTCTTTATACATTTTCACATATCTCTCTTTGAGAGCATAGTCTAGTGCACACGTTAATATACATTAGATATTTTCTTAACATTTTTATTTTTTTTTATTTTTCACACATTTCCTTACACTTCACTATCATAAATTTTAACACATTTTTTCTTCATTACACCTTCTCTTTTCCTTTATTAATTTTTCGCCCTTCTGGGTGTATTTTCTTATGAGATTTTTTAATGCTATATATTCATATTCACTATCATTATAGTCAATCTAGATAACAAGATTTAACACCCCATGTGTGAACTCCGTAACATATTTCTTTTTATCTGAGTTTGAATGCAGTTAGCAGGTAGGATGTGACTTTAGACCAATAAGTATTTGGACGCCTGTGATAAAATAGAAAAACAACATTTATTCCTATTCAATAGTTGGTAGAACCCAGCAGATGCTTCCTTACAGATGGTATTGATCTACACAATACTCCCGAATGCCTGGTGAAACTCCTGGTGTATGTGAGCCATCAGTTGGGTGCGGTTTCTCTGGCCAGCACTCATTGGTCTCTATCTCCCAGTTTCGGGGGTCTGCAGACTCGGGGCACATTCTGACAATCACCGTTCACCTTCCACTTCATAATCACATAGGCCACTGTCAATTGTGGGTAATTCAGTTCACTTGCTTTGTCCCTTAGGGATCGACCATTTCTGTGGTACCCCACAATTACCCCATTCTTGAAATCGAACAACTCTGCAGTTCATGGCATCGTGCATACAACTAATGCCAATGCACTAATGCCAATGCTGTTTCCTATTTAATGGCGGAAGGCATGACATACATCATGACCGCAGATATCTTCACTTGCATGGGTGTCCAAATTCTTATTGGTAGTGTATTTGGGAATTGTCTGAGAAAAACTAAAATGGCCACCACAAATGTATTGTAATAAATTCTTACACCGCATAATAGTTGGAGGCCCAGGGGAGTTGAAAAAATATATATATATACACTCACCTTCCGTTACCTCTTTTGGACTTCCTTGCGGCGTCTGGTGCTATGTGTCTGCTTCTTTGTGATGCCCGGTGCTTTCCTGTGACATCATGCACCCAGTGTCACCGCAGTGCTGACGTCCAGGCTCCCATAGATAGGGGGAGCTAGATTTACTTTGATGCAATGGTGTTCTACTGAATCCTAGGACAACTGATTGAACTGATCCCTGATAAATGCCTGTTTTATTAAATGGGTAAGAAAGGCGTTGTGATTAGGGTTGAGCGATCGGGATCAGAAATGTTCGGATTCTGATTGTCGATCGAGTAAATTTCACGATCGCGATCGGAATTCCGATCCCGATCTTTTCCGGCGGGATCAAGGTCGGAGGTTATTTCCCACAATGCTTGGCTACTGGCCAATCATTGTGGGAAAAGCTATAGTATCAGATGAGCGAGCACACACCCATAGGAATGAATGGAAACGGCCGGCACGCAGACTTTGCATCCAGCCGCTTAACCCCCTGCGTGCCGGCTGCGTCCATTCATTCCTATGGGAGTGTACTACTCTTCTGTTTCCTCCCTGCTGTGTCGTATACTCGGCTCTGCTACATCTCATATGTAGCAGAACTGAGTGTACAGTAAAACAGGGATGAAGCAGAAGAGTGGCAGGCTGTGGTAAATCACTCTTTGCCACTCAACTTACCTGCACAGATTGCTGCTGCTGCCGCTCCCCAGTTCTTCTCGCTCCTCTTCTTTCTCCTTCACATGCCTTCAGAGCGCCCTGCGTGCCTCCACCTCCCTAGACTAGTGAGACTAGTGTTAGAGATGCTGGGAGAAGGCGGGGCTTGTGGGTTAGGAGAGTGTGGGCGGGTACTGGGAGGGGAGACGTGAGTGATGCACTCACGTCTCCCCGCCCACACTCTCCTAAGCCACAACAAGCCCCGCCTACTCCCATCATCTCTAACACTAGCCTAGGGAGGCGGGGGCGTGCACGGCACTCTGAAGGCATGTCAATGAGAGAGAACTGGACTGAAAAGAACCAGGGAGCGGCAGCGGATCTGTGCAGGTAAGTGAACACCAGGGGGGCTAAGTAGAGGGGGATTTTTTTTTAATCACTACACAGCGTGGAGTCCAAAAATTGAAACAATTTTTGGACTCCATGCTGTATAGTGAATAGGATCGTTTTTAAAATCCGATCTTCTATTATTAAAAAAAAATCCTATTGACTTGCATTAGGATCAGAATTGGGTTCGGGTTCAAATGGAAAATGATCGGGTTCAAATGGAAAATGATCGGAAATCGGATTTTAAAAATGATCCTGGAATTTCAAGATCGGCTCAACCCTAATTGTGATGAAGTGTTTGTGTGTATTAGGGCATTAACAGGGATAGCACTTGGGACCTCTCTGGTTAGGGTGGGAGTTATATATAAGGAACATAGGGATTGATATAGGGGAAGAACATCCTTCCACACAGGGCACAAACTGCCTTAAACTTGAAGATTTCCTAAGTGATGCCCTTGAAAATTCTTTATGGACATCGTAAAGACAGTGCTAATTTTTACACGTTTGATATTTATTGAGATATCTTTTGAGTTATTTCTTGTCATTAATGGTCGTGATTTTTAATATTTAAAATTAAAACTTCTACTTTAATGTGATCCTCATTTGCTTTAATAAATTGGCTAATTAGAAGGGTTTCTTGGGGCACGATTATTAGGACCTCACCAGTGGCACGATCTGTATAATTTATAAATAAAAACATAGCATAATGACATTGTTGTTCCCCTTCTTGCCCCATTTACAGCCCACAACATTGATCTGAATATATGATGGATGGCCAGGAAAGAAGACTAGAACACCAGAGGATACCACAGTGGAGGGAAAGGGGAGGGAATGTTTTATTGCACCTCAGCAGTGATCCTGGAAGGAGGAGTAAATGTTTTATTGGGTCTCAGCGGTGACATGGGCACATGTAGCATTATGATGTCATTTTGCCTCCCATAAATTTGAATAAAAAGGGATGAACACATCAGACATTCCCCAAAATGGTATAAGTACATCAGGCCTTACAAAAAGGACACCTTATGCAGTCCCATATAAGGAAATATTACAATTCCAAAATAAAAATATTTTTAAAGTTTTGGATTATTTTTTTTAAAGTGTTAAAGGGATTCTATCATTAGAATCCCGTTTTTAGCTAAACCGACGTCAGAATAGAGTTAAGAAAAGCTATTCTTTCCCTACCTTTAGATGTCTTCTCTGCATTGCCATTCGGTAGATATTCCTGGTTTCTTCATTATGGTAATAAGTTTTGCCCACTGCATATGTCTGTAGGCCATTTTCCTATGGCCAAATAGGAGAGAAGAGACAGAGGTGGAGAACAAGAAGAAGGTGGTGCTGGATAGTTTTCTCACAGTGCTGGGGACCGCCCCCATAGCTGCGAGAAAACTCATTACCATAATGAAGAAACCGGGAATATATAACGAACGGTGGTTTGGAGAAGACTTGTAAAGGTAGGGGAAGAATAGCCTTTCTTAAGGCTATTCCGATGTGGGTTTAGCTAAAAACAGGATTCTAATGATAGAATCCCTTTAAGATAATATCAAATCTATAGAAATGTGGCATCACCATAATCGTGCCGACAGGCAGACTGTATTTTATTTTTATGCAACTTCCCTGCTCTAAAGAATCTCCAGAGTGTAATATTGAACTTCTGGAGGGCAGAAGGGGAAGTGGATGAGGCCGCGGTCCTACATCAAGGTTTTTTGTTAGACGATCACCATGATATTCATCTCACAAGGTTCACCTTGTGGTTCTGATCTGACCTAATAAGTCCAAACAGAAACTGTGTTATCATTATAATGGGGGTTCTCGTCAGACCATGGAGTATAATGATCGGAGGCCCAGTGGAGGTGAGCGAACATAAAAAAAAAAATACAGTGTTACTTATCTCTACTGGGCTCTGGCGGGACTGCTTGCTGTCTTCACGCCTCTATAACAACATCATAAACAGCACATGGATCAGGCCAGTGTCACGACGCATTATGACATTGGCATAACCCACATCTGTGATGTCATTGAAGAGAAGTTATACTGGAGTCATGCAGGAGCCCAGGTGAGGTGAGTAATACAATGCGAAGGGGCCACTGTGGGACATTATACTGTGTGGAGGGGCCACTATGTGACATTATACTGTGTGGAGGGGCCACTATGTGAAATTATACTCTGGGAGCATTATGGGCATTATGGGACATAATAGTGTGCAGAGGGGCTGCTATGGGGTATTATACTGTGTGTAGGGGCCACTATGTGGAGGTCACATTGGTACATTACAGTGTGTGTAAATGGGGTATGATAGCGTGTGGGGGATAGGAAAGGGGATGCTATAGCAAAAATTTGCTACAGGGAGCAGTCTCTGCTAGTTACGCCCCTGCGCAGATTTATTACATCGCTGACCTATATATGAATGTTTTTGGGTGTTTTCTTGCCATCATGACTACAGTACTCCACCAACTCACAACTCACATGGACATAACATCCTCATTTATTTTTTTCTTTCAAATTAAAAAAATATAATGGAAAAATTTGCATCCTCTCCTGATTTCGGTTTACAAGCACTGATGCAATATACTGACCAATATACTGCTGTATGAATGAGGTCTAACAGTAATAATCATTTTCACTTTTAAAACAGTAGGTGGCAGCAGCAGTATTTCATCCTTTTATTTGAAAAATTTACATTTACAATATTAAATATATTAAATGCATTTAAATTTAAAAAAAATAAAATAAAACAAAACATCATAATAAAATGACCATCTTATTTCCTTGGGTAAGATGTAATATTAGTATTATAGGTTGCTTGAACAACAGCTTGTGGGATGGCAAAAATAATGCAGATTGTGTCCAACATATTGAAATGTAATTGCCGCAAGTGGTAAGGCATGTAAGATAAATATTTGCACCAAAAAATGGCACATATCAATAAATTTATTGATATTACAATCAATATTATATTTGCAGGGGTTCAACACCCTAGACCCCCACAAATCACTGGTATTGAGACAACGCGGTTTGCGGTATATTTTTTTTTATCAACTGTAATTTTTATTGAAAGGATTTTCAACCAACAACAAAAAATAACAAAGCAAAAGCCCAAGAGAGTATAAAAGGCACTTATAAAACAATGAAATAGAACAATGCAATAACAAATCAAAAAATGAACAAATAAGACAAAGGGAACACACAACACAAAGGGAAAGACAACAGGCAGGGGGGATCAGAGGCCATTCAGTACACAGTAAGCGTCCAAGGATGACCAAACTGCTTGAAATGCATCTAGGGTGTGGTTAAGGGAAGCAATCAAGAACTCCATGCTACGCATGTCTTTCAGACGGGCCACTAAGTCAGGACCAGTGGGGGGCAGAGTACGCTTCCAATGCAGGGCAATGAGGGTTTTAGCCGCCGTACACAGGTATAAGAACAATTTAGATGTATGCTTACCCAAACGAGGGGGAGGGAGATTGAGCAGGTAAGTAAGAGAGTCCAACGGAACCCCTCAAATAAAGAGAGCTTCCGAAAGAGACTGTACCTCCCGCCAAAAGGATACCTGAACAATACCAAAAATTATGGCGCAGGGTGCCCATCCCCACCACACAACGCCAGCAAAAAGGTGGAACACTAGGGTTGAGTGAGTGCAGAAGAGCAGGGGTAAGATACCAATGCATTAACAATTTGTATTGAGTCTCTCTGAAGGTGATGCACGTGGAGGATTTGGCCACACGGGACCAGATGACCTGCCACTGGGCAGGGGAGATCTCCCTATTCAACACCCTAGACCATCAGTCCATATACTTATGGGAAGGAGGGCCACTCGTTTCCGAGGAAGCAAGAAGCCTATAGATACCTAAAATTAAACCAGAAGTGGAAGTACCTACCCTACAGACCCTTTCAAAGACCGTGGGCCATGAGACCTTCAGGGAGCCAAATTGAGAAACCATAAAGTGAGCAAACTGCCTATAATGTAACCATTCAGAGATAGGTAAATGCAATACAGACATGAAATAATCGAAAAGCCTGAGTTCCAAAGTCAAGGGGTCGATCAGGTCCGCAAGATGAAAAAGACCCAACTTATCCCTGCGGGAGGAGGGGGATATAGAGGAAAGAAATCATGGAAGAGCGGGGGGCCACCAAGAAAAAAAGTTTCGAGCAAGTGGCCCGGATAGACCGCGTAAAGTGGATGGGGCCAAGGAGAGGGACCAGGAGAGGAGGGGGAGAGCGGGAGCACAGAAAGGCGTTAGGGTGGGCTGGGGCCAGCCAGAGTTTCTCGATCTCTACCCATTTCGTAAATGCCCGAGACGCTGCCCACAACGGGATACATCGTAAATGGAAAGCCCAGTAATAGTGCACTAGATGCGGGACCGCTAGCCCCCCCCCCCCCTCCTTACCTGCAAGCATGAACAAGTGGGGGATTCGGTGACGTTTGCCATCCCATATGAATTGGAAGATCGACTTCTGAAGGGCATGGAGCTAAGCCCAGGGTACCGCGATAGGGAGTGTTTCAAAGAAATAAAGTAGTTTCGGAAGACGTGACATCTTAACCACGGCTATATGACCCAACAAAGAAATGCAAAGAGGCCACCACTTATCCAGAAGGGACTGCAATTCAGCAAACAGACCTAGATAACTGACTGCATACAGCGTGGAATAGGATGAGGACAATTGAATCCCTAAGTATCGAATAGAAAAGTCTCTCCATTGGAAATCAAAATTAGACTTCAGCAGGCGCAAATGGGAGTCAGGGATGTTAAGGGGCAGCGCCTCCGTCTTAGTCGGGTTAACTTTATAGCTGGACAGATCACCGTAAGATTTCAGGACCCGAAGCAAGTTAGGGAGAGATATATGCAAGTTGATCAGGGTCAGAAGGACATTGTCCGCAAATAAGCTAATCTTGAAATCCTTGTCCCTAACCGAGACCCCCTGAATGTCAGTATGGGCGCGGATCTGGGCTGCTAGGGGTTCATTGCATAGGGCAAAAATAAGAGGGGAGAGGGGGCAACCCTGACACGTGCCGTTTCGAATTGGGAAAGTGGCGGACATAGAGTTAGGGAGCTTCACCACAGCAAAGGGACAAGAGTATAACGCCTCGATCGCAGTGAGGAAAGCCCCAGAAAAGCCAAAGGATTGGAGGGTGGCCAGCATGAAGGACCAGTCTAGGCGATCAAAGGCCTTTTCTGTAGCAAGGCTCAGGAGCAGGCTAGGGGTGGCAGAATGGTTGGCCACATCAATTAGATCCACAATCCTTCTGGTATTGTCTCCCCCTTGACGACAAGGGACGAGACCCACCTGGTCCTTATGGATCAAGGACGGAAGCCAAGTATTAAGCCTGTTAGCAAGAATCTTAGTAAAGAGCTTCAAATCCGTGTTCAAAAGAGCTATGGGTCTGTAGTTGGCACAGTCTTGATGGTCTTTACTAGGTTTAGAGACCAGAGTAATGTGGGAATGGAGAATGGACTGGGGGATAGGGGTGCCCTCGAGGAAGAAGTTAAAGAGGCGACAGAGGTGGGGAGTTAATGAATGGAAGGACTTATAGTACAAATAAGTAAATACATCCGGGCCAGGAGCCTTACCATTAGGGAGGGCTTTAAGGGTGGAGCTAATCTCATCCTCTGTAATGGGAGCATTGAGAGCAGAGGTCGCAGAGGGAGGAAGTTTAGGGAGTGGGCACGTGTGAAGGTAGAAGCGAAGAGCAGTGGCACGAGAAGCAGAGTCGGTCCCTTCGGGGGGGAGGTTATAAAGTTTAGTATAGTAGTCCTGGAATAGGGAAGCAATTTGATCCGGGTGGTGGTGAAGGACACCGTCCGCGCCTCGGATAGCATGAGGGACCGAGGAGGCCTGGTGATCACATAAGACCTTGGCCAGGAGGGTGTGAGCCTTATTGCCCCTTTCATAATAGTGCTGTTTACTATACAAAAGAAAGCATTGGGTAGCCTGAATAGCCAGAGAGCGCAGATCCGCCCTAACCGTCACTAGGCGACGTAGGAGCGAGGGCGAGGGATTCTGGGCCAGCCTCTCAGATAGGGAATGAATTTTAGACTTCAGGCCTGCTTCCCTAGCTAATCTGTCTTTCTTCAAGCGAGTGGCAAGGGCTATACAATGACCCCTCATGACAGCCTTATGGGCCTCCCAGAGGGTGGAGTCCGAAGAAACAGACCCCGCATTCATAGCAAAGTAATCCTGGAGGTGGGTACATTTGCGGTATTTTTTACACTCAGCACAGTTTCTGTCTGTCCCTATTATACTTAGACCAAAAACAACAGTGTTTCCGTAAGTGTAATTGACATACAAAAATTACAAAAATACAACTGTGTGAATGTGTGGATGGGATTTTCCAGAATACCATCCACTTTGCAGGTATTGTGAAATGCTGTGGCCAAATCATGGCATTTCCGCATTATGGGACCCTTGCCTAATGGATTATTTCCATGACAAATATTATTGCATGTTGCCAAGAACTGGCCACTAGGAACCCTAACAAATTTAAAACCTTAAAGAGCAGGGTCTCTGTAGATTTGCAAGTGCAGTTCCATGAACATGAGCTCCTTCATTGTGAGGATTGTGGGATGTATTAGAAATTGGATCCTCACTGATCAAGGAGTTATGGAATATCCTAAACATTATCCTTAAAGGGGTTGTCCAAAAGAAAATGGACAACCCTTTTAAGGTTTAAATAAACTGGGAGCATTGAAAAAAATAACATAACCATGACCTCACATGACTGTTGAGGCCAAACAGCAGCTTTAGCACAACGTCATAAGAGACCCAAGAGAGCAAACGAACTGGGACCCGCTGGAGGATAATGGAGCAACTGGGAAAGGTGAGGAAGTATTTTTTTTATTTTTTTCACTGCCCCCAATGTATTTAATTTAAAGTTTAAACTTAAAAAAATAGGCTGGGCAACCCCTTTAAGAAATGTATCAATTGCTTTAAAACCTATAAGCTAATAGGTAATAAGTGTAAGTTAAAATGTAAGGGGGCGTTCACACTAACATTGGTGTCCGCTCAGCAGTGTCCGTGGCTATTGTTCGTACAAGAGTTTAGCAGTGAACACTAGCTGGTCCGTTTGCAGTTTCCATTCATTTCAATTGGATATTATCTTGTCTCCTCTAGTGTCCGATTGTGTCCTTTAGTGTCTGTTTACAACCATGTCCGTTTTTCAAGCGAATAAATCCCACATGAAGGGCTTTTCTGTCCGTTTGAGAAAATGGACAGTAAGTGTCTTTTTTTTTTTTTTTTTAACATTGAGGTCTATGGGCAACGGACATATAACGGACAGTAACTGATAGCCATCAGTTACTGTCCGTTTGTGTCCGTTATGATAGGTGTCTGTTTTTTTTTAAATGGACACATTCTGATCAGACACCAACGTTAGTGTGAACCCTACCTAAAAGATCACGTTAGTCTGGACAGAAGGATTGGGGACAGATGGAGGGGGAATTAAACTGGGAGCAACAGGAAGGGGACATTAAATCCAGAGGGTAGCAATGGGGGCAACTGGAGAAAGAAAGTAAATTGGACATTCCCCCTCTAGTTGCCCACACTGTTTAATGTCCTCCTCCAGTTGCCTCAGTTTAAAGTTTCACCACGCAAGTGGCTTCGTCAGGGGGAAATAGCTATTTCCCCCTGACGAAGCCACTTGCGTGGTGAAACGCGCGTCGGGGCGCGTATCGGTGCATGATATACATACAGGTAATGTCCTAGTAGTTCACATACTCCTCTTTATGTCTGCAATATTTTGTTTTCAACACTAAGTGTTTATTCATTGGCTTCTTAGTTAGCAATGCTAGTGACTCAAGAGCTCTTATATACTTGTATATAGCCAATGTTACTCACTCTCTTGAAATACTATGCTATGGAATATTGCACTGACTGTTTATGAAATATATTACCTTATGGAAGCCTAACAGTATGTAGTTTCATCGCATCTATTGCTGGTTGCACTAATTACTTCTAAACATATATTATTTATTTATGTATTTTTCAATAAATTTATATTTTTTTAGAATTATGTTGTCTTTCATGTGGTAGTGGGCCTGTTGGCCAATGTGGATAGTTCTGATAAATACTACCCAGAATTGCCCTATATTTTTTGTCTGACACCCCATGGTTTAATGTCCCCCACCAGTTTTCCCAGTTTAATATCCCCCACCAGATAACCTCACAGTTTAACGTCCCTCTCCAGCTACCCCAGTTTAATGTACCCCTTTAGTTGCCCCCAGTTTAATGCCCCTCTCCAGCTACCCCCACGGTTTAATGTTCCCCTCCAGTTTCCCTAGTTTAATATCCCCCACCAGATCACCCCACAGTTTAATGTCCCTCTCCAGCTACCCCAATTTAATGTACCCCTTTAGTTGTCCCTAGTTTAATGTCCCACATCAGCTAACCCCACAGTTTAATCTCCCTCTCCAGCTTCCCCAGTTTAATGAACCCCTTTAGTTGCTCCCAGTTTAATGTCTCCTTCCAGTTGCCTCCATGGTTTAATGTCTCCTCTAGTTGCCCCAGTTTAATGTCCCCCACCAGCTAATTCCCCTCCTGTAGTTGCCCCCAGTTTAAACTGGGGTAGCTGGAGTGGGACATTAAACTAAGTAGCAACTGGATGGTGACATTAAACTATAGGCAAGTGAGGAGAGAGATGTTATACTGTGGGGTCAATTTGAGGAGAACATTATAATGTGGGGGCATATAATATTAGGGTTATTGTGTGGGGAGAATAAAAAAAATGGATTGGAATGGGTGGGGTCAATTTAGAAGTAGGTGGAGCTAAATTTGCAGCGGCATGCTATGGGTGCCACATATTTTGTCCCTCTTTCTGTCCTTTGAAAGTTGGGAGGTATGAGAGAAGGTTCTCATTAAATAATGACTAAATCCAGGTTACACATACTTAGGTATAACATGTTCAGCATGTCATATCATACAAGGCAATAACTTGTCAGTGAATTGTCAAATTCTCATCTTGCACTCTCTTTGCAGCTTTGCTTCTCTTTAACACTCTGTCTATTTCTTTTTAGCATCAACTTAACATGTTAAACAATTTTTAATGGTAAAAATTGCAGGTCAATGAGCAAGGTGACATTAGCTAAGCAGCAGTCATTGATTTCCTCTATGGACTGTACACATTGCTGCATTTATGGATTCCTGGAAGACATTGCTCAGAACAAATGATAAACTGTATTTCTTATCTTAATGATCTTGCCAATGCATTGAGCAGTCGCCGCGCCAGGGATTCGGTACCCTCTTACTTTGATTAGGTTGGATAACGCCACAGTTTAATGTCCCTCTCCAACGTTTTACATGTTTTCTATGATGTTTTTTTAGGTATTTCACACTGCGGTCATTTCTGTTGTATACTTTAATTGAAGTCTGTCACCAAGGCCCAGCATATCAATCCAGCCTGTCAGATAGGCATTGCCATTTTTCCCAATAGGTAAACAACAATGCCCTGGTTGCTCCAAACAGCTAATTTACATATAGACAAAAACTGCTAAATTTCGGCAACAGAGGCATCAATCACAAGGGAAATAACTATTGTTTTATTCAGGTGATGCTAACCTATTTATCTTCATTGCTGGGCTGTTATGATGGGTTGTGCTGAGACTTCCTTTAAAGATAATAGCAAAATAATTGTTATTAAATGGCCCTACCTATGGTTACTAATGAGCTCCATACCCTGCATATAAGAATTCACACCATACTTTGGTTTGCCACTTGTCACTAACCATCCCTTTGCATTAATGCTAGGTTCACATCTGCATGGGAGTTTCCGCTACAGATTCTATCTCGGCGGCGAGAAAACCCAATTCTACTCTATGGGGTCCGCGGGTGTCCTGCAAATAACCGCTTTTTTAGAAGACGGGCTATGCATCGTTTGGGTCCCCATGCAGACTTGAACAACAGAGAGCCGAACACTGGTGTGAACCTAGTGTAACTGTTGTTGTATTGCACTACAGACTTCAGGGTTTGTGGTCACATGACTCTCTTGTGCAGGTCCTTTTGACAGTGAGTTCTGGTTCACATCTGTGTTCGGTATTCTGTTTGGGGAATCCGCATGGGGACCCCCAGGACAGAATACCAAATGCAATGAAAGCACATGGACCCCATAGACTGTAATGGGGTCCGTGGATTTTCCACTTGGTGTCTGCACGAGTCATGCAGAGAGGAAAGTAGTTCATGAAGTACTTTTCTCTCCGCATGATTCGTGCAGACACCACATGGAAAACACAGGGACCCCATTATAGTCTATGGCGTCCATGTGCTTTCATTGCTCACCGCTTATCAATGCGTTCAGTATTCCGTTCGGGGGGTCCCAAAGCGGACTCCCCAAACGCAATACCAAACACAGATGTGAACGAGGCCTAAGAGTGTTGTGCTTTGCTAGTTAGATCTATTTCATATGGGGGTGTGAGGGTTCTTTAGTGCACCCAGGTCAAGCCAATATGGTGCTGAGGAAGTCCCTTCCCAAATATAAAAGCTGAAGGAATTGCTCTTTCTGCCAAAATCTGCCACAGTCAAGATCATGACGGAGAGGAGACTACTGCTACAGCCATCCAGTCTACCATCTGGCTCTTCACAACAAGCAGGAACTCCGTGCAAGAATGAGCTGAAAAACATGAAGTGAAGGGGAGAGGAGACAGGAAGGCAACTGAAATCCTGAGATGTGTAAACCACATTACAGGGGTTGTCCCAACATAGCTTCTTATCCCCTATCCACAGGAGGTCTGACTGCTAGTATTTCCATTGTTCATAAGAACGGGAGTGTTTTGCTCCCCAGTTTAAATGGAGTGGTGGTCTAAAAGACTTGTTCCCACTCCATTCACTTCTATGGGCCTGTAGGAAATAGGTGAAGTCCATTGCTTGGCTCCCTTCGGTGGTCCCATTAGTAATGTAGCACTTCCAATCAATACGTCATTCAGACTGGGCAGCACAATACCCCTGCTCTCATGATCAGTCGGACCCTCACTGATCTGTAACTTATGTATCCTGTGGATAGGTGATAAATTGCTTTAATGTTTATTGTTTCATCATTGATCTTGTAACTAAACTATATTTTTGTGACAGATTTTTACTTCTATCATATCCTATCTACAGGATGGGCCATAAGTATAGATACACCCAAATAAAATTGAAGTGGTTGCTGATATCACTTTACCGTTTGTGGCATATTAGTACATGAGATTGGTCAAAGATTTGAGGCCAGGTGACGCCCATGGCGGCCATCTGTAAAGCCGCCATTCTGGATTCAACTTTACTTTTTTCAATGGGAAGGGGGTCATGTGACACATCAAACACATGGAGAATTGCACAAGAAAAACAATGGTGTGCTAATTTTTAATGTAGCTTTTTTTTTATTATTGAGTTATTAACATGTTTGTGACATGTAGCAACATCAGTAACCCACTAAAGGATGTTTCAGGTACCCCACATCCTGGATCTTCCGTGAGATCCGGAGACCTTGGGTGTATACATATCTGGGTGTATCCATACTTATGGCCTATCCTGTCTATTGGACTATTTCTTTGAGAAGACTGCCCCCTATAGAACTTTGCACCTAGCTTTCAAGTGCCCCCTATTGGAATCTGCAGGATGTTACCATGTAATCTAATTAATCTACGTCTATGTAAGGGATCTGCAACTCTGTAGCAAAATAAGAAAACTTCAGCCACTATGAAGATACATCATAAAATCAACACCAAATTGTGAACCCATCTGGATAAAAAATTGGAATGCAATGTGCACCGTCACTTTATATCTAACCTAATCTAGTAAGAGACTAATGTGTTTCAGGTTTTAGTAGCTAGGATTTTTATGGTCTTAGGGTAATAATAATCTACTATCTACAATGGTCACAACGTTCCTCTGTGTCTTATTTAAAAAATATCCATTGCACGAGCCTGTTATTTCCGGTGAGATAAATGTCAATATGCTCCCAATAAAGCGTGTTGCCCTTTATTTTCATAGAGATACTTTCAGCAGAGGAAGACATTTCCCCTTAGCGATTGTATGAATTTCCATTGATAAATGCTGCTGAGCATTTCCAGGATTCCACTAAAGCAGTTAATGACTATTTGATGTGTTATGTAAAAACCAGCCTCATATTCGGCTGTAATTGCCTGAGCTGGGTAGCAATGCCTCTATAAATCACTGGTCTTGTTGTGAGACCTCAACAGAATGGAATATCTCACAGGAGGGGCTGATATAAATATCGCTAGCAAGCAGGCTTGCTTTTATGGGTTTTATCATGCAGTGTTTGTGCTACGCTATTAAGTAAAAATATCTATTGGCAACGGGAAATAAACCTTATACTATAAAGCAATTAGACTTTTAATTCCAAACCATAACATGAAAATGATTTTGTGTCTAAGCATGTTAGGACGTTCCTTAAAGGGACTGTCTGATCACACATGACCCCTTTACTCTGAAGCCCTTACGCCCACTGACAGCTGATGTTGCTGGGAATTAATGCAACCAGTTGCTCATAACAATGCCCTGAAAATGTAATATTGCATGGCGAACTGTAATACATAGATTGTTCAAGACTACTAGAAAGGGATCCGCTGCTCGCCCGTGGCTCTCCATGCTATTAGGGCAAACCCTAAAATACAAAAATCCTAAATAAAGGATCACTTATTGGTCAATTCCTGGTGCATGATAATATGAAAAATAGTAACAAAAGCCCAAGGAACCATTCACATCGAAGAATTATTTGATGTGGACTTCCGTCTCAAATTCTTCTTCACTTTACCACTGCGGAAAGTTGAAGTAAATCTTTCAGTCTCTCTCTAGTCTCAGATGAATGGGCCTAATGATAGGACTGTCTTACTTAGTGGCTTCTGAATCCATGGCAAGACCGAGGAAGACCCTTATTTTTTGATACAAAGAATAAGATTGTTCCAGCTCACCATATCCATATATATATGCTTATCCTGGGAGGCATGGAGGCTGCACGGACTCTAGTCAGCGGTAAGTATGAAGACATTAAAAATCCAGGGTCAACCAGGGATAGTAGACATCAATCCATCAGTAGATATAAAATATAACTTATTTGGTGTCCAATAAAAAGAGTTACATAGTAACTACAAAGAGTCGGTTATATCATGATGAAGCAAGCTACGCGTTTCGGAACTAACATGTTTCTTCCTCATGACAAAGGACAAGTTATATTTTATACCTACTGATGGATTGATGTCTACTATCCCTGGTTGACCCTGGATTTTTAACGTTTTCTTATTTTTTGATCATCTTGCTCTTATTTCAGCCTCCTATTGAAAACTATGGGAGGCAGATTTAGGACAAATTTGGCATTTATTTTGAGGCGTTCCAATGGTTCAAATGCTGTGCCTCACTTCCTGCACTACCTCCTGCATGTATTCTGGCACAGCAGTAAACAGAGACCCATTACCCCATCTGACCAAAGCCCACTCAGTCAGTCATTGGCAACAGTGGTGACCACCTAAGTGGCTGATTCACTCACTATGGTGGACATGCTCAACCATTTACTGGTGCAAGACGTGGAGAGCAGAAGTAGCCAGGCACCCCTGGAACAGGGGAGGGTGATTCTATTGTTTTGTTCACCCATCCGCAGTCTCCTAACATATACAGTATTTGTATATAAATGGAGAGGAATCAGGACACCCCCTTACATGTTAGACTGCCGGGGGTTCCTGACGAAATCTGCCCTATATCACATTTGTTGGTAGCAGGACTGATGTCACAATAAACATAATAACTTCCATGTTTTAGTCAGTATGTTGGCAGACACCTTGGTAAATCTATAGTTTTACTTCTCTCAGATTTCTTCTATTTGTACAGCCTTGTGTGAGGAATAGCTGAAAAACAGCGCAGCAAAGAGTCACGTGACATCACACGTACTTCCTCCAATTGCGGGAAATAAATGTAGCATGTCCGCCATTAGTTATATATCAATCCCATCCATTTTATGTATTTGTCTTGTTTGATTTACATGTCTCCAGGTGGCAGAGGATGAAAATCTCCAGAATCTATTACGCCCCGCAAACCAGAGAGGATTTATAGTACAATGATATCTGTGATAGGACACTTTTCCACAGAGGAGCTTGTCTAAAGATGGAGACCACCTCCTGTTTTCCTGGCGTAGATTTCCTCCTTAGGCGTTTTTCTTAGACATGACATTTGTCATCTAGCTTTTTCTTTTTATCTTTCCTGAGGCAGAAATATTTTCTGCTCTTGTTCTCTAAAGATGACTCTTATAAGAGGTTCTTGCCAAATGGCTTGTCATAAAATATAAGAACCTCATTCACGAGGCGATTGTTCTCCCTCCTTTAGACTAAAGCTTCACAGGCCCCTCGCTTTGAAGTGTCTGCAAAGATGAGAGTGCACAAAGCATGCGAGAGTCGCGTGGCTACCCCAACACAGCTGGTCTGTACTTAGGAATTATTAGATATATTATCTATCTACTTATTATATATACAGTGGATATATATATATATATATATATATATATATATATATATATATATATATATATATATATATATAGTGAGGGTCTGGGGTTGCTAGGTGGGGTGGCATAGACACACAAGTCCAGTTTCTTTAGTCCAAAACAAAAGTAGAGTTTATTTTCACTCAAAAAGGCAGTGCAGCAACAAAAGGAAACAATACAAAAATAAATACCTAGGGGGCCACACGGTGGCTCAGTGGTTAGCACTGCAACCTTGCAGCGCTGGGTCCTGGTGTTCAAATTCCGCCAAGGGCAAAAAACCATCTGCAAGGAGTTTGTATGTTCCCCCTGTGTTTGCATGGATTTCCATCCCATATTCCAAAAAGACATACTGATAGAGAAAAATGTACATTGTGAGCTCTATGTGGGGCTCACAATCTACATTTAAAAAAATAAATAAATAAATAAATAAATACCTGTCCGGCTAGGCTCTAACTAAACATAGAATAGGTTACCTCACCTAGAATAACAGAAATCAAAAGCCAGTAGATTCATTCAGGACACAGCTCCAAAAATATGACCTCTCTGTCAGCTCTCCAGCCAAGCTCTGCCAAAGTGTTGCTGCTGGAGCTGGCTTCTTAAACCTCCTTGACGAGGAGACTCTCTGCAGCTGAGTCGCTGCCGGAACATCCCCAAAGTGTGGACTGGAGGGGGGTAGAATGACAGGTCCCACTAACAACCTACCTGTCATTCCGAAAAATCCAGCCCAGTACTGAGCATTTAACAAAATGCTCAGCAGACGAAAGTCTGCTGAGAACAAACATTCCTGGAGTTTTCTCATATCACCCACCTGAGTAGTCTTGGTGAGATGTACACCCCCTCCATTACCTGACCAGCCGTAGGCTTACTATATATATATGTGTGTGTGTGTGTGTGAGCAAGAGGCATAGTACTCACAATGCAGTGGGGGCTGTTCCATAATCTCACACAACCAACAGCCCTCTTATTCCCCATACACTTGCACACTCAGCACTGCAGAGCATGCACTTTAGGTACTACTGTACTGTCCCCTAGATTTCAATAGGATAATGCCGCAGTACCTATACTGGTTAATACGCTAATCAATACAATACACTTCCTTTTACTAGGTGAAGAGTTATCACAACAATTCTAAACTGATCCATACACAAGATTTGTGAATGTTTATACGAATGGTAAGGGCTGACCCTCACTTTGGTAGGTTGTGAGTGTGTCACACCTATAAAATAAGCATTGGAAAAGTGCATGTAGGACCATTAGTGTTGTGGTTGTGCTCTCACCTGGTCCAATTGTGAAAAAGTCCCAACTGCTATGTAGACAAGTATACATGATGGGGTAACTGGAAGCTGCAGAACCTGTGGGTGTCAGAATACGGTGGATGCAGGCGGGTAGAATACCGATCAAGGTGAAGTGGATACTCCAGGTAAAAAAAAATTAGGTGTACAATCCGCACTTTCCCATAAATAACAACTTTATTATGCTCAACTCACACAACGAGGACTTAATTCCTCTTTATCAAGTGTATATGAGGCAGAACGTGTTGCAGTTGGTTTGGTGATCTGTACAGTGACCGGGCACTAGTATTGCATCAATAAGAGATGAGCTGCAGAACTGTTACTCAGCTACTATACAAGGCAAGGAGCCAACTGCTTTCAGCTCCATGGACTGTAAAGACCAGAGGCACCTCCGAATAGGTGATCCTTGTAACAGCTGGTGTAAGGGAATTGCTAGTTGTGCAGTTCCTAGTGCTGCCACTGAAACCAGGAAGGAAGGGAAAGACAGAGACAGTGAGTCCTAAACTTGACTCAGACCTTGTCCCTACCTACTTGCCACAACTCTCCTAATGACAGGGACAACTGGTCAACAGGCCCTTCAATGAACAAGTGTAACACAGAACAGGACAAGACAAAACAACACAACACAGAAGAGGAGTCAGCAAGCAAAGGGTCAAATCCAGAGAGACAAAGCAGTACCAAATTACAATCCAAAAGAGAAGTCACAAGGGAAGCCAAAGGTCAGAGGTCATTAATACAATACAATATCAAGAGAACTGCTTAGCAAGGACAAAGTGACAATAGCCAGCTAACATGTATGGGCTGATGACCTGTTTATAGGAAGTCCAGAACCCGTCCCAGACTTGATTGATAGATAGGCTGTCAATCACATGGGTAAGGCTAAGATTAACTATTAGATGAGCAGATGAGGAGATGGGTGTGGTGGAAAATCAATTACAGAGATGAGAGAATAGTGCAGTGTTCAGACAGAGCAACAAGAGGCAAGGAATCATAACTGAACACACCTCCTGTGCCGCAACGTGCAAGTGGAGGGTAGTGCAGAGACCCAAACAGGCAGAGTCGTTACAGCTGGCTCTTGGCTCCCACCAATCAGATACATGGATTATCCCATGGATACTCCCTTAATGGGAGTACTATCATGGCAGTCCTGGGATCCTTCAAAAGACCCCAGCTGGTATAACAACCACTCGGCACCCAGTGCTTGAGCAGAGGGAAGATAGGTTATTTTGAAAGAGAGAATCATCCCCTCTGTCTAACTGCTTAGGTGTAGGTAGAAATCTAAAAAATAAGGATTTGTATGACATAGTCTTAATGAAATTATTTGACTCCCTTCCAGTAGTTGGAACACAATGGTAGGGGCTAACTAAAGGAACACCAACAAAATACCTTCAAGATTGTTCTTGCAGTCCTTCAGGAGAATCCTTGATTCTTTGCTTCCTATGGATAAAAATCTGTCCTGCTCATACGATGGTCATGTGATCTTTAAAGAAGTGAAGAATTGATTTTCTTAGAAAATTGTATAATTTTTCATTATACAATACTACTGCTTTAAATCATAGCCTAATATATAAAACCTAGATGAATTTCTGTATTATTGTCTTGGACTCTTAATACTTTGTATAGCGTTGTTCCTTCATAATATACTGTGTACATTTTCTCTGCTATGACATATATGATTATAGCCTGCAGATGTCACTGTTTCTATAGGGATTTAATGAATGGTGCGTTGTACTAAGTCATCTTTTTTAAGGATGTTTTTGGTTTTAGCCATTTCTACCTCAGCCCAAACTTCATCAACTTTCTACCAAATAAGGAACACACAGAATGGTGTACAGATGACCCAGAGGTAAATGTCAAAAGTCAAAAATCAACCCCTTAAGGTGTATTGTCACATAGCATGTGGTAGCGTTCATGGTTTGGCAATGTTTTAGACTGCAACATGGGTAGTATCAGTAAAACACAGTAGAGGACGATTTATCATCATATCATTCACCAGCGGCATAGCTAGGGGTTTGGCAAACACATCTGAGAGGGCCCCTATCCCGGTATACTAATATTACCATTATATGGTGACCTTATTGTACCAGATCTCGCTTCTACCCAGGGCTCGGCATACCATTTAAATTAATACAACATAGGACAAATATAGTGACTTACTGGTGACGTCTCAGACTGTAATCATTCACATTTCCCGTCTCCTCCATCGTCTTGCCATTACCACTTCTAACTTTGACTTCTCTCTGTAAAGTTTGTAAGTCACTCACTTTTCCAGGCACCCGACCCACAATGGTAGCACTTCCTACTCTACCATGCATAACAACTGTATCGGTGTCATTGTACATGTCAATATAGTTGAAATTGCAGCGGTCCCAGGTTGGGTCCCACACAGTCAGTGGCCCCATGGTCGTCACCTCCCTGTTCATGTTATTTGTCATTTTTTTTATTTGGAAATAGGAGGAAAGGTGTTGTGCCTGGAAATCTAGTGCCCAGGCTTTTGTGAGCTTTTGGATTGGGATTGGGCTGATATTTTGGGGACTCTGTTAGGAAAAAAAAAAAAAACCTGACTGGATTACATGAAATAAAGAAATGATATAATTCTTCATTTTTCTATCTCAGACTTCCCATTCTACATTATTATACCAAAAATATATGGCCAGACATATTGACATATTATTACCCCCCCTCCTTCCAGATATGGCCACCAGAAAGTCCTTCCCTTTTGTTCTGCCGGCTTGCATTTTATGACATGACCTATGGTTTATTCTATTTCTGTTTGTCGCCTTTTGTGGCAGAGAGAACAGACGGTTTCCTTCATAAGATGAAGCAGAAGAACTAGAGAATGCTAACCCTGCAAAAATGCCAGGAGGATTCAGATATAGCCGCCCTCTGGTTCCCTTCTTGTGTCTATTGTGTAATCCAATCCTACCCGCGCTGCACACAAGAGATGACTATAAACAGGGAAATGCAGCTCTTCTCTAATATCACCAAATAAATCCCATAATATTTTCTACAGCAGAGGCATAAAGCCACATCCATAGCCCACATGAACAGACAGCTTGGATATATCATTTACCACATGTAATTCCAGCAGAAAACCACAAGCTACAGAATTCTGCAGAGCTCTAGAGGTGATGGGAACATATTATATTCAGAGCTGTTAATGTTGATTTGAAAATGTTTAAATAATTTTCCCCAAAAAATTATCGCAATGTCAATGATGTTTGTGCGATCAGGCAATGGCGACTACTGGCCAGCACCAGGACTGTGGCAACGTGACTGAACCACTGGGGCCAACACCACATTCCTCCGCTGTGTCCAGCCTGTCTCCTCCTGAGCTGCCATCCAGAAGTCCGATTCCTGCAAGTCACCCAAAGTTGGCCACTGATGATGAAGGACACAGACACATTGCTCTTCACAGATGTAGATGATGGCAATACAGAATATGTAATCCTGCAGTGGTATAACAGGTATAACGTGGTTGAACTTACCACTGAAGTTAGGTCCATTACGTATATTCATCAGCAGTGGTCGATGAACATCACACTTCTACTGTCACAGTGGATTCACTGCCCAGAGAACCTTCCTCTTACCCACAAGTGTCCTAGGCTGTCTTGTTCACAGAATCATATGTTTTAGACAAGATGAGTTCTTGCTGTAAGGAGGAGGCTTTCCTAGTTAAGCTATCTAAGATTTCCAGTGCGCTCTCAAGCTGGTTACAATCTGAGCAGTCCACTGTCCAAGCTATCCTCCAAGAGCTACTCCACCTAAGAGTGCGGAAAAGGACCGTGAGCAAGCTGTTCCCATCATGGGTAACCTGAGCAATGCCTGACATCAGTGTTCCACCTTGAGGGAGTCATTGCAGTGGGTGCCTGTTGGTTTATTTTTTTCTTTATAAATAGGTTATTACCCACTGGAGTAACCCCAAAGGTAATACCAATACCATACCAATCCCCGCTCCTTCTGCCAGCCTCCTCTTCTTCCCCTTCTGCCCTCCAGAGGGTCCCGTGTGACCTGATATGGGATGCACATGGTCCAGTATAGGGCAGAAAGGGAAGCGGAGGCAAAAAAAGACAACCCGTATCAAGATATGTTGCATTCTATCACAGGATTCTTGGGCTTTGCTTACCTGTTTCAAGGTAGTATACTTCATTTACAATGCACAGTGATTTGAATGGACCTGATTTCCATAATATTAGTATCTCAGGCTTGTTCACACGGCACAAGAGGGGGGCGAATTCTGACGCCGAATCCACCTCAGAATCCTCCCCCTCATAATGGAAGTCTATGTAGACCGCTAGATTTCCTTTTCCATGAGCAGTATGTTCCAGCTCACGTAAAAAAGAAATGAGCTGCCCTTTCTTCAGGTAGACTCCGTGGCTGATTGAGCTCCAGCATCCGCCTTGTGGCAGCATCCTTCAGTTGCGCCCCTTCATTCGAGCCTACTCCGGAGGGGGAAGCCGTGACTGTCAGAAGCCACGACAGTCGTGGCAGGCACATTTTGGTCCAATTCTGATGCAGCTTCCCGCATCAGAATCAGGACCAAAATGTACGGGGTTTATCCCCATGTGAATTAGCCCTCAGGCTGGAGTCAGACATAGTATTTTTTTTAACACGTTTTTTTTTTTTTTTTTTTCAGCCATAGCCAAGATAGGATTGAAAAGAAATGAGAAATATAAAGGAAAAACTGCTACAAAAAATGGTCAATGTGCTAGTTGTAGTTTGCATCTAAGAAACACAATACATTTTCTTACTATACAGCGACTTAACTTATATCAGATAAAACCTTGTACGACAAGATCTATATATGTGCCAGAAGCAGAGAATGATATTACACCAGGAGAATCTTATCCTGATACAACAACCTGGAGATTCTGATAAAAGGCAATACTGTTTAACTCACCTTACATCTTGAGAGGAAGGTGAGGCCTGGAACGGTTATCAGGAACATCATAGATCATCCCGACATGTCTCTCCACCAGATAATGAAAGTATTAGGATTAATGACTGCGGATATACAGGCACTTCCTTGGGCAAAATCATATATAATATCATTGCAAACAGAGTTGTTATCAACATGAGGCAGGAAGATACAATCGCTAGGGAAGAGGGTAAACGTCTTAGCGGGAACTACACCGTGTTTAAGATGGTGGCTGATAAGGTTGGGTATTTTTTGGAACCAGAGTAAATTCTAATAAAGAACCATGAAAGACAAATAGATAAAAAAAGCAATATATAGAGAGTGATCAAAATAACATAACCATATAGAGGTGAAGCTTGGCACCTAACAGGGAAACAGAAACAAACACCACTGTCAGCAGAGCAATATGGAAGCCTATATCTTAAAGGGGTTGTCCACTTTCTGAACACATTTTAAAAATTCCATACAAATAGTGATGTACAATAGCATATGAAGATGTTCAGTTACTTCAGGTGTATCTTATCCTGCAGGGAGTACCCTCCATCCTGAGCCCATGTATAATCTTATCCTTTCAAGATGGTGGCTGAACTCTCTACCGTACAAGAATTCGGTGCAGGCACAGATATAGGACATCTATGGCTGCAGATTGTTTACATTGATACCAAAGGATACCATTAGGCTGTTTGGTGTGGGCTAAGGGAAAGTCTTACAAACCCTCTTAACCCAGGCTTGTTTCATGGTCATCCTTTATGGATTTTATGGAATATTGTCATTACATAGCTCTTCCATTTCTGTAACCTGATAAATGAAGCTTGCAAAAATCAAAAATTTAAAACCAAATTTTCTTTCCATCCTTCCAACCACAGACATTTTCCAACTTTTTTTTTTTTTTTTACTACCCACCTTTCAAAGCCCATCATCTTTTTATTTTTCCATTCCTAGAGGGCTTCATTTTTGCAGGACAAATTGTGCTTTATAATGGTACCATTTACTGTAATATTCCAAATAATGTACTGGAAAACTGGAAAAAAAATCAGAATTCCATATTATGACACCTGCAACTTTTAAAAAATTTCCATATACGCAGCTTTTTTTTTTTTTGTGGGACTAGATATATTGTTTATTCAAGGCTCCCAGCTGTGAAGGCAATGGGTTGCTGCCCTGGAATTCGGTTCAAGGAAGGTGAGATGGGCGATGTACTTCCACGGTGGTGCCCATGTGCTATCAGTTAAAGATATCTTGGCCATGTTTGACAAATCCTAGATATATTTCCTTAAAGGGTTATTTCCATGTCAGCAAATCATTGCTGAGTCGGGAAGTGGCTGTAAGTCCCGACCTCAGAAACAGTTCTAAGATGTTTGTGTATCTCTTATAATGTTTAACGGAACCTGCAGAAACTTTGTAGCTCAGCGGTCCGGTACTGTTTGCGTTACTCCCATTCACTTCGATGTCTATAAGACCCACCCTGGTGGTCAGGACTTGTAATCGGTTATTCACATTTCTGTAGCATTTTGCCAAGAGGAATATACTAATTTCCTTTGATCATATCTCATCTTATAATGAAAGCATAAGGGTGAGAAGGGTATAAAGAAATTTTAGGTGATCATCCATCCCTCTATGAATCTCAGATTGCACTTGTCTTCAGCTGTAAGGCCATTAGATAAGGTAGGAGCCTTCATCCATTTCTCCTTCTACAATAGGAAGTCACTAGATGAAGCCTTATCACCTCGGCTGGCAAGTAACACTTAAGAGTTCCTAGAAGACTGTTTCAGGGACATGTAGAACATCCTGACACTAAGATTTTCTTCTTATCATTATATTTTTTGCCATACAATTCCTTTAATGATACAACCTTGTATTACCTTGTATGTTCACTTGCTTATATTTGACTTCATACGATGTAATATATTCTGTATATTTATAGCCAGATTTGTATTATTGGACGGTGCAATATGTTTTTCTATTGTGTTTGGACATGCTATGGCTCACAACATTAGCAGGTAGTGTATTTTCATATATCATTCTTATTCCTTATTCGTCATGCTGAGAGGACTCGTCTGCATCCATTGTTCTCTCTATGGTATGTTCATTCCTGGAAACATTTAGAGTATATCTTGAAGCTATGTCATAGACCAGCTGTGAAGCAGCTCCGCACCACAACTGCCTTCTAAAAATAGACCAACATACATTCACAGGATACCTCTAGCTGCAAAAATACCTACCACCAATACAGTGTGTCATACACGAAACAGCAGCTGGCGCTGGATGGTGGGGGGAGTATTGCTATATATTCAGCTGTAATGATTTATATAGTGCTCAATCCATAATGTTATCTATGGTCATAAGAAAAATTTAGTACGACTACAATAACAGTGTAATGAGAGCAGTATTCCCCTCTTATGGACATATCTTCATTTATAATAATATTATATTATATTATATCTTCTTTTATTCCATTCAATGAAATATAGACAAGACTGCCATATGGTCCCTCACCATTTTCCGTGCCACTGCTGATTCTATTCCCCTCCCCACCGAGAAAGATTTCCTCTCAACACTTGCTCTTGTTTTCAAGAATTGATATATAGTATTCACATCTTTGCTCCAAAGTAAATTCTGAAGTCAACCATGATATTATTGCAAGAATCTGTGTATGAATTCCTGGCATCACTTGTGCTCTTGGTGGGGTGGGAATGGGGACAAGGATGCTACCACTGGGGAATGAGTGGAAAGGTCTAAATGTTGCTGTTATCAGTGGGGGCTAATACAGGGGGCTAATACAGCTGCTGATTGGGTGAGGGGCAGTAAATAGGGCACTTCGGCTTTCAGTGGGAGTGGGATGATAATTGGGATAATATTGCTGCCAATGGTGCTGCATTGTAATATTTTGGTAGTGCTTCTGGTAAGGCATTTGTGCTGTACTGTGGTATTGTGGAGAGGTATTTTTACTGCACCATGCAGAATGTGTAATAGGGCCCCTTCCTGCCTTGTGTCAATTAGAATAATGGTATATTGTATGTGGCTGATGGACCTTTGGGGTCCTTTCAGGGTTCAGGGCCCGGTAGAGACTGCTAACCCTGCACCTGCTATAGCTGAAACCCTGGCACCATGGTATCTGATGTTTCTGGGGAAGTATTTTGGCAGCAATACCACAGGTATTAATGGTATTTATTAGGTGCTGCTGTTGGGTAATGAGGGTAATAGTGGTATTACTGTCTTTACTACTCTTGTACAGTGACATCACTGTGTGTATTATCCTGTACTGTGACATCACTGTGTGTATTATCTCTGTACTGTGACATCACTGTGTGCATTATCCTGGTACTGCAATATATCTCTGTGCATTATTCTGGTACTGCAACATCATTGTGTGCATTATCACTTTACTGTGACATCACTGTATGCATTATCCCTGTACTGTCACATGACTATATACATTATAAATGTATTGTGACATCACTGTATGCATTCTATCTGTGCTGTGACATCACTAAGTGTATTATCCCTGTTCTGTGACACCACTGTGTGTATTATCCTGGTACTGCTACATCATTGTGTGCATTTGTTAAATATTATATATTTACAATATTCTCTAGCAGACATGGGGTTAACACTCTACTGACATCATAGTCTTATATTTTGGGTGCATGGGTGCGGTTAGAGTAGACCATTTTAGAAATCTCCTTACATAGCTACAAGATGGAAGGTAACACCCACTCTCATGAATATAAATGAGTAAGAAATACACATGTCTGGGTCTGTCTTTGGGAAGACCAGGGGAAGACCAGGAGGTCTGTCTTTGGGAACACCAGGGTGGGTGGTCCAGGCAGATGGACATCCATGGACGTCGTAACCAGCCCAAGTCCACCAACCAGATGACAAGCATGAACCAAGCTGTAACTACAAGATATCCAGATGATTTAACTTCTCTGAAGATGTAAGCTATTGACAATTGACTGATATTTGTGTTATTTGGACATTTTCCCTGTTCCTGTGTTTTCCTTCAAGATATTAATAAACCTCTACACTGATTTATAACAAGCTGACTTCTTCCTATCGTGGACAAGGCCAGGTCCGGATATTTAACAGTGGACACAAGTCTCACCAGCGAATACAAGATATTTAACAGTGGCGAGCCAGCACGGTCGTTTTTTTTCCTGTTTTTCTCGTTCCGTTCACTTGCAATTAAGGGGGAAGAGAGGTGTATTTTGCAAGTTGTATGAATTGCAAGATTCAGGAAGACTTCGAAAAGAAACCTATATTGGTGAGATACAGATGACTGTTGCACGTGTTATATGATACGGAAGCCTGTGTGAGGAAAGCCTGTGAGGAAATACAGAAGGACCACAAGTGCCAGACGTACTGAGACGTTCTGATGACAGGGACCAACTGTTCCAAGGACAAGCTAAAGGTGAAGCTTTCCACAGTGGTGAGTAAAGATTTTACTTTTAAAGTATGGAAAAATTAGAGTCATTGTCTAAAAAGTGTAACTTTGAGTATAAAGTTTTGTCTAGTGACAATTTAGCGAGTATATGGCAAGATTTGTATACACAATGTGAGCAGGCAAATTCTAAGATTGAAAATAGAATTTGTTCTACAAAAGAGAAGCAGGTATTTAGGAATATTGCTTCTTTGGTAAAGATTTTTAATGACATGGTAACAGAAAAGAAATTAAGTATTAGTATGCATAAATCTGTTCAGACAGATGAGAAATCTCAATATGTTGATAAAGAGCACCATGTGGCAGTAATGGCCATAGATGGTGAGGAACAAATGATACAAGAAACTAAATTGAAATTAAAATCTCAGGAATATTTGATGAATCTGAGTAAACCCATTCCCACATATGATGTAAAGATCCATGTGTGTAGAAACTCAGAAATTTTTGAAAGCCATGCAGAGAAATTTGATCTAAATATTGAACAGAGAAATAAACTGTTTAAATTATGGCTTCCTATTGATTTTACAGAACGTTTGTCTGCAAAAATGTCTTATGATAATGAGTCAGATGAATGGTTAAAAGACAGTGATGTGGAGAGATTAAAGAAATTAATCTGGTGCACTAGAGGTGACAGCATGCCAACATCTGACATACTGAATGAGATAAAGATTGGCAGAAAAGAATGTACATATGCATTCATGTCTAAATTTGAGAGAACATACAAAACTGTCATTCAAAAGGTGAACTCTTCATCTATGGTGAAAAGTTTTGTTAAAAAGTTCAAATTTTTGGATGCAGTCACCCTTGCCAGTGCCTCAGATAAGAAGACTTTATTTGAAGCTGCTAGTTTATTGGACATGGCCAGAAGACATCAGAAACATATGTCAAATGTAAATCGAGTATGTCCAAAGCAAAAAGCAAAGCCTATTAAGAGACATCTGTCAAATCATGTTAAAGTGTCCCCTATTTATAGGAGGGAAAGTGACAAAATCTATGAGAAACGTAGGAAATTACATGTTGCATATAAACCATATGCCATGCAAGAAAATCCACAAATTGAAATTCCATTATTAACTGAAATTAAAGAATTGCAGCCAGCCAAATCTATTGAGTATCTGCAAAAGAATGTATCTGGGAATGTACCAGTTGTTTCCAAAATGTCAGATCTTCCCAGTAACCAAGAGGAATTTGAGCTACCTAATATTTTTAGGAAAAGGGCAAGCTTGGCATTCTCTAATGACCTGGTGGAGTTATTGTGGGATGTGATTGACAGGAAGGTCAGGGGTCGAGTTTAAAAGTATCTCTGAAGGAATGACTGTCTATTGAGTATTTACTTATGTACTATCTGGCTATGTAAAGAGAAATCCCTTTTATATGAGGAGAAGTCCAATGATCAGGTATAATCCACATGATTATGTGATAATGTTTGTAAAATAATCCTAATTATGCTATTGTGAATAATACTATGGATCATATTATTATATATATACACACACATATAGGAGAAGAGCCTGATGTGTGGTGACAGATTTTTGTCATAGTCCACTCTCTGGATGCAGAGAGAGGAGGAACATGTTATGTACATTATATGAATATGATCAAATAGTACTAGGGATCCATAAAGTTATTAAATTTTCCATTGGTTAAAATCATTATTGTATTAATTTGGTTTTTGCTAAAGTTTATCTATTTTTTCTCATCAGATATAGATATATGGAAAAATGGATCAGTTCAATCAGTGATGTCCATTCATTCATCATTCTTTCCTTATAGCCAAAAGAATACATGGAGTGTCTAACTATTAATGAGTAAACTAATTTCACATGGTGTGACTAATAACAATGCATGATAAAGTGATAGAAGTTCTAACTTACCTCAAGCATGTTTTTCAATAGTTTCATGTAAAGTCCATGTTTTTAGGATTTTCAAGTTATAATCCATTATGTATGAAGGCATGCAACTAGGCATGGAGCTCTTACTTACTGTGAGAATAAGTGTTCGTTCATGTGGTCAGTTGATTGACAGCAACACACTGTGACCTGTGACCCTGATGGGCTGGTCAGTATAAGTGTTATGTGTGTTATGTGTCCACTGGTGTATACTACAGATCTGTGACATCACAAATAGGCCTAAGAAAATCAGGATGCATCCAACAAGGAAAAAAGGAAAATATATCCAACAAAGAGACGTCTATTTTCTTTCTATTTTCTATTTCTTTCTATTTTCTATTTCTATTTTCTTTTTCTTCTACTTTCTATTTTTTATCTTATATGATCCTCTATATTAAATTGGGTAATCAGCAAATATATGAGAAATCCATCAAAAGGAATTTCAGGTTTATACCTACAGGAAAACCAAGTGTTCAAGTCACATGAGCTGAGGAAAAGGTGACAGATGCAGTAGGGTGAAGGTTATTTTAGTTTGTGAACATTTTGTAGCAAAAGAAGAAGCTTTTGACTAAGATATAGATAGCTCTTCAATATATTTGTTCAAACCTGACAAATAAAGGTTTATTGGGGTAATTGGATCATGGGATAATAAATATATTAGGTATGGTGGAAAAATCTAGTTAGCTATAGCCAGTATTGCAGTATTGATTTATTGTATTATTATTCATTATGTATTCTTACATGTACACACACACTTGCATACACTTACACACATCAACATCTACAAACATTGGGAAAACAAACATTGGGAAAACAAACATTGGGAAAACATAAGTGTCTTATATGCAAATAAGATAAGCTAATCATCTTCATGAAAGGAGAAGCATAATATCATCAAAGGATATGGGATATCAAGAGAGATAGTCTCTGGTTTATTCTTCAAACTTCTGATTATAGGATGTGACATATTTTGAAAAGTTTATGTTTATATACTTATTTCATATGTATGGTGTTCACATACAGCCAGTACACAAGAATATATACAGTTAAGTTAAAGACAGTCAAGTATGTTAAGTCTTGTCTCTATTCTTGGTATTGGAGGTATCTGAAAGGTTAAAAAAGGACACAGGAGTCTGTGAAGAGACGAGGTGTTAAGAGGAAACTTTAGTCACATAAGTTTTTATGAATAAAGGGTTAATATTGTGTCTCAGATAAGGAACACAATGATAATTAATAAAGTAATGTTCAAAATAAAATTATTTCTTATTAAAAAGGATAATAAAGTGATTAAACTTTAGAAAATGTATGATAAGTATGATAACACAATCATATAGGAACATATGTTTAGTATAATTGGTGAAAAGTTCTAACTAAAGAATAAATATTGTGATTGTCTATAGAATGGTAATTAATAATCACATTATATTTCAAAGTCGTGTTGCAATTTGTCATCACAAGTAATGTATTACACATATATATTCATACATATAGATATAAAGATATATATGTTGATATATGATGTTTATATAGATTATTGTATCCAAAGTACTATTATCTGATAGTTTGATAAATGTATTGAATATCAATATTTTAATAAGTCAAATATAAATATTGATACAATGTAAAGAGAAGTCTGATCTATAAATGAATGATATGGTACACTGTGATATTATAGTTTAGTTAATTGCCTAGTTTGGCTTAGCTATTAGGGAAAGAAAACTTATCTTCAATCAAGTCCAAGATTATGAGAAAGTTTGATATCAAATGTTAATAAAAAGACTTTAACAGTTACAAGAAGAAGATGTGCAGGAAAAGATAACCTGAAGGTATGATGCTATATGCTTAAGCTTATGCCAAGGACTGTGTTTAAAAATTATTACTGGAGGTTGGAACCTTTGATCAGCTGATGATTGGACAAATATAAAGACGTCCTCATCAATGTTTGGTGGAATCTTCTCTATTTCAAGACTTCAAGTTGTTTGGTGAGCAAAAGGGTTGTGAATGATAAAACCCGAACACAGATATTGTGTATCCAAGAGACTGAGATTCCAGGACTGAACCTTACTGACAAGCAGCAGGGATGATGTCAGAATTCACACTTGCCTTGCTTTTGCAGTATTGCTCCAGAAGTGTCACATGATTCTACAGTGACAGGTGGTCAAGGGAATTACCAAAGGAAACTCCTCTACAGTCTATGTCTTGGTAAAGTGAAACATAACATATGGACTTTGCTGTTATATCAATATCTTCACAATATGAACTTTAATGGACAATGTTATAATATCTGCACAACACGGAGGAAATCTAAAGGACTTTAAGTCAAGAACTACATTTGTGGTAATAAGCCTTCTATTATGACGGAAGAAGAGATGACCAGAAGACCAGACGATGAAAGAAGAGCCTTCATCAGGTGTAGGTTAGATAGTGGATCAAATTGTTTCCATCTTTGATCACAGTTTACCATAACATACCATAACGTTTACTAATGTCAAAATGTATCGCAAATTGATGAAATTATTATATGGACAATTAATGAAAATTAAGTTCCAGTATTCAGCAAAGAAGAAAGAAGATATAATCTAATTGAATGAATATTGTTGTATGGTATATCTTGAGAGTTCAAACAGATATTTCACTCTCAAAAGGGGGAAATGTTAAATATTATATATTTACAATATTCTCTAGCAGACATGGGGTTAACACTCTACTGACATCATAGTCTTATATTTTGGGTGCATGGGTGCGGTTAGAGTAGACCATTTTAGAAATCTCCTTACATAGCTACAAGATGGAAGGTAACACCCACTCTCATGAATATAAATGAGTAAGAAATACACATGTCTGGGTCTGTCTTTGGGAAGACCAGGGGAAGACCAGGAGGTCTGTCTTTGGGAACACCAGGGTGGGTGGTCCAGGCAGATGGACATCCATGGACGTCGTAACCAACCCAAGTCCACCAACCAGATGACAAGCATGAACCAAGCTGTAACTACAAGATATCCAGATGATTTAACTTCTCTGAAGATGTAAGCTATTGACAATTGACTGATATTTGTGTTATTTGGACATTTTCCCTGTTCCTGTGTTTTCCTTCAAGATATTAATAAACCTCTACACTGATTTATAACAAGCTGACTTCTTCCTATCGTGGACAAGGCCAGGTCCGGATATTTAACAGTGGACACAAGTCTCACCAGCGAATACAAGATATTTAACAGCATTATCACTGTACTGGGTCATCACTGTATGTATTATTCCTGTACTGTGACATCACTGTGTATATTATCCCTGTAGCGTGACATCACTGTATGTATTATTCCTGTACTGTGACATCACTGTATGTATTATTCCTGTACTGTGACATCTCTGTGTGCATTATCCCTGTACTGTAACATCACTCTGTGTATTATCCCTGTACTGTGACATCACTGTGTGCATTATTCCTGTACTGTAACATCACTGTATGCATTACCCCTATACTGTTACATCATTGTATACGTTATCCCCGTACTGTGACATCACTGTACACGTTATCCCTGTGTTGTGATATCACTGTGTGTATTATCTTTGTTATGTGACATTACTGTACTATAAAGCCACTAGGTGCTTTATCATTGTGTGGAAAGTAATTGGACCCTTTTCAAGTTCTGAACTTGCTGCTTAAGGTGGACATGTAGATTGGAAAGCTTTGCTATTGGACCCCATGGTTATCTGTGAGGTACTGTCCAAATAGTACCTGTAAGGGGTTTCATTATATATAGATCACTGCTTAAGTATACAGAACCCGAGTTATCTGAGGCAGACAAGTTGTTAGAAACAAGCTGACTGACAACCACATTAAATAGATTGCAGATGATAGGCAGTAATTCCTTAGTAACTAGTCTGTCAGACTTGACCCAGCCGATCATCTCTAAACCGACTTGGTACTGTATAATAACAGAGAAGGGATAAAGGCGACTTGGGAATAGTCACGTCCGTCAGCTCCAACTTTGGTATTAATAATTTTTTGTTCATCATAATATATTCCTGCTGACCTTACTTAAGCCTACATTATTTCCATTGCTATAATTTAGTCTTGCAACCCCACTCCCAACTGCAACTTTATATTAGGTCACCCTAGTGCACACAATGGGTGCTCCATACGCCCCAGCGTCACCTATAATAATTCCATGAATATATATATGTTGGTCATTTTACAAAAAAAAATGCAATTATCCCTTTTCCATTTTAATAACTGATCTATTTGATGATAAGGCCTGACAATTGTTAGTTCACCCACCTTGTCTATATACATATATTATGGATGATCCGTTGTGCCTGCTCTTACCACACAAGAGATTAAGAACATTTTCTGATTTGCTGACTTTTAAATGAAATCCCTCTGCACATGTTTATTTGTCTACATCGCTGCCATTCTCTGCGGAAGATTGGCATTTTGTAATGAAAGGGCTGCTGCCTGGATATCCTGTGTAAACACTGTTTTGATTAAATCATTTGGGGATTAATAAAGATAGATGCCTGCCGCTGTCAGGAACTTTTAAAGAAAAGCATTTATTTCCACTAGATTCTTATAGGGTATTTTTAGTGCAGAATTTGCATTACTTTAAACTTCCGTTAAAAAAGGCCCAATTTAACAGATGGCATTCACCGACTCTGGAGTCATATGATAAGGTTTAGTATTAATTATTTTAATGAAGGATAGATTATGGGCTACCGATAACTAGGATAAGTAATAATAGCGGTAATCATAATGTGAAACATAACCAAACATTAACAAGTACTGGGATAAAGCAAACAATGACTGGAGAGGATCCAGATAGATATCACCCCTCGTTCACATCAGCGTTTGGATTCCGTCTGGGGGAGTCCGCATGGGGACCCCCCAAACGAAATACCAAAGTGCAAAGCGCTGTGCCAGTGAAAGCACACAGACCCCATAGACTATAATGGGGTCCGCGTGCTTACCGGCAGATGTCCGCAGGAATCGTGCGGACAGGAAAGTAGTTCATAATCTACTTTCCTGTGCGCATGATTCGTGTGGGCAGCACGCGGCAAGCACACGGACTCCATTATAGTCTATGGGACAGCACAGCGCTTGCAATTGCATTTGTATTCCATTTGGTGGTCTCCATGCGGACTCTCCCCGGACAGAATACAAAAGCAGATGTGAACCAACCCTTAGAATAGCACGAGATATGGACTGTATAAAAAGTGTGGGGTTAAAAGTTAAAGATAATCACTTTACTTACAGCAGCAAAGGCAATGATCTCACATTTGTGGTAATCTAATCTTCTAAAATGAATACTTTCACATCACAGTGTAAGGAATTATGATAATTTCTGCATGTAGAAAGACTAGCGCCACCTCAAAACCAACATACAAGCTATATACTGGATGTTGGGTAATATAATCATCCAACTCCTTCTTTCTGTGTTCTCAATGGACATTCATATCTTGTTTTAACCTCAAATTGTATCTTCTCTTTTTACCAGCTATGGCTGGGTTCACACCAGTGCTTGGATTCTGTTCCTAGTTACATAATAGATGAGGTTGGATGAAAACATCAGTCCATCAAGTCCAACCTATAACCCTACAATCCACTACAGTGTTGATCCAGATTTTGTCCCCGAATTTACATGAAAAATGGGGCGGGAAAGTAGGACTTTTCTCACCGCATTTTTTTGGCGGAAATCGGGCAGAAACCTGGAAGACCCCATTATAGTCTAAGAGGGTAAACAGTTTTTAAGCGGATTGGGTTTCTGTTTTTTTGGGTACCCAAGCAGAGCCAAAGAATGGAAACCCAAGCTTAAGTGTGAACCTAGAATCATTCAATTCACCTCTTAATTCTCGTACTTTTACCTACCGTAATGCTTGGATCTGACTTATTGGACATGCAATAGCTTCAACATAGGACCAAGCTAGGGGATTGCAGATGCAGTTATACCTGGACCTTGGTTTCTGACACCAGGCTCTGTTACAGATTTTGTATTAATGCCCAGGAGGTTCGTGTCCTGTCACTATTTTAACATGTACAGAAGAAGAAAGCTCCTTCAGTAGCCTGGAGCCTTCACTGTAGCTCAGCTCCCATCAACTTTAATGGGGTAACTGTACATAATGTTAAAGAAGACCTATCACCATGTTTGAAAAACCCAATGGTATACATCACCTGAATGACCTTGACACCATTACCATGTGGTGTTTTGTATACCCAAAACAGTTCTGCCATTCCAAAGATATAAGCCATAGATACAATTATGGTATTTTTGCCATGTGGGTGGTAACACTGTATGGCATACAACACACAGAGACCCTGTTCCCAGAGATACCACACTTGGCTAGTAGGCTTTCATTGGCATCTTCACTTAAATCTTTGGAAAAGCTGAATGGATTTAGATAAACAAGACAACAAAATGCTAAGGATGACAGCAACTATCCGAAGATGTTACTGGGCTTTTCAAAAGTGGCGACAGGTCCCTTTTAAATGGACAATAAAGTATTATTTAGACATTGCATGACTGTATTATTTGGATAGCACTATAGGATAGCTGGGAATATTGTATAGGAGTATTATTTACCCCTTTAAGGACGCAAGATACTTTGTATGTTAATGTTTGTCGACTTTTTTTAATATCTCCTCACTTTCCAAAATTCATAACTTTTTTATTTTTCTTCCAATGAAGCTAAGTGTGGGCTTATTCATTGCATTTTGGAGAACATATAATGTTTTAGGGCGAATTCACACGGAGTAAAGTGGAGCGCGATCTGGCACGTATACGGTGTGTCAGAGTTTGCGTGCTCAAAAAGATCCCATTGATTACCATTGCTCGGCCACCTTACTGCCATGGTAATCCCATGATCTTATTGTGGGAGATCCAAGGGGTGGCAAAGGGGTGCGATCTTGTCCCCAGATCCTCTGGATGCTCTGATCGCTATTGATCATGACATTCAGAGGGTTAATCTGCTGGAGTCAGAGTATCTTCCCACTCCTGCAACTGTCCTGGCCAGGTGCTGGAGGTAGTGCCGCAGACACAGCTGCTGTGCCCTTGGCATTACCACACCGTACTAATACTTTACTGATAAGTTGATGATCCAGATGGATGGAGTAGTGGATGGTTGGTGAAGGACCACCATGTCCCAATAAGGCTGCAACATCTACAAGGAAGTAGTAGAGTCATATTTTGGGCCAGAGTCATGGGGAGAGAGTTGGTAGGATCCTTTAGGGTCCCTGAAGGTGTGAAAATTACCTGTGCAAAGTTTATGACTGACCACTTTCTTCCATCGTAATAAAGAAGAACCGTGCCTTCTATAGCAAAATCATTTTTATGTATGACATTTCATCATCTCATACAAAAAAGAATATCTCTAAGTCATTGGCCGTTATAGGCATAAAGGGAAAGAAACTCATGGTATGGCCACCATACTCCCCTTGAGTAAATTCAATGGACACAAGAATTGTGAAGGTGATAATAAAGAATGGGTCCTATGTTAACATGTAACTTGGCCTGTTGATATGTTTTTAATAGAAATGCCTTTTGACTTCAGTAAACCTCATAATGCTGCAAATTCAACAAATAACCATTTTCAGTTCTTTACCACTTATAAAGCGTTTAGAAACTCTGCCGTGCATAATAATTTGATACACTGGATTTAGATTTGTTTAGTTTGTGAAAAAAATGTTATCATGGGTAGATTTGTCCAGCAAAATTAGATTTATGCTCTAATGATGTGAACATTATACTGAATGTCATCGGCATCGACCATTTAGGAAAATCAGAAAAAAATATATATATATATAATTTGCATAATAATTTGGAACACAAGGTATAAACCCAGCCCAAGGAGCACAACACCGGGTATGGATCATTATTATGTATTTCCTTAGTTCTGAGAGCTGAGCAAAAAAACACACTGATGTCAATACAGAGAAGGCAGCTCGCCGGGGTAACAGCAGTGTCCCAAATTTCTAATCAGGTTTACATGGTTCCCCATTTGGTGCCTTCTTCCTCCAAAACCTAATGACAGATTAACTACTGTAATTTCTTCTATAATTGGATCATGTGTGTAAATATTTGCATGCAATCGAGGCTGTAAATTCCATTATCACATTGACTGATGTAGGTAATAGTTGGTACTAACACCAAGAGTACTTAACAAAATCCTATCAGTCTGGTTCCTTAGATGCCACAGTATATTTTGCCGTTGAGTTGATCTTCAGAGGAAAGAGGCAAAATCGCATTTGTTTGGAATGATTATACAGGAATTAGTTGCAGTTCTTCAGATGAGGGTATTAATCTTGTGGTTTTGGGTACCATTTAATAATCCAGGCCAATAACATGAAAGTGCTTTTCTAATCTACTCTCATTGGTGTTGGAGATCCACTCTGCAGTAAACATATATCTAGAGCGTGACATCTGTTATAATTAGATGTGTATATGATGAATAGATAGACAGCTTGATTCTATACCTCCTGGAGTCTGCGCTTCCTTATTTATTTACGGCAGGAGCAGTCATAAGAGGATTGGATTGTCAAAATGATTGAACCGCTGATTAAAAATGCTTTTACTAAAGAAATGAAATCCTTAAAGGGGCACTGAAGCTTAAAATATATCTTCAGATATATATGATCAAAGTATATTACCCTATGATATATACATTTTCTTAAGGAGCTTAAAGTATATGCTGTACCTAATTTAGATGATAAAAATTAGTTAGGGTTGGTTGTGTTCACATCTGCAATGTGTTTGGAAAAAACTTAAAACACGTCCATTAAAACACCCAATAATTTAGGTGTTGTCCATTTGCATCCGTTCCATCATGATTATGTGTTGTGGACATGGAAATAAAGTTGTATTTGAAGATTTTTTTCATTCAGTTCAAAAAAAGGAACCTTGAAGTCAATGGAGAGGCTCCATTCAGTGCCCCGATCTTCTTCACCTTTGACCTGCACAGGACTGTGTCAGCCAATCAGAGGCTAAGCAGTCATGTTCTGTTCATATATGGCCACTGATTGGCTGACATACTCGTGCACAGGTAGAAGGTGAATAAAAAAGACCGGGGACTCTCCACTGGATCCCATGTTGCAAAAACACAGTACTCTAGCCGCAGCGGAAATGGCGCATAAAAAAACGTAGTTTTACAGTACCTGCAACGTTGCAGAACATTTTCTGTATATTGACACTTTCTGTATAGATATAATAGACAGAAAGTCGGTGGAAAAAAACGCAATGCATTTCCAACGCAAACTTTTCTGCTGCGTTTTCTGGCTGCAGATCACTATGTGAGACCTTAGTCTAAGTATTGATTTAATAAGAGTTGTAATGCAGTAATCTTATGATGAATGTTTACTTTGTAAGGGTCTGTCAACAGTTCTGACCTTACTGAAGACAGGAGATCTGAAGACCTGTTTAAGGCCGAGGCCCCACAGGACGGGTGTTTTACAGAATAGGCAAAGTGGCTGGGAATCTAACAAATCCCATGCCCACTGTGCAGTAAAGACCGCCTTACGGACATGCCGTGATTTCCAATACCGGCGCGATTTTGGAAATCGCCGCATGTCAATAATATTTACAGAAACACCGGTGGTTTCCTCATAGGTATAATTGTAACAGAACGTCCACGGAGGAAAACTCTGCAAACTTTCTGTCTAAAGGGCTATGGGAAGAACCACGATGCGTTGCTGCCGCAGTTTTTGCCACAGCACTTTATTGCTGTGGGGCGTCCCGTGAGGCCATAGCCTAAAAACTGTTTAGTAGAGGATCTTACTAATAAAAAATATCATGACCACAAACAAATAAAATAATTTCATTTTATTAACATAAATTAAAGCAAATCAAAAACATAGACATGGACTACAGGATACAAAAAGGAGATAAACCATAATGGTGACTTGAAAAGGAATGGAGAATATAAACGAAGTGCTTAGACTTTTCCCTTCTGTTTAAAGGGATTCAATCATTAAAAAGCATTTTTTTTTCTACCTAACATGTAGGAATGGCCTTAAGAAAGGCTATTCTTCTCCTACCTTTAGATGTGTTATCCACGCCGCCATTTGGTAGAAATCCCAATTTTCTTCTGTATGCAAATGAGTTCTCTCGCAGCACTGAGGGCAATCCCAACGCTCAAACAGCACTGGGGCATCCCCAATGCTGTGAGAAAAATCTACAGTGACGCCTCCATCTTCTTCAGGAACGGCCTCTCTGCATCTTCTTCTGGCGCTGGGGGTCAAACTTCCAGGCATACGCAGTCGGCTCTGCCGTCGGGCTTCGGGGAGAGTTGACTGCTCATGCCCGTGGCAATTTTACTGTGGCCGCTTACACAGTAAATTGGTGTAAGAGGACATTTTCTTGTGGCTGCTTACACAGTAAACTAGGGTAAGCCAGCACAAGAAAATGGCAGTGGGCATGTGCAGTCGGCTCTGCTCGAGGCCCGACGGCAGGGCCGACTGTGCATGCCTAGAAGTTTGAACCCAGTGCCGGAAGAAGACTCAGGGAGAGGCTGTTCCAGGCGAAGATGGAGGTGTCACTGGAGATTTCTCTCATAGCATTGGGGATGCCCCCAGTGCTGTTTGAGAGCTGGGGACCTCCCCCAGTGCTGCAAGAGAACTCATTTGCATACAGGATTCATACTGAACGGCGGTGTGGAGAAGACATCTAAAGGTAGGAGAAGAATAGCCTTTTTTAAGGCTATTCCTACGTATTAGGACAAAAAATAGCTTTTTAATGATAGAATCCCTTTAAATCCACTTCTGATTTTGGTTTGAAAAAACTGGAGCAAAATCTGCAACAAAACTGTTTCCACAATGTGCGGCCTCAGCCTTAAGGAGATTACCTTTGCAGTCAGTCCAACTTTCGAAGTACAGAAACTTATACTGTACACCATACGGGCTCTGCTATGGGTTCTGGGAATAGAATATGCAAATAAGTTCTCCTTCGTAGAAAAATGAAAACCCACTCTAACGCCACGTTTTGGAAGGTAGCTTCCTCTAGATGTATGCAGAGATCAGCTCCACAACCCCTCCATTCTGCTCAGTGACGACTGTGTGGTTTTCTCGTTGGACCCTCAAGCTGTCACTCAGTACAGAGGGGAGAAGTTGTGGAGTAGGACACTACAGAGAGGAGAGGACACGTCAGTGTTGGAATGCAAAGCAAAGCTAGTAGTCTATTAAAACTATGAAACCATGAAGTGCCAGCATCAAAAGCAGCGCTACTGATGTGTTTCAAGATTTTATCCCTTAGGGTACAAATAAGGGATAGAACACCTGAAATGTGTAAATCCAGCTGCTGCTAGCTCAATACGCTGAGAGTACTCTTTTTCTGTAATTCATGTAAATTAGGTAATTGCTATAAAAGAAATGTGCTAATAATTAGTAAAAAGTGTAGCCCTAAAGTGATGCCGTAATGACGACAGCTTCATCACTGGCCAACAAAGCCAGGATCCTCTTGGCTGATCTTACAAGGTCATTTCACAGACTTAAATTAGAACCGGGGGTCTCTCAATTAACATGATCACAATAGGGGGCAAAACAATATCAATAAATCATAAACTTGAATATGTCATAAAAAACATATGTTAACCCATTCAATAGATAAAACCAACCGCAACAACATGTCACTCAGGCAGAGCAAAAGCCCCTCGGGCAGTATGATACCGAATAGCACCTGTG